>NC_136065.1:271230824-271628324 GCF_964261635.1 Lissotriton helveticus | reverse complement strand
GATACGCCCAGCCAGGAGAGCCTACAGCTACCGCCCAGGGCGGATGATTACACTCACTGAATAACCTGTGCTTACCCTTGGGTAGCTTGGCACTGAGCTGTTAGGCTGCTGTCAGATGTCAGTGGTAGGGGCCTAATCTGAAAAATCGAACAAAATGTTTGGATAAATAGGATTAGTGTGCATTGTGTAAAGCAAAGGCAGAGCAGTCATTCACAATAAATTCGCTGAGCGTTGCAACACAGACTTCACATAGGATGTATGTAAATAACGTTTATATTCAGCAAACATATTCAATCATTATAACATCAGGTACTTTTGGTCATAAAACACATTTGGAAATAGTATTAACTGTAGTAGGCCCACTTGCATTGTTATGATATCAAATATGCACACTGTGGACAATTCCTAATTCCCACCCCCCACAGAGAGAGAGCACCCTTATTCAGTGTGACTTGCTGTCCACCCCAGGCCCACCCTGGCAATCCTGATAATACAATCCCACACAGTTATAGGGTACACCCCGGGTCACAATACAAAAAATATGTACATACAAGAAACGGAAACACTTTTTAGTAGCACTGCGAGCCGGAGCCACATGGGTAAATCAAATGTCAAATGTATTGTGCTTTTGGCATGAAATCAACGTATAAAGTGCCACTGCTGGCCATTGGTGTGAATCACAGGTGGTCCGCAGACTATCACTTCCCTTCTAACACACACACACACACTCACTCCGCATCGCTACATGGTGCGACAGGTATCAGCCCAGTCTGTACGGAACACTCTTGCACACATACGCTCTCAGCTCCCCAATGCAGTGCGACTGGCATCCAGCAGGTCAATGGATAACAACCTGCTGACATCTTGGCCCAAGCCTCCCTCCACCCTCTCATTCACCCCGATGGTCCTATACCCCCTCTCCTGCCCTGTGAGTAGAGCATAGCAGCCACACACGCCCACAAAGGAAGGAAACCTAACATGATAATAACTAAGAGTTATTATCATTTTATATTTCCTTTCCTTTACACTGCTCAAAGCAGTGGGGCGACACTCCTCCGCCATAGCAGAGGAACCGCCACCGTCGGGAGCATAAATCTATTGAGGCCCAGATTTTATAGAGAGTTTGGGTCAGGGTTGCGTCACTTTTTGGAACCCTGAATAAAAATAATTTTTTATATTGATAAAGCCACTCGCATCAATTTACTTGGCTTTGTAAGGAAAATGTATACAATGCAGCACATTGTGCTGCTGCTTTGCATTACTTTGCATCACATAAACTTTCAATGGGTGGTGCTTGGGTGTTCCTGTGCATCTTTCCATGGATTTTGTGTCAAATCCATATTTTTAAAGTGTTGTAGAAATGGTTTTTATGCTAAAATGGTGCGCCTGCCAGAGACTGGCATAACGATGAGAACTTTTTAATTCAACTGTGTTGTTTTCTCTTTGCAAGTATGCTGCATTCCGCAGTATACATATGGATCACAGCATTGTATCCATATATCTTTGATTTGTTATTGTTGATGCACTGAAGAGGAAAGTGTAGACTATTACAAAATAATCTATGGGCTGAAGAGAATCGAACCTAAAGCTGCCTGTTCATCTATTCACAGGTTGGAACGTGGTTTCCATATTCTGTATAAAATGTGAGCAATCGCTGTAAAGTACTTTACAGTGAGACTGCAATGAGAGTTAATATATTTGATAGTAATTTGTGCACTGAGAATGAGCGTTTGGTATTTCTGTGCATTAATCTATGTATTTATTTGGATCAGTTATGCCTGCTGTAAATTGATTTGTGAACTGTTGCGGAGAAATAGTTGCCAATTGGGATCTGGTCATGATGATTGTAAAGTCAGACAAGGACTTTTAGCCAACAATACATTGCATGCTAGGTTTATTAGCCTGTACCTGGAGGCAATGAAACTGTGTGGACATGAAAGACCAAATTCGGCAGCACGGTTGACTAAATTATGCAGGAAAGGAAACCCATCCTACGTGGTAATATATGCAGTGTGATTCAAGGCAAGGAGTGCACTATAGGAGTCTGTAAAGCATCCCTTTATTCCTGCTAGAGAGTACATTAGTGTACAACTCTAAAAATGCTTAATAGTTCCCTGTGAACTGTTTATGTTCTTTTACATTGTATGGATCGTGAAACACATTAGAACTCAATTGCATAATGAAAGGAACATGACACAAACTAAAAATAGAGTCCTATGTATGTCGCAGATGGTTGTCTATGGGCCAATATTGATCATTCTAATTGTGTGCTAAAGTCTTACACTAAAATGTTTGTGGTGCAGTGCTCCATGCGCTCGATGTAGGTTGTGCAGGCTGTTATTTAACAAAATATATGTATCTCATAACCAAATAAAAGTATAGATTTGTTCAATGTTTAAAAATAAGTGAAAGCTTTTCCACGGGTAAGATATCTAAATAAGAACAGGCTGAGAATGTGCAGTACTTCGACCCTCATGGGGCATTTTTGGCCTTCTTCAGGACGGAGAATCTTTGATTTTAGTAAGTAGGCATCACCTCTGACCAACATGGTTCAGGTGAATCCAGGGTATGAGAATTGAAATGCATGCACATAATTGTTAAATGCCTTACTCGTGAATCTAGAAGGACCTGGTTTCCTATATCAAGATGCCCACTAGGGAATCTTCAGAATGTAGCCTACATACATGACTAATGGGGAACAGTAGCTCAAAACAACTCTTTAATTTCTGTCTCCCTTGTGTTCCATCTATAGGGACTTGGGAAGACCCTTTTCCCTTTGAGAAAGAACGCTGTGAACAGCGTTGCAAATTTGATATTCATTTTGTTTTTGGCGCACTCTGTCGTCCTTAAGAATTAAATATATTGGGCTTTAAAAAACGATGAAATACTTTTGGGATTCTTCAGAGCTCTGAATGCCCTCTTGAGGTATCTGCCTTTTGGATAACAATGTCCGTCATATGAAGATGAATAGTTATATAATATATTTTCATAAGAGAAAAATAATTATTTCACCCTGTTTGAATAAGATTGAAGTTTTTTTCTCCCGCTGCAAAAAAATTAGTCCTCCGCCTTTCCCTTCCCCTAATGAACTGCTTAGCACAATACACCGCCTTTGGTCTTATTTTACAGATTCTGGATTATTAGTGGTTCAAGACCAATGTCTTCACACAGTTGGAAATCATTCATTCCCACCCCCACTAAATGTTATACGTTTTGTAGGGATGGTCACTCTGCCTACAAGATGATACCTTGAAACTTGATTGTTTCAGTGTGAACCCCTTGGTGCTTTTCTGCACTCTTTGCCTGTCTGAATAGGAATTGTACTGATATGGTGTGGATATTCATAGCTGCCAAGCGGCCCCCTGTCAAGTGTCGCGCGTTCAACCAAAGCACTCAGACTCTAAACGCTGCAGGCCAATCTTGAACATATCATTACTGCAAAACCTCTAGAATGCACATTCTACAATTAGGTTTTCCTGTTTTCAGTTTAAACTTAGGATCACCAGTAAAATCTCACAGAGGTAAAGCACCCAGATAAACTCTGATAATCACTTTTACAATGGTGTTAAGCGATGTAATATGTCTATTAGGGTTATTTAAACAAAAATAAACTGATGATTAATAAATAAAAGGTCAGCCAAAGGAAAAAAGAAATGGGTGGGAATGTGTAGTTTACAATTTCTTTCTGACTACGTCATTATCTGGCTTGGTGATTATAAAAAAAAATTAAATCAACTGTGAGACATCAATTACAACAATGCAGTGACGGCATTCTGTGTACCCATCAGAATTCACTCCAGTTTTCTCTTAAGTATAACTAATTATTGGACTGTTGGATAGATGTGATATCTGCTGCTAAGGCAGGTTGACTGAAGACCCCATTACTGGTTTTTGAACATAACTAGTGCTTGGTACACACTCGGTGAGCAATTGTGAACTCAAGTTATATAGTAATATTTAAGAAGGCCCCAAAGTGCTGGAGTTCAAACCCACTGGAGCCTTTATTTTTTTTTTGTTTTACATATTCGTGTAAAGGTCTCTCAAATAACTCCAATAAATAATAGATACTCGGAAAGTATCATGTTTTCCCATAAATGCATGTCGTGTGCATACTGAAAGTCACAAAAATGATCAGTAGTCAAAGAATCTACCACAGCTGAGACATAATGAAGGTCACGTCCTGCAAGATCAAGGTGATTGTCAATATTAGATGTTGTTCTGAAACCTGAAAAAATAAGCTGTAGCTTTGTTGGATTGGCGTTCACATTGTATTCTCCACAGGCGTGGTGCGTCCATTGTGGCGTAGGGGCGTAGCCTCACTGAGCCTTGTGGCGTGCACGCACCGCGTCTGCAAAGCAGCACAAACAGGACATTGCTGTTCTGTTCACACCTCTCACACCCGAATATTGGAGTGCGTGGCGCCAGGGGGTGGGGCTGGGCTGAGCTGCTGCAGCTTGAGTGACAGTTCAATCACTCAGCTGCCGCAGTAGTGCGCAAACTGCACATGTGTATTTTTGGGCTTTATTCAGCCAGCGCATGCGCTTACTCTTCCCCCTTAGCGAGGGACCCAAGGGGTGCTGTTTCATACAGCACCCCCAGGGCCGCAGCCCCCAGGGTTGAAAGGGGCGAATAGTATCTGTGCCACCCTAGCCAATTCTGGCGCTGCATGCAGCGCCAGGTTTGGTTGGTCCCAATGGTCCACCGCGCAGCAATCCATTATTGGGTGCCGCGCGCGTGAGTGGTGCCATGCCCTATCAAATGCCAGGTTACAAAGAAGTAAACCAGGGTCAGCCGCCTCCCGTCGCATCCAGTCTCCTGATTTAGCCGTTTAGAATTTGCAAAAGAAAAGAGCGGGGAGAAGTTAGTTCCACCACGTTGCAGTGCAGAGGAGACGCACAGGATCGGAGGAGAATGGAGATGCCCAGTAAGTTTATTTTTTTATTGTATTCATTAAATTAAGGGCTAGAAATTGCTGCCACACACTCAGTCTACTCTAAGTCTAGGGCCGTCATTAGTAGGGAACTCCATACCGCACTCGAGAGTCTAACTGAAGGAAGCACGATGAGGATTCCTTTACTTTTTTCGCTACACAGACACAATGTCGTTATTACTAGCTCGGGCTCAACCTCTCCCTAAATTAGGGATTTTCAAGAACGATCCAATAGGATTGCATATATTGTGAGGTGTAAAAGTTGTCCTTCTTATTGACGCATTCTTTACAATTTGTTCATGCCATTCTTTCATTCTGCATTTACTTGAACGTGGTTTCAGCTGTTTCAAATGATCTTAAATCCTTCGCCGATTCCCATATTTCTAGCAAACGATTTAACACTATCTTCCTCGGAGCAGGGTTGCCTTGCATCCGATTTTCAGGATAGGTGCTTCTGAACTGAATTGCTGCCATTGTATTTCAAAAGCACTGTGGCGATTGGAAGCATCTCGTTTTCTAGTGCAGGTGGCTCTTTCACAGTACTTCAGTTTCCAATCAATTATATATTTATGCATCCATATATTAGTTACTTTTTATACTTGTTATGTTCCTATCACTTTACTTCTCATCCTGACCATAGTTTTTAATTCCGTTGAAAGTGTAGTTTCAGACAGGAAATGAATACATTGGAAACCCCTTATAATTAATAAGTAATATTACAATATGGCAAGTAAGGTTTGCAGAACTATGCACATATTTATGTTTCTCCCTATTGAAAGCAAATTAAGAAAGCACTTTGTTATTGTAATTTGTTAATATATGGTGCTCCATATTGTAGATTTCCGATTGCTAAGTACTGTATTTAGTAGGCATTACCCAATTTAATAGCACTCCAATCACTGGTCTTAGATGTATTATAGGCTCTGGCAATCTAGCTGCGATTCAAACGTGTGACTTGCAGGTGACAGACGATTCTAGCAGCTGCAATAAATTAACCCACCAAGCCATTTTGCTGGTAAAAGTATGTGAGCTAATTTAACTTTAATGCATCTCTCACATAAAAACATTAAGTAGTTCTGTTAGATGTCCAGATGCTGTTGTCATCAGAAAATACATGTCAGTTCTCTTGATAATGCTACATGGGCTCTAAAAACAAACAACTTGTAAAAACCGATTGCTAGATGACATAATAGCAATAGGTGCATTATAAAGGGCCTCTTTGGAGCGCAGCACTCGAGTACCAAGGTTGGTTCAGGTCATAGCTGTAGTCGCGTGGCTAGCAGCGATCTGTGTGGGAACTTAGTATTGGGAAAGTAGAGGCATTTTCACCTAATTGTTTGTTAGGAACGAGGTGCTTTCGCAGAGCTATGTGTTGGATCCTAATACTGGAATACCAAGGAGCTCTGCGAGTCATGAATGTGGTGCAGTGGATGCTTTCTAGAGTGCCAGTGATGGTTAGAATTGTGGTGTGTAATGATAAAGAACCTGCACCTGCACCATCCATTTGCACAGAGCCCTGAGAGCTCTGGAACCAGATACTTGATAACGTCACTGATTTATTGCCAATAGTCCACTGATCTATTTTCCGCAGTGCAATTGTCCATAGATTTATATCACTCTGCATTTGGGACAGCTATTGATTAAACCTAGTAAAGGCCAGCTTCAAGAGCAGGACATGAATATTCAACATCATAAGACCACACAGTGTTTTGAAATGCATGCCAGATAACTGCTGCTGGTCAGGAGCCCATTTCTTGTGATTTTCTGTAATAGAAAAACATAACTATAGAAATGTTTCTGATGCTAGGCCCTGCTGGCACACAGCGTGTATATTGCTCAGAGGTGCATGGCACTGGCAGGGCCAAGCTTCAAACATTTCTATCTACATGTTGTTATATGACATCCCTTTATTAATGTAATAACTGCACTTTCACAATTGCTTTATTAACCTTCTTGCTTCTCAAATTTGCTTGAAAATGCACCATTTACCCACTCTTTTTTCAAAAATGTTCTCAGGGGGAGAATCCCCCCGAACCCTCTTAAGCTGTTCGGGCTTGCGCGCTACGCACGCTCGCCGCGGTGCCCTGCGACTGAAAGTTTACGCCCCACCACTTTCAAATGTCACCAGCCACCACTGATTCTCCATTGCAACTCCATTAATTCAAGAGTCACCCCTTTACTCAAATAGGACAACTTAGTTAATTTGGCAGAGAGCACAATATCCGAACCCTCTTCACCATTGCACCTGAGAAATGTCCTGAGGCATAGAATCTGCCAAATTCTATGGTAGTACTTTTCTGAGGGACCGATCCAGCACAGTACGTGGCCATCTGCACTTATATTTATAACTCTGTCAATGGAGAGGGAGTTCTTTTTGTCTGGATGAAGAAACAAAGAGAATATACTAACATGAGTGTCTAGCCGCCTGAGTAATACACAGCCACCAGCAAGCACTCTTGCCTAGGGGCTGAGGAAAAGACCAGGAACAAGGACTCTTCTTCCAGAAACTATGCTGGTGCAGAGCAGCACATCAATGATGGGTGAAATTTGTAACACCTCTGTGCAGAGCTCAGACTGCAAGCTTGGCTGCTGTCACCAGGAACCTGTACTTGTGATTCCCATGCCTAAAATATGACTGTTGCTGTCATGCTCTGCCCAGCACGTCTGACTCCATACCCACCAACTCCCAAAAGCAAAAACACAGGTCTGAGTGTCGCCATCGTCCCAAATGGACACCCAGGAGCCTTGAGGTGCAAGAGCTATGACTGTGTTGAAGACCCTTGATGTGTGGGGTTTACCGTCTCAGGGCTCACCCAAGGGGGTATCCTGGGCTGCCTAATTTGCACTTTGGGGGTCCCTTAGGATGTGCAAAAACAAAAAAGCACACAGGAACTGCAAGTGAGAAAGGGAACATGATTAGGATGGCACAGCTACTAGTCTGTACTAGACTTTATGCCCCTCCAGTTTGTCTCTTCAGTCTTAAACTTGAATCACACTGTCAGGCATTGTGAGAGTCTAATTCAGCTAATTGGCTGACTGTCCATGAAAGTCTGCCCATATTCCTATGGGATGTTCCATGGTGTTTTTTCAAAAGGTTCTTGCGAGGTACATTTGTGAGATATTCCTGCCCAAACATATACAGTAGGTTGATTCTTTAATGCACAGCTGGACTCCAAATGAAAGGGTGGTGGCCCAACAGTCCAGAAGAAGTTGGGTTCCTGGTTTGTAATCTGTTCTCCACCACTGAGGAGCAGTCGAGAATAGCCCCTAGCAGCCACATTTTCATTCTCCAGAATTAAGTTCCACCCCGCTGTGCACACCACAGAGTGTGTTTAGAGTGGTTACTTTATTAAAGGAAATATAATTCAGCCTGGTCCCAGGAGAGTCTCAAGCTTTTTCTGTCTGAAAAGAAGACTAAGTCCATGCCTAAATGCTCATTCTACCCTTTGCCACCTGCTGTTGAAGATGGAGACAGTCAACAAGTACTGTCAGAAAATCTCTGCCTTCCACCTGATTCAGCATGATCAGGTCTAGAACCTTCCCAGGACATAGTCAATGCTACCTCCTTGTGTGACCCTCCTCGCATGAGGGCACGATGGGAAGCTGCTTTCTCCCTATTCAGAGAGATCAAGAGGCTGTTGTACCATCCACGGGTTCCAAAAATCAGCTGTACATCTGAGAGCTTTTAATGATAGATGTCAGTTGACCCTCATGGTGGTCTGGAAGTTCTGAGGCCACATCACCAGATGCAGATTCCCAACACACTACATCAGTCCTAGGGGTCTCTTCACGAGATGGGACCTCTGAGTGTTGAAACATTACTGGGAAGAGTGGGTGCCAGTCTCTCATCCTTTGTGCAGGACTCTTCTATTAGGGGGCTGGGTAACACTGTGCATTAGGAATTTCTGACTAAAGTATGTCTTCCTCAACCATCTCACAGACTTCTTCCTATGGAGAATCTCATTCACTAATCCTGGAGGTAGGGCTGGCAGTTAGTCCACCAGCTCCATTCTGTTTTAACCTATTGGTGATCCAGTTCTCCATCGAATCCTACTGCCCTGGGTTGGTTCATTAGGAGTAAGCAAGATACTGATGCGTAATCAGAAGGCAAGCCCCCAACAAGTGTCAAACTAGCTAATCTTTGCATAGTGAATCCTGTTCTCCTCTCAGTTCGTATTGCATCCAACTTAAAGACTGTTGGGTTTCTGGCTCTTCCTTGTCGTTTTGCTTCAACTTGATTCCATGCTGGTCAGAAGTCTGACCAAAATGCCTATTAAACATTTCTTCTTAACATAATCCTGCTGGTCTTTTGCATCCAGTACCATTGCTACCCCATCTCGCAGAGAGACGAGTGGCTAAGTAAACCTGGATTTCTCTCTTTCTGTGTAAAGTGCTAGGCTTCAAAGGATAACTCATATGAAGCACTCCTTGCCCACAGAGGACATTTCTCCTAAATCTTTAGGGTTGTGGGTAAAGGGGGGAGAGTTTGCCTGGGGGTTGCAGGGGTTCATGAATGACCAGATTAGGACCCGCTCACTTCAGGCACTCTGCCTTACGTTTTTTGGGTGCTGTCCATTTCTCTTCGCTCTATTTCTCTGTGCAGAACAAATCCATCTCATACTCCCTCTGCCTTTATCCCTGAGCTGTTTGCACTTTGAAACTTCAGTATAAATTCCTTAATCTTGAGCCGAGGCTCATTGGGGATATTGAGTATGCATTCCTCTAGAAAAGGTCATGGCACTGGAAGACCCAACAAGATTGATGGGAGTTGTCAGAGCAAATGCATAGGTAGGACCAGTTGACTGCTTAATCCTCAGGATACACTTTCCCTCTATGAACAGCATGACACCCAAGTAAAGATTCTAAAGTAGCCGCTGTATTCAAGTTAGTACTTCAGTTTTCTCAGTTTACATTGCTCTTCTCAGTCTCCATTCCCGTGACCAAATCAATGTTTTCTGTAGTGGGATATGCAGATCTGTAGTGAGCTATAAAGAGCTAGACTTTTTTGTACATGGATAATCTGTCCTTTGAAGGCCAGACGCAATTCACAACAGTAGCCACCAGCGTTCCATAGTGGTTAATCGCAGCAGCCGTGCAGCTCTCTAAATGAGCTAGCCCATTGTTCCTAGCAAGTTGCACTCGAAGTACACAACCCACAGCAAAGTGGGTATCATTTAAGCATCCTTATCTCTCTGGATAGCCGTGGGTAAGCAATCCAAGGCTTAATTCAAGAGGGTTTGTGGGGCGACTATTAGCACAGTACAACATAATAATATAAGCCACATTAAAGAAGCACTGTCCATCCAACAGTAAAACAGTATTGGTTTTTTGTAATTTCTATTGGATACCATCCTGAGTCCTTTAACAGTGCTACACAGTACTCTCCAGAGAGGCACGGCTCTAACTGCTAGAATGACACACTCGAGGGGGAGCACTGAACACAAGTTAGGGCTATTGGCTAGAAAACTGTATGAGGTGGAGGATGGTTCACAGCTTCACCTGTGGCCCATGTGTACACTCTCAGATATACGTTCGTTATTTTTTTCAATCAATCCTGGTCTCTGTTTAGGAGAACAAACAGTTTAAGAAAATGTTCTTTACATTTCATTTATGTATATTTTGTGTGGTGCTGGGATTATGTAGACTTGCTCTTCAGATTTCTTGAAGCTGTTTTTATAATGTTACTTTTTAAATGTATTTGTTTGAACGGTAATAAGCTGTGAATGTTTTGTGATGGCAAAGCCATACAATAACATTAAAAAAAATACCTATGAAAGACAACAGGAACATTGGCGAAATTTTAGCGATCTGTTGGAGATACTTGAAGTCATCACCTTCAACTGTATTACATAACTTTTACAGAAGGAAATGATCATATCTTTGGTGTCCTGTGGCCGATAAGGGCATTCAACTCAATGTCTGTGTAAAGTATCATATTATTATTTCATTGGCAGTAATACCATGTGCATGATGCTATTTGTCTATGTCTGGGGTATCCCTATTGGCGCCCACTGGCAGTGTGGCGTACATTACAGTATTCTAAACATAATCATTTGCACTAAAGCAGCTCAACTTCTCTTTTGTACGAGGGCAGTACTTTGGAGAGGCAATTCGGATGGTAATGTGTTGCCCTGGCAACAGCTTTTGTTAGGGGCTCAAAGGAAAATTGCACCTGGATTCTGGACTTTTATGACTGGAATACAGGCTTTGCTCAGAGACGAAGGCCAAGCATATGGAAAGGGGCCTGTTGGATTGTTTCTGTAAGAAAGGCTTTTAATTTATTATCATTTAAGCACATACATTGGCCTTGCAACCGCTACTAAACTGTGTAGTGGCACTCTGTTTTCTCAGCCTCAAGGTAGACCAGATTCGGTAGTATTACTGGCCTACATGTCACAGTGCAGGTTGTGATTCTGAACCAGCTGGACAGCGCAAACATACGGGTTTTAAAACAAAAAGAACTAACAGAAGGGCAGACTACTGTGGTATGATGCATCACCCATCAGCACGCGCAGATTTATTGCCTCCCTGACTAACCATCTGCCCATAGCAGCCAGGAAAACAATGAATGGTTCAGTTCCAAAGGGCCCCATGAAAAAGTGAGGATTTGGTTAAGTGACAATGGATGTTGGGGAAAGTATGATGGTTACGGAGCCCATTCGTGTGGTTGAAGGGGACCACAGGGCAGATAGTGTCTCGGGGGCCCCAAGTCTGGTGGCGGCTGTTAGACACTGATGTCCTGGAGCCTGTCCTACAGTGGCTCTGCAAACTGGGCAAAGTTCACCCTTACGACACTTGACTAATAGAGTAGTGAGGGCGAGCAGTCACGGTCTTCCCTGGGGGCTAGTGTTGGGCTCAAGAACTCAGAACTCATCGGACAAAATAGTGCATCATACTGCCCAGTGCTTATCTTTTAGTTAAAATAAAGAACTTTAATTGCACAGAAAAACAAAATATTATAGAGTGCAATTGGGATCCTAAATTGCACTATTGACATCCTCTTTGTGAGCTTCATTGAGGCGCTACACCCCTTCAGATATCCTCCTGCAACTATCGAGAGATTCTATGCATGGACTAGGCACAAGTGCACTTCACTCAAAAGTACCCCAGTGTTTAGATGTGCACAACAGTTCAGTTACTTTTTTTACCAATTCAAGTTAACAAGACAAGTCTTACGTTTTTTGGGCAGAATGCTTCAGCTTTTTCAGCCTCTTGTTTCAAACACACATAGCCCCATCAGTACCTTCATTTCTGTACATGAGCCCTGGCGATGCAGGAAGGGAGCGTTCAATGGCCCCACTCCTTCTGCTCATGTACTGCTGGGCCATGGTGGTGAGCTCACTCTGAACTTGACTGCTAGGTGCTATCAGTACAGCAGGCTGACATGATGACACTAGTCTTTGGCATCTGTGGCCTTCCAAGGGGGTGCTAGGATGAGTGGTGCGGCCTCCAGGTCGGTCATTAGTGGGTGGGTGTCTTCAGCAGTTGCAGCCTTCTGGGTGATCAGGGATTCTGTATCCGCGGCAATGAGGAACCTCAGACTCTGACATTGGTAGTGGCAGCACCAGTCTATCGAGCTCCAGGGGCAAGATAGGGCTCTACAAAATGTTATACTCATGGCTTCACTCACAAGTGAGACTTGACACCAGTGGCACCAGGTGAAATCTATGATGTTGGGAGCGGTGGCGGCTAGTAGGGAATGGAGGTAGCAGCGCAGGGAGGGAGGCCGACAAAGGCGGGGTTGATAATCTATTTTGTTTAAATGCACTTACCTTTTCTGGCGGCTGTATCTCTCCCCCACTTCTCTGCTCTTCCTGACTCAAGTCCGGAAGATGCGGCAGGAAGCACCCGGCACACAGGCTACCCTGAGCCAATCACAATGCTGCAATCCAGCATTGTTTGGTTTGTGCGCCGATCCTCGGAACAGGTAGCCTGTGTATATAGGGAATATGCAACCGGCGTATGACTGCTTGGCTAGCCAAAAAAACAGCCGGCCAAGCAGTCGTGCGCACTTAGTGTGCATAGTCCACTCTTCCTCCCTGAGCCACCAGCCCCACCCCACTCAAACCCATCCCTGAAGCAACCAAAAATAAAATAATGGTAATAACGTTAATTTTATTTTTCCCTCTTTCACTGCTCTAAAAGCAGTGGGGTGGTGTTCCTCCACCTTAGCGGAGGAGCTGCCACTGGTTGGGAGTATGAAGAAGTAAGCATTCTACCTTACATACTGTGGTCCTGTACCTCCTTCAAACCCTTTTGGTGAGAGAAATGCTAGTGGTGGTTGAGGAAACGTGTTAGAGAATATAGAATAGTGACCAGAAGTTATCCCTTTAGCGATTCCCCTCCGAGACCATTTATCATTTACACTTCAGAGAGAGCAAAATCCCACTCGCGCTACACTACTTCACAGTATACCTCCTAAGTGAGAGCAGTTTCTGAGTGATGAGTTGACCGTTTTAGACCAGCTACTGCCAAGATAACTATAGGTGTAAGTTTGCACTTAATAAATCACAAAAAAATAAAATAAATTGCACGAGCTAATAGTTAAAAAACATTCTATGCTTGAACATTGTGGTTCCTCACTTCCCCCCTCAATAGACATATAGTTGCAGAAACTGTGTTTGGCACCGTGGGTATGGAAAAAGCATCAAAGCCGCACAGTGATGGGAGAAGGAGTTTAGAAAACCCAGGCCCACCCTCCTGGGACTGCCAAGGCAAGGAGTTCAGAAAACAGCACTTTCCCAAAATGCTACTCATTCTGAACAATTCTAGTCTAGAGCACTGCTACCCCACAAAGAAAGATGTTAAATTGAAATGGTTGATTTGCTTTTCACTGTCATACAAGTAGTGCATGGAAGAAAGTAACTTTATTTTATTTGAGATTGTATATAGCGTGAACATGACCCGTTAGGGTAACAGAGCGCTTTACAGGGATAAACATGTTGTGTACAGTATAGGCATAGGCAAAATACAAGGATGGGGTTAGGGGATTGACTGCAGTAGGACAAAAGTCAGAGCTATGTACAATAAACAGTACAGGACCAAAATCAGCGAGCGCCCTGTCAGCATTAAAACAAGGGGAACAATTGATACATGGAGAGGACCAAGCAATACAGGAGATTGTGCACAGAAACATAGGTCATGAAAAGGCTGAATGCGCAATAAAGGACAGTTATTGGAGGGCTTCCTTTTAGAAGCGTGACAAACAAGGAATTAAGCTTAACATTACCCTCACAGAGAATCGAGAAGGGTGGGCTTAAGCTGGAGGGGGTGGGGGGTGCATTGATTGGTGGTATTGGGTATGTTACATTCGTCTTCTAATTGCTATTGATAAGAAATGTTAAGAGGTATTGAAACTTAAATCACATTTAGATGTTTGAATGGAGCGTGTTAGCTATCAAGGTTTCAACTCTTCAGCTATCAATGGCTGGTTATGACACCCCATGCCTGTAAGTATTTGCTTCAAGCAGATTGGCCCCGACTCTTCCTTGTCTTCTGCTGGGCTATAAAGAAAGGGACATTTTTAGCCAGCAGTATAAGATGCAGAAGGAAATGTATTGCTCAATGTCCTAGCACATCTGAAGGCTGCACCCCCAGTTGAGAAAGTTCTGAAAAAGTTAAATCCCTACCAAGCCTTTATATCAGCCACTGCAGTAATATAGGGCAGCAAGTACATTATTGCAAAAATGAGTGCGTTTTCTGTGATCTGAATAAGGCTGGTTCCTTTCAATTATCTGCGTGAGAACGGAACGAATACATTTAGAAAGTTATCAGTTATTCCCTCCTTCCAACATTCTAACCATGGTCCCTCCTTCCAACATTCTACCCATGGTCATCAATTCTCTTTCTGATACATTTTTTTTTGACAAAAAACTTCACAGTTTCGTTAGTTAGGAATTGTGTATGCTCTCCGCTCCTGAATCATCTTAGGCTGTTTCTGAAGCTTGAAAAGTCATCAAACTTGCACCATTCTTAAAAATACATCTCACTGTATCAGTAATTACCTGCCTACCTGTTCCATTCCATACCACCATAAATTTCTTAATGTTTATTCTGACAGATTCTTGTGTACTGTACCTGGCCTTCCCTGTGGCAAAGGAACAGGCCCTTCCTTCTACCAAGATATAATGGGATATTCTGTAATATTTAATGTTATAGTTTCAACAAGTAGATTGAGCAGTGTCCATTAGACTTCCAAAGAGAGTTCACTTCCATTTTCTGCGTGCTGTTTAGATGTCTCTTTCAAAAATGCCTGCACGGCATAACATACCCATTAAATGTGGTAGTAAGGCTTCCTATCTCCACATTCCCGTAGTATGTTGTGAATCGTACAACCCTAGATATATTGTTGATATTCTGACCATGGGAGTAAATACACAGATGTGGTATCTTAAAAACACTCACAATAAATAAAAAATGCAGGCATTTCCATATTAGAACGGTATACCAAATTTTTTTCTGTCAATTTTCCCATTGCACTTTAGTCCTCCCATATTGTTATGTTTGCATATAGCCACCCTTTTTAGGTTTCGCCTGGCGATCCGCTGCGCAGCAGCGTTCGCGCAGGCGAAATCTAATGTTAGAACAGTATGGGGGGCTTGAACCCGCCCCTTCTTCCATTGGCTAGCTCCATAAATGGAGGCTAGCCATTGGAAGGGATGTATGACGTTACAACGCATACTTTTACCACGCCTACCATTACCACGTATTTTTTACAACGCAGGATCCATGACAACGCATACCATTACCACGCATGTATTTACAACGCATATACCTTTACAACGCATACAATTACAACGTAAGTATTGGTAAGTATATAATATTTTTTAATATTTAATTTAATTAAAATTAATATAATGTAATTTAATTTAATCAATTTAATTTAATGTAATTTAAATTTAATTATATTTAATTTTTACACTGTACCCTTTTACCCAAAAACCCAAAACTGACCCTGAACCCAAAAAATACCCCTTTTACCCAAAAACTCAAAACTGACCCTGAACCCTAAAAATACCCCTTTACCCAAAAACCCAAAACTGACCCTGAACCCTAAAAATACCCATTTACCCAAAAACCCAAAACTGACCCTGAACCCTAAAAATACCCCTTTACCCAAAAACTGAAAACTGACCCTGAACCCTAAAATAACCCCTTTACCTAAAAACTGAAAACTGACCCTAAAAATACCCCTTTACCCAAAAACTGAAAACTGACCCTGAACCCTAAAAATACCCCTTTACCCAAAAACCCAAAACTGACCCTGAACCCTAAAAATACCCATTTACCCAAAAACCCAAAACTGACCCTGATCCCTAAAAATACCCCTTTGCCCAAAAACTAAAAACTGACCCTGAACCCTAAAAATTCCCCTTTACCTAAAAACTGACCCTAAAAATACCCCTTTACCCAAAAACTGAAAACTGACCCTGAACCCAAAAAATACCCCTTTACAAAAAAAACCAAATAATATTTTTAATAAAATAATATACTTACCAATACTTACGTTGTAATGGTATGCGTTGTAAAAGTACCTGCGTTGTAAATACATGCGTGGTAATGGTATGCGTTGTAATGGATCCTGCGTTGTAAAAAATGCGTGGTAATGGTAGGGCGTGGTAAAAGTACCTGCGTTGTAAAGGTTGTATACCCATTGGAAGACATCGTTGTCAATCACTTTTTCCCGGTCAGAACGCAAATCGTGGGCGTTTCTGACTCTTTTTTTAATCCCGCCCCTTGTTGCCGTATGCCCCTGGCCGCGCTGTGATTGGCTGCCAGCCCGGGACAAGCCCGTGACGTCATTCCCCGGGCCGCGCTGTGATTGGCTGCCGGCCCGGGACACCCCCATGACGTCATTCCCCGGGCCGCGCTGTGATTGGCTGCCGTCCCAGGACCTGACTTGTTTAGGACTTGTGCCCTGCATAACACATGCTCTAGCCCTCTGTCTCAGACTCAGTCAAAGTTAAAGTGACAGTGTTCTTCTGCAGAGTGCACATATTTTCTTCCTCGCCTGTTGTGAGATCACACACTCATGCTGACCCTGTGCCCCCTGGCTCACCTCCATGCCCACGGTTCTGAAAACTAGGCCGCCTATCGCCTCTTTGCCCGCGCTTTCGCCGCGGCCTGGATCCTGGCGCTTTAATTAGGCCCAAGCGGTGGCCTGGATGGGGTCGGTGTTCTTTGCCTCCCGGGGGAGCCTTTTATAATTTCAGGCCTCCACCGTGCCTGACTATAAACAGATGTTTTTATTAGCAATCCAATAATCACCGCATCCTCCCTCTGAACATCTGCTCTGCAAGAGATGCGTCGCCGGAGGTGCCCCCCCAGGGCACCTGTCACTCCGCGAACCCTCCTCACAGGTGACCCCTGGCACAATCCCCGCCTTACAGTATGTTTACAGGACCCGACGTCTGCTGGGCCCGACAGGAGCACAATTCACACACCAGAGTTGCAAACAAAGAGTTGTTCATGTATTTTATATATATTTCCATTTCGGCGCTGAGAGCTCTTGTGACGTGGTAGGTGCATGATTAATATTCACACCGGCTGACACTTCTGTTTTATATACCTGTCAACAAATACAATTCTTTGATGGGTTACATTAACATAAAACAACAGCTGTATTTGTGTCGCACGCATTTGCCACCGACAACGTCTTGTGCCTCGAGTGTTACTCAACTCACTAGTGCTCTGCTTATCGACCTCTGAAGAATGAAAGCCTCAACAAGCGAGAGGTGACACTCGTGAGCTGAGTCTGGCTTAGGGGATGCTTGAGTGGTCTCAGATTAGTGTTGTAAACTCTCTCCATATTGGAGGACTGAGTCTTCAAAGCGCTACTTGATAGAGCTGTAAGTGTGCAATCTTACTTGGTGAAAGTGGTCAAAGCAGGGAATTATGACTGGTGGAACCTCCAGATGCTGCTGGCCATAACTCTAAGGCTGTGGTGGACACTGGTGTGGCTTCCACCTGTATGTAGGCTAAGAGGGTCGGTCATGTGTCAGGCGAGCCAGACGCGTAAATAGACTCCCTTTCACTCTGACAGTCCGTCAGTGTTTCTGGTGCTGTCAATTTATGTAGCGCTTCATACTTTTGGTGCAGCACCGAGGCGCTTTCAGTAGACAGGGTGCGCGCTACGCCGTGCATTTAAGAGCGTTAGCGCCAGCGCAGACTTTGAAGTCTCCAGGGGGGACAGATGTGGGGGGCTTGCGTTGCCCCCTCCCCCACCCCGTTATTCGTGTATCACCGAGGAGAGGGCAGCGCCCCGGTGCCCGGGCTTCTAGGTGGGACGCCATCTCCTCCCAGGTAAGCGGATAAGACGCCGTTCCGGCAGCAGCTGGTGACGCCGAGGGTCACATGTTTGTCAGGTGAACTAATTACCTGCCCGAGGACGCTGGGCTCCCAGCGCTCCCCTCGCAGCGCTTGGCACCGGTGGAAGCGTGAAGGACGCCAATGATGAGCCGAGAGCCCCCGAGGGAGTGGAGGGGAGGGGGCAGTGACGCTGCCCCTCACAGGTACATGTACCACCTGGCAAGGATAACTGTCTGAGCTCGGGTGCCGCATGGTGCAGCCAGGCAGGGCCGGGGACGTTAGAAATCTTGTTAGGAGACGTGCCCCGGCTTAGCTATGTGTAACATTGGAAGACTGGGGCAAGTGTGAGCATCTGTCTGTCAGTCACCCCAGCTCTCTTGTCTACACTTAAAGCTCGGGGGGGGGTCATGGGGGGCTTTATTGTAAATGAGATGGGCCAGTGCACCCATTGGTTGATCGGCTAAAATCAGGAAAATTGTGTTAACATGAGGTCGAGCTTGAAGGGGGGGATGTGGAGTAAAGGCCAGCGCTGCCGACTACGTTTCGAGTCTCGGCGTCGCCTCAACATCCTGTGATTGTGGGCAAATCACTTAATCTGCTGTGCCTACAACAATGAATGTGTCCTTGTCTAAAGTAACTGGTGCTCAGGTAAAGCGCTCCAGTACCTTCAGGTAGCGTTTGCTCTAAACGAAACTGCGAAAAGCAAATGTTTCATTAGTCTGCCCTTGTTCTGGCCAGTGTTATGCACCAATCACACAAATGAAACCAGGGTATCTGTCTCCTATTCTCAGCATTAGACATACTTACTGACACAGTTATTAAATATTGGCGTCCTGTGACATTTAAAATTCTAGGCCACAAAAGCGCTGTAGTCCAAAATATGTCAGTAGAGGTTTGCCAGGTTGGAGGTATTGCATTGTATTGTACTGCAACATTTATATAGCGCTTACAACCCCTTTGTGGGGCGCTGAAGCGCTTACCTATATGGGTAGCACGCTACACCATGTGGGTGTGTGGTTAGAAGGGTGTTGTCTTTGCTTTGATCCTATGTGGGTAGTGTTTCCATGTCATGGGTGATGACCACGGAGGGGCAGTTATCATGTTATGGGACGCAGCGCTTAGCAGACACAGCGCTTAACAAAGTGGTGGATGAAGAAGTGTGGGAGAGAGATAGGGAGACACCTTTTGCAGTTTCCTGTAAGCTGGCAGCTTTGAGCATCTCTGCAGCTCCTTTCCTGTATTTCTTATTTTCGTAGTCCACTTGTCTTGTTACCGCACTGGATTCACCATTCAGAGATATCGTGTTTACAGTATAAAGCTTATGTTCCGGAGCAGGCATAGTTTGGTCTTGTTTCCGGTTCAGGGAAGACCTGGCTTGGCAGTTCGGGCTGGACTGTTCTTATGAGGCACAGGGTCAAGACTGATTTGCATATGGCTGTGTCAGAACTGGGGTGTTGAAGTGAGCCAAAGAACGATGATGGCTTCAACCCAGATCTGTGACTGGGGGTGAGTGTTTGAAAAGTTCCAGCGCTTCGTTCATCATCTCCTTGTGTTTGCATAGGTTGGAGGAAGGCCTGCATCAAACTGGGAGGAGCTTTGTTACTATCATCGCATATCTGATTGTCAATGTGAGATGTCAACACGGCCATAGTATGGAGCTAGTTGGGACCCAGACTCTATTGGAGTCCTCCGCAGGCCAGCACCACATGGCTGATCTCTTCAGTGCCTGTCCAGTTGGTGATGGGTGGTTTAATGCAGCGGACCGGCACTGGACTGGGTGGTGGACCTGATCCAGAGCACGTGCGTCTTGTAGGAGAGTGGGAGCATCCGGAAGTGTGAACATTAGTACACAGTCTGTATGAACCTCAATAGACAGAGCTGTGAGAGCTGTGAGGGCTGTGTGGGCTGTATGGGCTGTGTGGGCTGTATGGGCTGTATGGGCTGTTGGCAATGTAAATAACAATGCCATTTATTTATAAGTAAAAAAAAGAAATGTCATGAGCAATGCCAATAGCTCTAACTTTTCCAAAGGCGAAACCATTGCATTGTAAATGCTTGTTAGGTCGAGCTATTATATCCCGCAGGGATTATTTGTGGATGTATTTGGTATCATTTTAAATGGGGTAAACCTTTTTTTCTGTACTTTGAAGGGTGTTCAGCATTGCCTTCACTTGCAGGCATGGTCCACAATCAATAAATCAAAAATAGCTTTTGGCTTATAGAAACAATTTTTCAAAGTAAATTTACTCTTTTTTTTTTGTAGTTTGTCCTCTTTCAGCCTTAATGTCCAGCTACGTCCATACTGATGCATGTCTGATAAATATAAGGAAGTGGTAGAGTGCCAAAGTGACAGTGCCACGTTCTTTTTACTAAGACCATAGCACTATCATTTGGAAGCTCATACTTGATCGTTATAGGCTGTAGGTGTACCTGAACCCTGGATGACCTTCTACAAGTGACAAAAGTCTCCTCTGATTAATTTAGCCTGCTTGATCGTCTCTTGACATCCCAGGTTTTTCTGGTTGCCCATCATCTAGACCTGTTGTGGTTTAGGGCTGAGTACTTTGTGAACATCGTAACCTACTCAAACTCTTACCATAAATTGAGCTGTTTGCCAGTATGCGCTGATGTAAAGAAGAACACCCTAAAAAGAAGTAATAACATGGGCAATTCATTTGGTTGAATTTATCCTTCCTGGCATTGTCCATGTAATAGACTGACACCTATGTATTTGTGTTTTTAACTATTTCGTCAAAGGCAGGTATTTTAGGTTGTGAAATTGATCTTATTCTTGGTAATCGTGTTTGACGATCTTTTCATTTGATAATCCTTTCTTCTCTGAACATTAGTTTCTGAAGTATTCGTGCTGTGAGCTGCCTGGAGCATTGGTCTAGGACTGTCGGATGTCAGGGCGAGTCTAAGCTCAGTCTGCCCGGGCAAGTCGTCTCTCTTCTGGGGAGTCCTGGTCTGGACAGTTTGGGATGCCAAGGATCTGATTCGTGTTTGCTCCACATCGACAGGAAATACCTACAGGCTGTTATTGTTTGGAGCCCTGCTTTGGCTTTATGAAAGGATTTCTTGTATGTCTTTTTTATTGTGCTGGCAGTGGCCGGGTATTTGAATATTGGAGCCAAAAAACTATGACCGCGGGAAAATGTATTATGTTATGTTATAAAAGTCTCTTCTATAGCGCACGGCTACTCCGTAGAGTGTCCCGGCGCTTTGGCAAAGAGGACTACAGGGAAAAAGTGCACAACACAACACCGACCACAGGCCAACAGAAAATTACTGGGAGAAAAGCCAGGTCTTCAGCTCCTTTCTGAAAGAGAGCAACCTGTTGGCTATTCTCAAGGAAAAGGGAAGCTCATTCCAGCATCGGGGTGCCAGGTACCGGAAGGAACGACCTCCAATCAGAGCACGTCTGATGGTGGGAACGACGGCTTTAGCCTGCAAAGCGGACCTTAAAGTCCTCCTGGGGGCATAGAAGGCTATACGCTTCCCGAGGTATTTTGGGCCAATCGAGTGAAGGGCCTTAAAGGCAAGGGTCAGGACCTTAAAAGTAATTCTCTTAGAGACTGGAAGCCAATGCAGTCTCTTGAGTAGCTCTGAGGCTCTTGCCCTTCGCTGTAATCCAAAGATGGCTCTGGCCGCCGAATTCTGCACGACCTGCAAGCGTGCCATCAGGTATTTGGGAAGGCCAAGGTAGAGGGCGTTCGCGTAATCAAGACGCGAGCCTATCAAGGCCTGGACAGTAATTTTTTTATGTTGCAGAGATAGTAGTGGAAGAAACTTCCGCAGCATTTTCAGGATGCCGAAACATTTCCCCGTCAGCCCTATGATCTGGGGTCTAAAGGAGAGATCATCATCACACAGGACACCCAGATTTTTGGCTTTTAACGAGGCAGCATCAGGCGGGAACATATCGCGGGGCCACCATGTCTTCCAACAGGGATCTGGCGGGCATCCGAAAAAAAGCAGCTCCGATTTATCGGAATTGCACTTCAGACTATGCCTCTTAAACCAGTCAAATACAGCGCCCAAGCATTCCTTAATCCGGCCGCCGTCAAAATCCTCCCCCCTGTTACACGTAAAAAGGAGCTGGGTGTCTTCAGCATAGGATATGATCCAGGCACCGTAAGATTCCGCCACCGCCGCTAGAGGGGCCATATAGATGTTAAAAAGGGTGGGGCTCAGGATAGACCCTTGAGGAACCCCAACCTCCAGCGGCGGCATTTCGGCAGAAAACTGAGGTGCCCAGACCACTTGTCGACGGTTGGTCAGAAAAGACTTAAACCAGTTCCACACCGTACCACGGAAGCCGATCTCCCAGAGTCTTAAAAGGAGGCCGTCGTGGGGAACGGTGTTGAAAGCCGCCGACAAAGCCATCATGACCAAGATGGCTTTACCCCCACCATCCAAACTCTCTCTTATGGCATCGGTGATCTCAAGAAGAGCCGTCTCCGTGCTGAAATTCGCACGGAAACCCGATTGAGTCATGCAAGATATTATTACTCTCAATAAAGCTGGAGATGGAGAGATGCACGTGCTTCTCAATCACCTTAGCCAGAGAGGGAAGGAGGGAGATTGGTCTGTAATTAGCGTGAACAAGGGGATCTAAAGATGGTTTTTTAAGCAGCGTCAGAATCAAGGCGTGCTTCCAAGCCATAGGAACCTATCCCGTTGTCAGGGAAGAATTGAGCAGTGGGTTGAGCAAGATATTAACTGCCGGCGCCACTCGCCCTAGGCATTTCGCTGGGCACAGATCAAGCGGCGAACCCGATTGAAGCCGAGACAGGACGTCAAGAGAGGAAGCAAGAGAAATCGAAGGGAAAACCGAAAGAAAAGGGCCTTTCTCCTTCAAGGATGGTGGCACAGTTATCAGATGACAGGCAGCTGGAATAAGGCCCGCGTCAGGAAAAGAGCCCTGAATAGATTTGATTATATTAATAAAAAAACTCACTAAGCTGGCTAATCCAAACTTCAGTGTGAGAATGGGTGGGCGTGCTCGAGGAAGGAGAGAAACTCTTTTACAATTCTAAAAATTTCTAATAATGTAATTCTACCCGCTTCTTGACATATGTGATGATTTAGTAACCAAAGAAGACTGCCAATGTAAATGACTGTATGACACTATAGTGTCTGGCACCTCAAAAGTTTGTTAAGAAAACCCTCACACACCAGCCTGGTTGGTGTCATGCTTCATCATCGGGTCCCAGCCGTGTAGCCGAATGCTACCCAGCTGTGCTTCAACACCTGTTTACAGTGGAGCAGGTTTGAGGTGTAGGTGAATGTGATTAAGTGAGTGATGTAAAAATACCTCCAGATGTCTACCCGTTACTTTATTCCTGGTGATCTGTGGTATGGTTAAAAACAGGAGAGTGGATAATGGGCTACAAATACCATGTTTAGCTGGTTATTATCCTAAGGTGGTCGACATGTTTCAGCCCTTTAGTAAACATAATAGGGCGAGTGGTAAAACTAGCTACCACGTGAAAAGCATTTTTAGCCTTCGCGCTAAGGATTGCTATATATGCCTGGAGGACTGACCGTATGTGATGATTCCCATCAGTCAAGATGATTCTTAATTGCAGCAGTACACTTGATGAAACTTCCTTTTTGTGTTTCTGAGAGAAACGTTTTATTATGCTCTGATTCAAGACTGAATGTTCAGTGATATCATCTTTGACTCAAGCTTCATACTCAGAATATTTGTATCATTTAACATGACTTTGTTATCTAAGCATAATTATGTTGGCTCAAATTTAGATTGTAAATTTAATGGCTTGGACACTCCTATGTACCCGTTTCAATAAGATCTAGGTTGTAAAATTTCCATATTATGACAATGTTGAGAATTTGGACTGGAGGAGTCCAATTACGGATTACTTTGTGCATAGGATTTGAATAAACGCCATATATGTTTGAGGGCTCTGTTTAATCTGGTGTGTATCGATATTGAACTACCTTCCGTATGGACTGCCATGGGCTATTGAATACTGCAGCCATATATATTTAAAAAGCGATTGCATATGGAAGAGAAAATCTTTTTTTCATAATATATATGTTGTGTTTTTTATTTATGTATTTAAATGTTTGTTCGCCCGATAAACAATATTGGATACTTGGAATTGGAGATTTTAGAATTAAACAAATGGAGGTTGGTGGTGACAAAGATACTCCGTAATGGAGATTATTTAATGCCTTCTCTATAATAAATAAAATATCACGCTGCAAAAGAAAATTTGGGCTCGAACGATTCTTTTGAATGCTGGAGGAATCACGGTTGGGAATATATCGATCGATCTATCTATCTATCTATATCTACTCTGAACAGTTTAATATACGGCATCTCTTTTATTTGATCAGATCAGCCTCAATCCCAAAATTAAAAAGAGAGACGCGTTTCGGCTTGCTCGAAGCCTTGGTCAATCTATATGGCGCTATTACAACTGCAGTCTATATAGCCCATCCCACCTAAGGCATCAATAGACATGGAGAGCATACTATCAACCAACAAAATCACAGAGAGAACCCTGTAATACATATATATATACAAGATTACAATGCATGATGTCACTAGTGTAACAAATACATGCATTTACTAATACATTGCGTAGTGCGAATATTCCACTGTATAGAGTGCTAGTCTAACACATCATATATGCTTAACATGCCCTCTACCCTGGTTGGGTACTTGGTTATGTGTGCGTTGCACTGCCAAAACCCTAATAGTAAATCGCCTGAACACACAAAAGAATTTGCAGCAACCCAGTGTCTGACAACTCCGATAAGAACAAAATATGCAGAAGGCTTCGGGATAGGCGCTCATACACATTTGCTCAAAACAACTTTACTTAATATACCAAAAAGCTTCCCTGCAAGTACTTGCGGTAGCAACTTTAAACCAGGGAAATGGGATAGTACCATCAACACCGTCTTTCCTTCTTTTAAGATTAGCATCTTACACATTTCAAATGTATGTTTCTGTAAAAACGTGTTTCCAATCCCGTTATTACCGCCCAAGAACCACACACCATTGGAATCTGGGTTTGAGCCAGTACCCTGTCATTGACTGGAAAGGGACTTTGTGTGTCTGTTGTAGGATCAGCACGGGAAAGATCATCATATAAGAACTGTATTTTCTGTGCCTAGGTTCAGGTTGCAAAATAAGGTAGACTGTGCTAGAAACATTTATTGAACATTTGTATAAAAAAACTGCATTTTAGAGAATACATTAGAAAGTGACTTAATGGTTCTTGTTTCAGATGCCGAATGCTTTGGTTGGTGTTGTTGTCAAGATAGAGCCTGAGGAGGTACCTCTGTCCGAGTCTGATCGGTGCACAGCCCAAGAAACCGAAGAAAACGACGAGTCACAGAGTGAGTCGAGTCCTCCAGCCTCTGTACGGCAGAGTAGGTCTTTTATGACTTGGTTAGCTGTTACTGGGCACTGCTGCCCCACGAACATATCGAGCAAGAATCCCTGCTCACCGATTTGTGGCTGTTGGTTTAGATAGCTGGCAAACCTTAAACTTTAAAACATATCGATGGGTGATTATGATCGATCATCATTCCAATGTCCCCTCTAATCTTAGTTTGTAGAAGTATTGGGGCTGAATCTGTGAATGGTGTAAAGAAAAGATGTGGAGTTACTTTCTTGTCCCATTCAGCCTGATTTTTGTAACGGACAGGAGGCAACTCTAAAATACACTTTGCAGCATAAGAGTCTATTCGTACTATTCGTCAAAAGACACTGGTTATGACATCTCGCGCAGGAGTGCCTGTGGGGTTGGGTCCATTAAAGCTACCAAGGTAAATGTATCCATGCTTGAAGGGCCCACCGCCACTTCTATTTAACTTGTGAATGACGAGAGTTTTTAATCACCAGGCACATGCTGCAAGAGATTATAGATTTATATGGGCAATGGTATCACAGGTCTAGCTCCAGCTCCTGCACCCACTCCACATATCCATTCCAGGGCAGAAAATACTGTAATTGGGTATTACTTGACCAAGTGGGACAAGATCGCTTGGGAAAACCCTTTAAACACATCCATGAGATACTTTAAACTCCCATTCTATATGTCAAGACAATAAGTCATCACAAAGTATTTCCAAATAGAATGCCTTGAACTCCATAGAGCATTTTGCAATCCCTTAAACCATATTAGATACCCAGTACTACCAGAGGTGCAGGAGTACCCCAAATCATTTACACATAATTACTGATGATAAACAGAGCATATTATACCCGAGCTCACTTTAGCATATATGGGTTAGGATTACCGTAAACTGTAACAAAGGCATATAAGATTGACCCCATCAACTATCACACTTTAGTACAAAATACTTTCCTACTTCTGTTTCAGATCTCCTGAACTATGTGACAGAGCCCAGCTTACATTTCTTACAGCCTGTTTGACTGGGCATTTGGCTTCAATGCAGGCGTGCCCTTAAATGACCATACCTGCCAATCTGATCACACCTTGTAGTTTCTCACCGAAAGCCTATGATGATATCCAAATTATCCTCTGTCTTGAGGCCAGTTTAGGTTTGCCATAGCCCAGTTTTCAGTCTTGCCTTACTGCGATGGCGGACTAAATGGGATGCTGCTACTTAAAGCTTAACACTGATAAAATTGAGAAAATGAGCTTCGGTGACTAGTCTTCCGCTTGGACTTCAATAATGCAGCTATATGAGTTTGCCACTCCAGCTGTCTCCCCCAATCTCTTAAACTGAGACTGCAATTAAAAAATAGCCTGCAAGAGTACTGTTGGATATTTACATCTCTACTGAACGTATTTTTTCCCCAACTCTCCAACATTCACAGGCGTATGGCTAGAAAGCTGCACCATGTGGTGCAAGTTTTCCGACATACTACTGTGAATCTCCTGTGGGCTCTTACCCCCTCCTCTTTCCCCCCCCCCCCCCGCTCCCCCCTGTGGAAAACTAAACATTGAAGGTTTCAAGCCTCACTAGTTTATAGTTCTAGTTTCACGTAAAACTCACCACTGTGTGGTTTTCTACATTTTCAGAGGATGGTGTGTCAGAATAGCATATACAGAAATGTTGTCTGGTACAGTTATTGTGTTCCAAATATAAGTAACAAAATACCATCTAAATGTATGTAGAATTTCTTTTACTTATCAGTAACGTCCGAATTTCTGGGGACTGTCATTCCTGCTCAAAAGCTTTGTTGACCGGAGTGATTGAATGCCCAATGCAATTTATGCCACACTCAAAAATACTGCTTCCCTTCACGTAGCACACAGCCACTTTCAAGACAAGAAAAGCACATTTTCAAGTAGATCATGTGATGTAAATTGTAAAAATTATTAATGATAAATAAAAAAAGCTTGTTACACTGAGCTCTATTGAGTTGCCATATAGCAACACCTAGTGCACAGACAGCCCAGTTTGTGCTGTGTACAACGTAAATAAGCATGTGGTGCAGTGAACCCACAGGTGAAATTTAGTCACACACGCACAAACTCTCTCTCACACTGTAGTTCCTTGTTCTGGGTCTGATTGCGTTTTCTTTGTGTTTTTTTGCACACAGTAAATTGACTGTTTTCTCCTAATTTCATGGTTTCCAGTGATTTCATCTGTGTTTTCAATAAGTGTAGAAGACCGCAGACTACATGTGAAGAAGGAGCCAGTGCCTCAGAAAAATTGCTCAGGTGAGCCATGGTGGGCATGGGGTCGCGGTGGATCAATAAAAGAAGCGTCCGGGGTATTGAAGGGACATTTCTAGGCTTGGGAAAATCCTACTTATTGACTCGCCATGTGCCGCGCCTGCCCCCAATAAGTCATTTTGCCATGCAGTGGAGGACTGTGGCTCAATGGTTAGAGTGGCAGACCCTGATGCAGAGGTCTGGCACGGGACCAGGGTTCGATTCCCGCCTCGACGGGGTCTCGGGCTCAATTTCCTCGGACCTGTTAATTCTCGCCTCTGTGCCTATTCTAATCACAGGCCCCACGCTGCAACTCTGGGCAATAGCTTGCTTAGCCTCCACACCGGCCCCAACAGCGCTAAGGATGCCTGGCTTCACCCTGGGGGTGCCCAGGAGTGGACACTTCACAGGGAATGCCAGGAGGGGTTCCACAGCGGTATGAGTATCAGCGCCAGGAAGCCGAATAGGTGACACCGCAAGGTGACCGTCTGGTGACAGTGCGCTCTATAAGTACCATGACATTAACATGACATGCTGCATGAGTTCAGACGGAGTGCCTCCATTTCGAGCACAGGCAAATTGCTTGATAAAGGCAGCCGCCGGGCCGAGCCATCAGGGTCCAATTTAGTATCTGGCTCGTATTATTGGAATAAGAAGTATATGGAGACGTACTACATCTTGCTTGGTGCAAATCCATGTCTTACAGAGGAAACAAGATTTAGTCTTGAAACCAATTGCACCAGTGTGAAATGCCACCTATTTTGATATCTGTGAGGACAAACACAAGTGAAAATTGTAAGGTACAATATTGGTACCTTTGCCACGTGCATGTATGTGTAGACTCGGAATGCATTAGTATTGGCTGCATTAGATGACTGAAGAAAGCTCTGTTTCACTCTCAGCCAGCCAGCAAAAGAAGCCCATGTAAGGCATTCTCACTGCTGCTAGGCAAATGAAGATTCATTTCACAGATGCTGATCTAAAAGTCCTGTTTATCAATGAGGTCGTGAGATAGGTGCTGATTCTATTTCACTATTGGTGGCTAAAACTAGCCACAAAAGTGAAATGAATGTTGTAACCATGGACAAACGGATGTGCCACATGTAAACAGAAATGTATTGAATGGAGACCACACTTTAACATTGTGCCCTTGGCACTGGGGCTGCTCACTCTATGGGCTCTCTCTGTGGTCTGGGGAGGATCATACAATAAGCTTCATCATTTTGATTTTTCTTCTATTTTTTCTTATTTTACTTGAAGTGGAATGGCATCAGAAAAAACAAGTTTGGAGAAGGTCCGGAAGGCAGGAAGCATCATGGGTAGGAAAGGAATGGGGGGAGGAAGACATATCTGCTCTAAAAGGCAGTCAGGCTCTCCCTATGTTCTGGTCTGACCACTACCTTATTTCTAGGACACTACAGGGTGAAGGCCCTCCCTCGGGTGCCCATTTGAAGTCCATCTTAAAATACCCCTGGCACAAGCTATATGGCAATGATTTTCGAGACCTCCTCAGTCAGATGCCTCAACTTTCTGGGATTATTGAAGCTGCAAACGGCCTTCTGTCTGAGTGGCTCACACATTCCCTTGATAAATGGCGGAGAAAGTAATCCACTTCAAGGTACTGTGCCCTTGCCACAGAATTCTGAATGTCCAAGCTCCCACCATGTTAGCCAATCTTCTTAATCTTTGCATTCCGAACCGCTTGCTGCGCTCCTCAGACCAACACTTAGCAAGTGTCCCTCGTGTCAAAAGAGCATTGGCCGGAGACCGTTCATGCCATGCCCTCACCGCCGCCATTTGGAATGCCCTTTCTGGTAACATCAGAAGCATTTGGGAAGGCAATAGAGCCCTATCCCTTTCCTAGTTAATCCCTCCATCCTAGCCCTGTCACCTTCTATTTTCTCTAAATTGTTCGTTGGGATTAGCGCTGGGACGCACCGTTGCTGGGGCAGCCATGCGCTTTACAAATCACATAACATATCTACAGTTAAAATAAAGAGAGCAGGAGGGTATAGAATGCTGAACTCTAAGATGAACACATAGGTGTGACGCTCCTTAATCCAGATGGCATTAATCTGTCCTCATTCTAGAGTACCCTATGTTCACTTTCACTGGGACATATATTATGGCCCATGTAAACTATGGCCAATGTAAACCGACGGCATCGGAGGGCAGCATACCAGCTTACATGTACACCCAGTAATATCTAGGGTCTGTGGCTGGGGACATTCTGCTGCCTACCACGGCTTCTCCTGGGGACTTGACTGGGCAGTGGAGGGACGTGGGGACATGTTTGGGCCTGCGTGGAACATCGGTAACTTAGTGCAGAAGTTGACCTACGAAGGTGAGTGTTGGCATGGTTGAGCAGAGACCTAGGCCAAGGCGCAACCCAGGTCAGTGTGAGAGCATCCTGCAGGCTGCTTATACCTGGTTTCTGGAGTCATGGCACTGGTAGACACAGGGGTGGCACCTGGTCCGGCGGCTCTAAGAAAAATTCCAGCACCCAGGACTGTAGAAGTACCAATATAGTGAAAGCTAGCAAAGGTGATCTCTGAACTGCTCTTGGCTGACTCAGCGGCTAAGTAGTCAAAAGTTACATTTTGATGAGTGTCTCAGCTGAGATAAAGGCTCCCTTGCAAGTACATGGGGAAGGGGGATAGCACATCTATTTGTCTTATCATGACCCGGTGTATCCATTCCTCTCTGGGGCAGACAGCACAGTTGTGATACAGAATGGCAAAAGATGAAATCAAGTTGCAATTGACAATATATCTTGCTCATGACAAATGGACCGTATGATGGGCGCCTTGGAAAATGTTGTCATGGACAATATATCTTGTGCCTCCTGACTATGTAGACTAGTTGAACATTGTTGCAACTTTGAGATATTAGCATCTGGCAGTTTAAAGCACCACTATTACTCTGTCAAATGGGTTTGTAGTGGTTCCAGATGGAATAATCTTTGTGTTTTATGAGTACTAGAGTCCACAATGGAAGGAACTCTGGAAACTGCCTGTACTCTGACAGATTTAGCTTCTCAGTGCTATTTGTTGTAGAGCAAGCCTATAGATTGCTTGCTTCCAGGTCTGTCCACATACTGGGTGCACTCAGGTGTTGGAAACAATATGAAATGTAGAAAATCGTGGGAAATGAGGTACGTATGGGAAAGATTCGGTCTAGAATGATATCTGTGTATGGCGAGGTGTGTGTACTCAATTAGTGAGACAAAATACTAAGCAGTGATGAGAAGGCACAGGACTTCGTGTGATTAACTCTGCCTTAATATCCCTTGGGACTTTCAGCATTATGATGTTTAGCAGACCGGAGTATGGACCTTATCAGAGAGGCAGTGTCTAGGAGCCTACAATATGTGGAATGACTACTTTAAATGCATGTTCTAACATTCTTACATGTAGTACTTCACACTGGGAGAGTGATAGCATGTTCACCTGGTCTACACTGTACTGAATGATCTTCAAATCCTGGCAATTGCCCCCCACCCTGCCTCCTCGCGTGCTGAGTCATTTGACATTGAATGATTTATGTGTTTATTTTTGGAGGCCCACAGGTTGGGGCGTTATCATTTGGGGGGGCATTTCACTGGCTAATTTTTTTTTTTCCACAGAGTTTTATATAGCGCGAACTAGACCCGAGGTATCAGAGCGCTTTACATATTTTTCCAGTTACGTTACATGAGGACACACTTTCATTTTTTAGGCACGGGGAGATTAAGTGATTTGCCCAGAATCACAGGAGTTTTTGGCGTCGTTACCGAGACTCGAACCCAGATCCCCAGGTCCGAGGTCAAGCGCCCTAGCCGTTAGGCCAACTCCTCTCCCCTAATTGAAATTAGTTTGGGTGGGAGGGAAGAACTAACCGAAATGTTGCCAGATCCAAAGGCTTGGACTCTCAAAGAGCATGAGCTGAGCAATAATACACATCATTGGATGACAGAACAAGGACAGGAATGGTTATCACATGGAGGATATGTAGCTGAACATGTTACTCGATCTGATCGCTTGGTCTGTTCATCTCTTGGCATGTTAAGGCAGGAAGGCCAGCTGTGCATACCTCTATAGACCCAATGTTGGGGTTGCATTTCTACAGGTAACACAATTAACTAAACCTACAGAGTAAACATTTACTAGAAAATGGGACGCGCAAATGATATTTGCCTCTTATTTGACCTATTCAAAGGGAGTTGCTGTACTTATCAAACAGAGTATATAATTTTACCCTTTGCGTGTGGTATCTGATGGGGAAGGTAAGTAATTGTTGATTCTAATGCCTACTTCTACCTGCAGATGCCTCCCATTTGAACATCCTCAGGTACTAGATGGAATCTGGAAACTTTGCAACAGCTCTCCTGTGCTGAGAAGTGGTGTTGGTTCTGTTGCAGCATCTGTTACTACCCTGACTTGGCAACACTAGAGCCATAAAGTACTGCCCTAATGTCACTCCTTTTTTGTGTGACCTACAATGTGGATCCGGAGGTGTTATCCATTAACTTTTCGACTCAAAGTCACAACCTGTTGCAGTGCTAGGGGATATGTCTCCCCTAAGATGTCAGTTTTAAACCCCGAAACTCCAGTCATTAATATATTTCCATCACTTAGAACCAATGCCAGATCTGGCCCCACTACTAGCACAGACAGTCCCCGATCAGAAAGAACGTTACCGACTGTAAGTAACTTTTTCTTCAATGACTATTACAAGTGACACATTTTATAATAATCAGCAAGTATGCTCCAAATATTGGCTGACCTGCATCTTTCAGGGGGCTGTAGATGGATCGCTGAAACCCAAATCGAGCACCACACTCTAGTGGTTGATTGGTAGATTTCTTTATGACGCATCTGAATAAGGGTTGGTTGAACTTGGCAACCAGATCCCAGACATCAGCGTTTGCTTAACTGGGGCAGTGGATGGACCTGCACAATCCGGTCGATATAGGGCATTGCAGGAACACTGACCAACGACAATACGCATTTTATTCCGCGGTTCTCCACATGTCATCCTGCATAGATTACTGTATCGTAAATCGAGGCAATGGTATGCTTACAACTTCAGTAGAGCACCTAGAGGGGCAGTATTGGATTACTCAAAAGTCCTCTTACTGATTCAACTCCCTAGAACAGGAAGATATACACTTGGCACTTCCTTGCAAGTCCCATGTTTGACGAGGTGGCCGAAGGGGAAATTACATTAACAGAATATTTTAAAATCAATACTTGTCTCAATACCACTGTATTGGAAGCACTTAAACTTGGATAAGAAGAGAGTTTATAGCCAAACATTCTGGCATCTTAAAGGCAGTGAGAGCTTTCCTTCACAGCTTAAAACTAAGTTGAGGCACTTTCAAACGTAATGTACAAGCACAAATTATGTGAAGGTGATGGCAGAATTATAATCTTTTTCGGAGAATAAGTGGATAAAGAAATTAAATGTTTGGGTAAGCATGCTGCAGTTAAAGTATGTGGGTGGGATGAGCTAGGATGACTCATTTGAGCTTAGTCAGTTAACCTTGGGCACACAATTATGTTCATGATATAGAGTGATAATGGGGTCTGGATATATGACATGGATGCTGTTCTCTTGAAGCTTCTGCCCTTGAAATGTGACTCTTTACTGTCCCTTGTTAACATTGATGATAACATTCTATCCAAGTTCCGAGCTGTCTGAAGCCCAAATTGACAGAGCTATTGTTTCCAGACCGGTCTGACTTTGTCCAAGCTCGTCTACCTCGTACAGCCTAGGAACCCTGTTTGCACTCTCCAGAAGTTGAAACCTTGCTCTTCTCTTCCAATCTTACAAATCTTTTGGCCTCAACCAGCTTGTTGCCATCCCCACGCACTCAACAGGCAACACACTGGACCTGATCTTCTCCAGGAAGGATGCCATCACAGTTTCACAACTATACCTATCAAATGAACAGATCACAGCGCTATTCCTTCCTGTTTCTCCCTGCTCCCCTTTTCTCTTCGTCCCCTCTCTCATCACACTCTCATAAAATTCATCACGGGGTAGTCTTTCCCCAAACATATTGACCCGAACTCTTGCATTTACGATCTCCACCATGTGCCCCACTACAGGGGTCTCCTCTTTGTCAACTCCTGAATCAAAGCCTCGCTTGAGCATGTTGTCCCTCTTACATCTCCTAAGAAGTGTCCCTGCTGCTGCCCCTCTGTGCCTTGGTACACTCAGGATTTATATTCTTCCAAATTACTCCTACTAACATTGTACACATTTTTTTTGTCTGCCCTGCACTCTTACAAGGCTCTGAACTCTACACAAACATCTTTCTACTCTGACAAGATAACTCCATCCTCCAACTCGCCTAAGGAACTTTTTTCCATTGTGTATTCACTTGCTCCCTGAACTCACTGTCACTTTACTTCCTTCACCAAGATCACAAAAAGGTGCCAAACCTTTCCTCTAAGGTTGCCTACTGCTTCTTCCATGGCTGGTCCCAATCCTGTTCTTCTCCCTCCTGATCCTGTCCTCTCAATTTTCCCCTCCATCTCTAGAGAAAATTATGAACCTTCTTAACACTAAAACGGTCTCCCTTATAGATCCTTATCTTCCCTTAATACCTCTCTAATTTGCCCAATTGTATTCATAATTGTTTTCTTAGCCAAGGCATATTTCTTTTGTTGGAAACAAGCACTTGTTCCACTGTTAAAGAAACCCATGGCTAATGTGGCAGTCCCCGGCAACTTCCGTCCTATCTCTCTCCAACCTCTTTGGTGAAGTTATAGTTGAGAAAAGGGTGAACCAGCAAATCTCTACATTCCTCAACCCTCACAATATTTTAGCACAGTACATAACCTGCCCCCTTTCTATCCTAGACTAACCTAGGCTGCTGATGGATAAGGGGGGTACTGCAGCTCTTATCCTCCTTGATCTATCTGTAGCCTTTGAGACTATCAACAGTTGTATGCTGTGGGCATTCCCAAAACAGCTCTAAAATGCATTACTGACGACTTTCATGAAGGCTTCCAGTCGGGTGCACTTCCCCTTCTCGTCTATCTTTCACAATATCTCAGTAAGTGCTCTTTATTCTATATTGCTCATAAAGCCTGTAATGGCCTGCTGCTGCACGTCAGAGCCACCTCCTCAATTCTCGAATTTTGCTAGAAACTGAAGATGTGACTCTTTGAATAGGCTCCACCAGCCTAGCAGAAGGCCAAGGCGGGTTTGCTCCTTCCTAAACCAGGATACCCTCTTTAGTGATAGAGCACTTTACAAATAAACCTAACATAACAGGGCTCCTCCCTCGGCTCTACCACATTTGTAAAGCGCACAATCACCCGTAAGGGTCTCTAGGCGCTGGGGGCCGTCGGGAAGATTAAGCGAGCTATTGCCCAGAGTCACATGGTGCTGGGCTAACCTGCCGCCGGAGCCGGGGATCGAACCGTGGTCCCCAGATTCCAGCGTCAGTCGCCCTGGCCGCAGGGAAGCGGTGTGGCGCCGCGGCCAGGGCGACTGACGCTGGAATCTGGGGACCACGGTTCGATCCCCGGCTCCGGCGGCAGGTTAGCCCAGCACCATGTGACTCTGGGCAATAGCTCGCTTAATCTTCCCGACGGCCCCCAGTGCCTAGAGACCCTTACGGGTGATTGTGTGCTTTACAAATGTGGACTTTACTTTACCCATTTCAAAGTATATGTTGCTCCTCTGATTCGACTTATAGACGCTTTTGGCTTTTCTTTTCCTGTGTCTGCGATATGGAACCTGAGGTCTTAGCATTTGGTTACCTACAGCTTCTTGAGGAGTGTAGGTTCTTTTTGTGAAAGGCTCATAAACCTACTTCACAAGCTTTAATGTCACAAAATGAAAAAAATGATTTGTACACAGCCACAGTCGACACAAAGATCCTCTTTATGCCTTGGTTCAAGCTATTATTTGCTATCTGCTGCGTTTGCTGAAATTCGGGTTAACGTACACGTCTTTTAGGTTTTAGCTAGCAGCTGTGGTTGCCTAAAACAGATCAGATAACATTTTTCTCTATTTAAGACCCCAGTTGTCAAAGCGTGCATGGCGGGTATTAAATGAGTTATCCCTCCAAGGACACAACCAGTCCCTCATGGGAACTTAATGGAGTCCTTGCATAACTCATGGAATATCCCTCCAATTACTTACGTTCTAGTCAGATGTCGTTTCTCTGATGGAAAGTGGCCCTTCTAGTGCCAATTAGTTACTTCTGTAGTCAGTGAATTTCAAGCCTCAATGCTGGACAATCCTTTATTCAGATTCATAAGGATTGGGGCAACCTAAGAAACTTTTTTTTTTTTTTTATACAAAGGTCATCTCTTTGTTAATGTCAATCAGACCATTGACTTGCCCAATTTGTTTCCACAACCTCAGTCGGTTGCAGAAAGAGCACTGCACACATTATATGTAAAGAGGGCACTAATATATATTACGTTGGCTGCACCAAATCCATTGTGTAAAAAAAAAAGATAAAAAACTTTGTTGCATTTACTGTACTCCACCTGCAGTGAGTATAGACATTTCATTCTTAGGGCAAACCCCTTCACACTGTGCCTAGAGCATATTCTACTCAAACACACAAAATAATCCACAATGGCTTTTCTTGGAAACATCTGCAACACAGAAACATGGTCTACTCCAACCACCTTCACAAAGCATTAATCCGTGGGCCTTCATGCCGACCAAGAGGCATATGTCGCACAAGCAGTCCTTAAAACATGTATTCCAAGTATCTGTTTCATCTGCTCACAAGCCACAGCGTTCGGGAAATAGAACTGCTTTTCATTCTGTCCAAAGCATGTGATCTATGGCAATGCGTGCTACAGATGGAAAAGGTTAACCAATAACTTTTGGTTTGTAGGTTGTAGTGTGGTAGATTCACATGCGCCCTCCCTCCTTACCAAATATGAGTTTGTCACACATCTTGAACTTATACCAGTGCTACACAAACCTTTTAGAACCATGACCCACTTTTTAGAGCGACAAACTGTTACGACCCACGTAGCTTTAATGGACTTAAGACAGACGATTTATTTATTTATTTTAACTTGTAATTAAAGCAATTTGTGGTAGTGCACTGTCATTTACAAACAGTACTTTCCCCATTAAAATGGGCAATACATTTCCACAGACATACAGTTTTACGGATAAAACTATATTTTACACAAATAATATTGTGTGGAAATCTGGATTCATTTAATATTTATCAAGTGTGTATCACTAAGTAGTGTACTGATTAGTTTTGAGTCAAAACTCTTTGTTTCTATCACACTTCAGAATTAACAAACATTTTTTACGTTTTTTGCTTTCATAACTACTGAATGTGCACAGTTTATTTGTTACAAACATGACATACTACAACCTTTCCTTTAACTCTCCCTGAACCCCAGCAAGATTGGCACATAATTCACTTAACTTTTCTTTCTCTGACTGCACAGTGAAAGGCGTTTGTAAACACCTGTACAATGTTAAAAAAAAAACAGCAATTTGTCAGAAGAATCAGTCTGACATTTGACCTCTGTGTTTGAAGCACAGCAAATGTGACACGATAAATGTAGAATTTAAAGGCATATTTAATATTGCTTGGACTTTCATGACTCACTAAAAATATTCTCACGACCTACCAGTTGGTTGCGACCCACAGTTTGGGAAACATACATTATTGGATCTTTCTCAGTGCACCTGTGAACATTCAGTTCAGTTCACTCCACTTTCACTCACCGCGAAACAAAAATTTCTACTCTTAAGAAAACCAACTTGTAACATCTGCCCAAACACTAAATGGCAGCAGTGTGTAAAGCATGTGGATCTACGGCACTGCAAGCTACAAACTGATATTTACAGGCGAGTGATATTTTCCTTACTTTCCTTGTCAATATAGTTTAATAGCTAGTGTTTTTAACAGTGTCTGCAGTAAGAAAACAAATTCATGTTGCCGTTAAAGAAAATATTTATATTGATGACAGTAATTGATTGCATCACCGGCGGTGCTAGTTATGTCAGTCAACATGGGTGAATATAATGAGTGAGCTTTTGGGAGTCTCAAACTGGATACAGTCTAAGCAAGAGGAAATTTCTTGGGCGACCTGCACTTGAATTTCAGGTGCACTTTACATCCCCAGCATGCCCATGTAGGGACCAGCTATCGGAGAGAATTGTTTCAAGTAAGGGTTAAATTGGATGTTAAGCGCATGGGGCGGCAGTGGGAAAACCTTAGGATACCCCTTTGGTTTCAGCTTCCTAGGCCAACATCAGGGAGAATAAATATAAAGTGTTTTTTTTAATAAAGGATATGGTAAAAGGATAAAACAAGGTTGGAGGGGAGGGAAAGGAGAAATAGATAAAGGACTATCTTCAGAGATCATTCCTAGCTTTAAAATTCAGGATACCTTAGTAGTCAATTGTGGAAAAGATGGTAGTGATGCAACAATAGAAGGAATTGATTTAAATCGAGGCTTGCAAGAATGTAGAAGAACGCACATTCCCTTTTTGTCCTTAGTTTGCACCAGTTGAGCAAAAAAAAAACTGTGGATGTTGGATCCATTTTGCAGTGTTCATTAAAAAAAACCCAATTAAGTTCTTGACCAACCTATTGACTTCAACGACCACTATGGCTGTATGCATTAATTAAATTACGCCACTATTGCCCATTTGATTTCAATTTAATCAGAATGCACAATAAATCTTTAATTCATATTTCAGAGGTAGTTGAGAATATCCTAAGAGAAATTAAATCATCAAAGCTATATGCCTTGGAGCTCGTTCATGCTCCCTTTTTAGTCCTTTTGCCCTGTTTGTTTGCAGCTGGGTTATGCGCAGTTTACATTGTGCATTGGATGCCATGGTATATGGTTATGCCAAATGTGTTATATTTTCTGACTATAAACAAAGATATATCGAATGGAGTGAAGTTGCATGTGTCTGTGTGTACAGAGCAGAGAGCACATCTGGGTCATTGAATGAATGTGAATTTCTAACGAGTATATAAATCAAATACAACCCAGTGGCACAGCTGCATTACTTTATATAAAAGTAAATTAATTGGAGAACTAAAGAAAGTGTTTTAAAGAAAATCATCATTTGGTAAAAAAAAAACTCTTAGAACTTTGGGAATTGCATACAAAGATATGGTTAGTTCTACAAAACTTTTAGTCATCTCTTCAAATCAGAGTACAGGATTTTAAAGAACAGTCAAATATGACAATGAAGACATAGTATTTCAATCTAGCTCAAACAGCACTTATTACAAGGATTGACTTTAGCACATGTGCCCGATTGACTAGTCTGAACTTTTGTTGCTTTAAGCCACCATTTCAATCAGCAGATTTCACTCAAACCAATCAGTAGTTTTGTAGAGCGCTACTTGTCACGTATGAGGATATCTAGACGCTGACAGGGCCCAATGTTATCTGACTAGCCAGGTCTTTTAAGGACTTTCGGAACACTGGAAGAGATCCTTAGATGAAAGGGTACCTCACTACATATCTTCACTGCTAGGTAGGAGAAGGAACGACCTCTGCATCTGCTACGTCTGATGCCGGGGATGAGGTTTAGAGAGGGATCCAGCCAGATGTGTCTGGTGGGCTGATGGAAGTTCAGGCTGTGGTTTAAATAGGAGAGCCCACAGTTGTGTACGCCTTGTATGCAAGGGTCAGGAGCTTAAGCTGGCATCTATTCTGTACAGGGAGCTGGTGAAGTTTCCTGAGGTAGGGTGTAAGGTGGATTTGTCGAAGGAGATCCAGGGTGAGTCAGACTTTTGCATTCTGCAAGGTCTGTATTCAGAGTAGGTGAGCTGTGATCCTTGTGAAGAGAACATTGCCGTAGTCCAGTCAGCTAGAGTTGAGGGCCTGGGTGATGGTGCGTCTTGAGCTTTGTGGTAGCCATTTGAATAGCTCATGAAGATTGGGGAAGATGATGAAGAAGCAGCAGGAGGATACTCCTTGTGCAGAATGGCTTGTGCAGAATGATGCCGAGGTTCCTAGCGTGGACAGTGGGGGTTGGATTAGGTCCGAGTTCTGTGGACCATCAGGATGTGTCCCATGGGAACTTTTGTTTCTGAAAATCAGTACCTCTGTCTTGTCCATGTTGAGCCTCAGGGAGTTGTTCTTCATCCAATTGATGGTGTCTGTCATGAAGTTGTGGATTTGGTCTGGTGTCTTCTGAGAGGATGAGTTGTGTGTTGTCCGCATAGGATATGATGTTGAGTCCGTGGATTTTGGCAATGCTGGCCAGAGGTGTCATATATGTGTTGAAGGGGGTGGGGCTGAATGAGGGTTCTTGAGTACGCCACTGATGATTTCCTTGGGTTCGGAGATTAAGTGGGGAAGGCAGACATTTTGCTTTCTTCCGGTGAGGAAAAAGGTGATCCATCTGAGAGGAGCTCCAAGAATGTCTATGGTGTGCAACCTTGTGATGAGTGCATATCAAAGGCTGCCGAGAGGTCCAGGAGGATCAGAGCCGCAGTCTCTCCTCGGTCGAGTAGGGCTCGGATGTCATTGGCAGCAGTGATGAGGGCTGTCTTGGTGATGCGGTTGCTGTAGAATCTGGATTGGAATTGGCTGAGTGGGAGGTTCCTTTCCAGATGTGAGGAGAGTTGTTGGTTGATGGATTTTTCTAATACTTTGGCCGACAACAGGAGCAGGGAGATCAGTCGGTAGTTGAGTTCGCTGGGGTCTGCCGATGGTTTCTGTGGTAGGGGGTTGACTTCTGCGTGTTTCCAGCCCTCTGGGAAGGTGGCTGTGACAATTGAGGTGTTGAGCAAAGTGAAATGTGCATGGCTGATTCTGGCTACACCTACGTTGAAGATATGGTGATGGAATGGGTCGGTTGGAGACCCTGAATGGACTGGGTTCATAATGGAGGTGGTGTCTTATGGTGCGAGCTGGCTCCATTTGGTCAGTTTGATGTCTGTGGTGGTAGCAAGGTCATGCTGTTGCTTGAAGTCTGTGGCCTTGGGCTGTGTTATGAAGTTTCTGTAGCTGTTGCCAATCTTGTCATGGAAGAAGTTTGCAATGTTGTCGCAGAGTTCCTGTGAGGGTGTAATGTTTGTTGCAGCTGAGGGGTTGGAGAATTCTTTGACTATGTTGAAGAGTTGTTTGTTGCTATTGCAGCTTTAGTCTGCGTGAGGCTTAGACTTTTCTCTTGAGTTCTCTCGTCTTGCTTTGATAGAGGTTGAGGCGATTTGTCGGTCATGTCCTTGCTGGCGCGCTATCTTCTTTCCAGTTGTTTACAGTATCGTTTAGCAGTTCTGATGTCTTCAGTGTACCAGCTAGCCTGCTTGGTGGACCTGTGGGTGATGCTGATGCGAGTGACGCTTTTTGCGCAGTTGGTGATCCAATTGTTGAAGTTTCTGACATTCTGGTCTAGGTTGTCGCAGGGTGTTGACCCATATGTCCTTTGAGACTTTGCTCCAGCTGTGGTTTGACAGACTTTGGGTATAGGTCCGTGAGTTTGGGATGTTGAAGCGGACAATGGAGTGGTCGATCCAGGTGAGTTCTGCGGTGTGACTTATCTGATGCAGTCACTGGAGGTGAAGATAAGGTCTAGCGTGTGGCCTGAGGTGTGCATGGGGTAGTGGAAGAGTCCAGTGTTCATACTGTCGAGGAGGTTGGTAGTGTTGATGTCATGGAGATGGAAGTTACCAAGGAAAATGTAGTTGTTGGAGTCTATGGCATAGGGGACGATTAGGTCAGCGATTTAAGTTTCAGAAGGCTGGATGTGGTCCTGAAACACAGTAGGCGAGGGTGTCCCTGATGGTGGTTTTGCTGTCTGTTTGAAGTCTGAAGTGTAGTTGTTCCATGGCTGGAGTGGTGCCATTTGTGGTGGTGCATTGGATGGATTCTTTGTGTATGATGGCCCTCTGCCAGGCTTGTTGATGTGGTCGCAGTGGGTCATCTTGTATCCTTTGGGTATTGCACTGGCGATGCCTGGCATTGAAGTGGGGTTGAGCCAGGTCGCGGCAAAGACGAGGACGTTGAGTGTGAGGATGGAGAGGAGGTCCCAAATCTCAGTGGTGTGTTTGCACAGTGAGCACAGTGAGTTGCGGTTTCAGTTGACATTTGTGGTATGTTCAGGGGCGGGCTGGTGTATGTGCTGTTGCAGTGGGTGCAGGTGAAAGATCCCACTGATTAGCATGGGTCGGCACTGGAGCAGTTTTTTTGAGGCATCTGTGGTCGAGGCTATAGAGCTCGGTAATGGTGTATCTTCTGGGGTTGTGAGGGCTGGCAGTGTGGCGGGAGGTGCGGTTTAGATGCATTTGGGCACAGCTGGGCTTGCCTTTGGCATGCCAGCAGCATCCACGTTGCTGCCTGCATTAAGTAGGGTTTTGGGTGGGCGGGGTGTCTGTTGGCAAGAAGAATGGTGAGTAGGAAAACACGGGCAGCAAAACCCAGGCACCAGTGCAGGAACTAGAGGCCATATGCTAGTGGCAGGCTAGGTGTCCAGGTGTCTATTTGGCCCAAGCCGTTGAATATGTGGAATATGATGCAAATATTTTTTTGTTTTCGAATTACATGGATTTATAGTGGATAAGATATTTCTTTTAGTTTTGTCCAACCATTAGTTAAGGTGCCTGTCAGGGGCAGAGTGGTCCTGTTTCCAGATGTCCAATTAAAATGATCCCCCTGAAATTAATTCATAATATATTTACTAAAAAATTATCCCGTGGCAGAAATGGAGAGTAAAAGGAAGTATTCCTGTTTAATATTTACTATTTACCAGGAAAGTTGCTTGGTCATCTTTTGATCAGGATAATGGACTGAGGCCTGAGCCTATGATTACTTTCAGATTTTAAAATATCTGTCCCAGCATCTCTTCTCACAGGAGATCCAGATCAGGATGGTTTTCGCTCTATTCAGAAAGTTGATCTAGCAAACAAAACAGCAAACGCATGCCTCTTGCCATTTTTCCGCTCAGTGTTAAATAGCTGAAGCTAATGCTGTAACTTAAGACTTCGCTTAAAAAATGACAAAAGTTGTTGCCACTTTTCTAGCTCGGTATGGATTGCACTGTGCTAAACCAGTTATGAAAATGGAGCTAGTAATAAAGGTGCTTGAGGTGGACAGTTTTAAAGTTGTTTTGGTGTTGTATAAGTGCTCCAAAAAAGAAGTATGTTTCCACCCATGATAAAGGAGTACCCAGAGGTCCTAATTGGTGATTGCTTTTAACCAGGTTTATTCTTACATGGGTGTGCTAGCAGGCTTAGAAGAGATAATCTGGGAGTCTCCATTAGAATTCATCACTTGTCCTCATCTGCTATACGTTATCGAATATATTTTGATGAATTCTACACTTTGGAGAAAAAAGAAAATGTGAGAATAAATTTAAATAAAGTGATTGTCTGTTATGTTGTGTTAATTGTTTTCAAATTATCCAAGCTGATAATGGTCCCTACTAGAGAGTTCTTATGTAGAACAGAATAATAGAACAATTATGTACACACTTTATATGGTGTAATTAATGGGAGGTGGGGGCTATCGAGGGGCACTTCATTCTAGGTATAGTCACAATTATAGGTTCAGACAAGTTACATGTAATTGAATATCCCATAGATACAAATAGCAATGTAAAATTCCAGGGTGTGAGTCAAAATAGAAGATTGCTAAAGAGAACTGTTGACTTTATTAATTTGTGAGAAATATATGTAAAACTGATAAATACTGCTATGAAATTGCTCATTAAGCAGATGAAGGGGATAGTTGTTTTTTATAGAATATTATTTATTGGTGTACAGTTATTGAACCATGAAGGAAAATAAATATGCATTTAACTGCATAATAAAGACATCCAGTCAAAAAAGACAATACTACTTTCAGAAGAAGATTGTTAAACTAATGACATTCTTGGAAAAATGGCAGTGATTCTGATTTGTAGATCTTTACTTTAAATTCTGTAGGCCCTATAGTAATATAATTGTTAAAATTGATGTATAAGGCCAAACTGTCTTAATCTAAGGGTTGGGATGGGATTGACATATGTATAATAAAGATATAGGGAACTTTATGCAGTAGACTCCTTCATTAAATAGTCGCTGATAACAACAACAAAAAACTCTGCTTTCCTGGGTTTTGGGAATATGTTGCTCCTGATACGTAAACATACAAAGTATGTGCCCTGCATTTATAAGGTAATTTGTCTCCTGTGATTACACAGTAAATTGTTCAGCATTTATTAATTGATCTAGAAGCCTGGGCTGAGAAGCAGAATATAATTGCTGTGAACCGTCCCTAGGTAGAAATAAACAGTTCAATTCCGGTAATATTTTAATGCTTTATGCAATAATACAAAAATACAGGTTTGAAAGGGCTAGGGGATTTATGCATAATTTGTACACTGCTCAGAATTTGATAAACAGGAATACTCCCTCTATGTAGAAGAAATGCTGAATTTTATAAATACCTCAATACGATTATGTGGGCTGTCAAAAATAATTGTTTTTGAGAATGGTCTCCAAGAAAGCTCTATCCTAGCCACGTTTTTATTTTGCATTTGATGTGCTGATTTAACTGATTATTGTAGAGCAACAAAGGTTTCTCCACCAGAGATAGAACCGTCCACTGCTTGTCTATGCAGAAACTTTAGTACTATTGGATTCAGTAGAGAGAAACTAGAAAGAGTTAATCAATTATTTGACCTTCTGGTGTTTGAACAAAACTTAAAGTACCGCTCATAGACCATAATAGATTTCCCTTTCTGTTTTTTGCCTGGGAATGCAGTAATTCTTTATTTTGCAAGCTTGTTGAAAGAAGCACTGGATATCAACAGGAAAGTCACTGACGCTAAGGTTGTCATCCCCAACATCAGTACTTCTAGAGTAAGCCTTTTTGGCAATTGGAGATCTTAAAGCATTTAAGAAGACCAAACAAAGGTCTGTGAGTAGAGAAAATGGTTATACATGAGACTACATTTAGGTATGATGGGAATATCTTGTAGAGTGCTGAGTGTGTATGTCAAGGGTTTGTCAAGATCACAAACTGCTCCCTCTCACTCTAGGAATGCTTCTATATTTGTAAATGCAAGAAGAACAAACCTTTCTGTACAATTGAAAGCAGTGTGTGCTTTTGGGGGCGGGGGGGTTTGAGGCTGTGATTGTCTTCTTAGAAATGAAGATATACCGGGTGACTCGGTAATTCCTGGCATGATTCTGCCCAGTGCGTCTCATTGTTGCCCAGTATTTCAAAAGGAGAATCCACCCGCTTGAGCAGTTTGAGTCTCATCATGAAACATCACAGATTTGCAGTTACCCAAATTCGTAATTTCAACTTGGGCCAATACCTCCCATTACCATCCACATCACAAATGTAGGTGTCCTGGAGCAAGGGCCTAAGGGTTTTTTTCTGTTAAGAATGGTTACCAGCTGTTTTGTATTGCAATACTAATGTGATGCTGTCTGTGGTCTGCAAGACCAGCTGCAAGCCACACTAAGCTGCAGAGGGCTCTTTTGAAATTAAATGGATTTCCTACCAGCCAAACCTGCGATAGTATACTGATAGGCTGCTGCATTGAACGTATTAATGTTTCACTAAAAAGTGTATAAAGTATCAAACAAAAGAGCAAGCAGCCTCCATGTATGCACCCAGGATCTGGAGCAACATCCCTGTATCCATCAGGACTGCACCAACTAAGGAAAGAGGTGAAGACACAGCTCTTTAACCCCTTCGACGCTCATGACGAGCTGGGCTCGTCATGCAGTAGCCTCCTGCTACGCTGATGACGAGCCCAGCTCGTCATGAATAGTGGTATCTGTAGAATCCCAGCACAGGAGAAAAATCCCCATAGCGTTCAAGGTGTTAAAGACATGTACATTGAAATTCATTAATGGTCTACTACTTGGCTTCTCTTATTAATCGTTGACTTATGCTCGTCTTTGACTCTGTACAGTGCTTCACTGCTTTATGGCCTGGTGCATGCTATACAAATACCATATACCTGCTTCAGTACATTCATACATAATTTAAAATGCTATGTCAAATATTTTGTTTTCAAATAAATACATTATTGTGTAAATGATAACTGAATTTGCAGTTCATATATCTGGTTTGTTGGGACTTTGTGAGAATGATGAGAAAAGTGCTCTACTGGATAGTAACATAGAACTCATAATTGAATTATGTAACACTTTGCACATAATCTATGCAAGAGATTGATTTCAAATCATCAGCATTCACTATCTAAATTATCTTTCAATCCAACAGAAGTAAGAGCCACAATCAAAAGTGAGAAGAGTGATGATGATAAATGCAGAGGAGAACTGAGACTGCAGCCTCCAAAGATATTTCACAAGAAAAAGAAAAAACAGGTTTTCCATGCTCTGGACCTAAGCCTAAAATCAAATCATTGGGACCGTGGCCCAGCCTATCTCGCAGAGTGGGGAAAAGATGCCACAAACAGCTCTCCTGAAGGAAATAAAATGTGTGGTAAATATGTCAAACCGTACAGCCACAGATCAACAAATGACATGCACTGTAAAAGCCCACTAGAAGAGAAATCTTACAATCAAGGTGCAAAAAGCATCAGTGGGCCATTCACTATTTGGAAAAATAGTAGTGCTCACTTCAGAGATCAAATACATAAATATGGATATTTTTATGGAGACTCAACTCAATTGTCACATTCTATGTTCTATCAGAAGAACCATGCAGAGGAGCAGCTGTATATATGCTGTGAATGTGGAGAAAGCTTTAGTTCTAAATCGAAACACATTAACTGTCAAACACCACATACCGAAGAGAATGTAGTGACAAAGGAGGAGTACCATTATCATGACATTGGATCTCCCTTCCATTACATGCATGAGCCCATGAAGCAGCGACTCCTCTGTAGGTGGATTGAGCCTGAGCAGCCAGTCAACTCCAACAGGACCTGCAGAAACTCTTTCAGTGTCCTGGAAGAGTTAGTCACACATGTCATTGAAGATCACATCAGAGGACCTGATGCAGCCAGCAATGTTTGCTTCTGGAAGGAATGCATGAGAGACGGGAAGCCCTTCAAAGCCAGATATAAGCTTGTGAACCATATCCGCATCCACACAGGTGAAAAACCATTCCACTGCCTCTTCCCGGGATGCCGGAAAGTGTTTGCTCGACAAGAGAACCTAAAGATACACAAAAGAACACACACAGGTGAAAAACCCTTTAAATGCAATTTCACGGACTGTGGCAGACAGTTTGCAAACTCCAGCGACCGCAAAAAGCACATGCATGTGCATACACTAAGCAAACCGTACGTGTGCAAAGTCTGTGATAAATGCTATAGTCACCCAAGTTCCCTCAGAAAGCACATGATGTCCCACAGCTTATCCCCTGAGAGGTGTCTACTTCCCCTGACTACAGAAGACACTTCAAACCCTGAGCTAGAATAGAAAATTGAAAAGTTTAAAAGCAAGTACTCAAGGGATCCATTGACGTTTAACAGGAGTTGGTGCCTGTCAATTTGTTATGCACAGCCTCACACCACCCCCTAATTTGCTTTATAATTGTGCCATTGACTCTGTGAAAAGAAATGACAGTCCTGTTTTCGGAAGTCCGATTAAAAAAGGAAATTTCAAAAAGTCCAGAATGTTAGCCACATTATTTTCCAAGATACCTTCTCTTGTCCTTTCTGAGTAGTGTTCGTAGTGCAAATTATTAAGAAAGGGCTGTGTCTTAGCATTAAGGGCACTCCACTTAGAGAGAGTGCGCGAAAGCAGAAGCTTGAGACTGTAAAGGACTGTGGTTTGTAACCTGTCATTTAAACACCCATAAATCAACTGTAATGAACCCTTTCCTTACAGGTACATTGTGTTCCGCAAGGGTCATATATCCATGTTAGGTCTATTTAATTCAAACATTTGATGAGGTAAAAGGATTCCATTCTTGTCTGTGCTGAATCTGTTCCTACACAAATGTCTAAACATGTTTTGATTTCAGGGTTTGAGAACAGAAACATGCATAAGGTAAAACAGCCACTACATAAGTTTGTGTTTATATTTTTTTTTACTGTTTTGCGTTAGGTCATGAAAACATCAATAAATCTAAAAATATACAAACCATGATATATCCAGATTTTTTAAAGACATTTTTTTATGTGACGATGTAAAAAATAAGAATTTGAGAGAGCTAATGTTACATGCAAGTTTTCCATTGAAACTCAAAACAATCAGGATCAAATAGTATTAAATGTGTGTAAAATATCATACAGCGAACTTATCAGGGGAATGTCAATGTGAGCTAATATGTCATTAAAATTGAGATTTGTATAAAATATTTATAATTCTATAATTAGGTAAAACCAACCGGTACTGTGAGACATTTCTTGCCAATTTATGGATGCCAGATTTAAATTCTAGTTCAGATTTACCACTCCTGAGTAAACCGTAATTCTTGAAAGACCTAAAGATGTGCTCCTTACTCACAGCTGAGCTGAACTCGGCGTTCCATTCAGGAGACTGAAGAGAAATAAGCTGAATGTAGTACCGGTCAATCCAGTTTAAATAAATAAATAATGGAAGCTCAGACATGTATTAGAAGAGCATGACAGTCAAAAAGGATAATGTACATCTGGCAGCATGGCCATCCAGGTGTAAGAGAGCGATGAGTAGTAATAGAGGCTTGTAACTATCATTTAGGGTATTTGTCAAACATGCTCTCTGCCCTGTTTATCAACAAAGTAACGTGCATAACAGATATTTTTGTGTTTTACAAATTACTTTGATATTACCAAGGTTATCATTATTAGGTCCTACCTACATGTAGCTTTAACTGTCCATTGCCAAAGACCTATTGTGGACTGTACCAATTCTTAGAGTGGGCTTTGAGTTACTATTGGCTCGTTTTCTCGTTAGTCTTATGTGCTGGTTTCTTATTTTATTACTTTTTTCCTTTCTTAGTGTTTGTCTATCCCTCCGGTGGAGCAAAGCTTCTTTATCATTCTATTGATTTGATGACTTGTATCATTCCACTGCCTATGTTCTGGGAATTAATTTTTATTTTTCCTTAAGTATTAGAGTCAATGAGTTTTCTTGCTCTCTTTCTCATTTTCTGCTTCCCATATAAGATCCCTGCTCGTGTCAATACCCCCCCACCCCCAACTTCATGGTCTGGTTCTCACCCAATATCCCCTCTCTGGTAGTCAGATTTTTTTTCCTTCCCTACCATAACTTCTTTCTCTGTTACTCCACCCCAAATCCAGGGCACTGCTCCACCAGCTCCTACGTTTAGTCCCATGCCCCAATCTCTTATCTTTTTATTTTACACGACTACTTTTTGAAAGCCTTACAGCCGCAGTTCGCTGCTAGGGCACTCGTTTCTTTCTTTATTATTTATGCACTTTTTAATTATTCTTAAATTTACCACTCCCAGATTAGCCAACTGTAAATGGTGACGCATGCAATATATACTTGTCGGGCTTGTATGCCAATGCTGTCTTGCCTTCGCAAATCTGCTTTTATTTTTTTAATCTTATGCCATATCAAAACAGTATTTGAAAAAGGTTGGGGAACTAAGTGGTACTGTGACTGGAGTGAGTTGAGAAACCCGTCTTAATACAGGTGAGCATTTTTTTTTGGGGGGGGGGGGTATTTTTGCAATTGTTTTGTGGATGAACATTCAGACTCAAATTGGTAGTGTAGTCTATGTGGGTAATTTATTACTAGATAACCATGTAAATCAGGGTGAGATGGTTTCAGTACAGCAAATTGAGAATGGAGGCACACAATTTATCAAGGTAGTTTTGGGGCAGCGACCGCTTACAAGGCAAATTGTTAAAGGTGGTTTGACAAAATTGCGATTCATTGTATCAGTACAGCACTCCAGTTGAGGCATAGGTATCATTTTCGTTGGTGGCAAAAGCAGCACATTTTAAAGTAGTACGTATACTGCAGCATTCACAGGTTGATACAATGTACCGTTCTAGTTCAGTGCAGTAATCTAATTTCACTTAAAAGTTGTAGATAATAGCGAATTGCACCTTATAATATATGGAATGTCTGTTTACATTAGCTAAAGTTACAATCGCGATACCGCTCTGGTTGCACTTGGGAGTTTGTACATGGGCACTCAGTTTTTTTTGTTTTAGCATTCTATATCCTCTAATCTAGGTTGTCTGCCACAAGTTGGTGTGCATAGGAGAGATGGTGGAAAGTGAAGTGGAACTGTGCAGTACTCAAGAAAAGTTACTATAATTGGAATGTGACCAGGACAGTGGAAGTAGAAATGAAGTAGAGGGTAATTGCTTACACACTGGTGAAAGACCTTGAAAACATCACTAGTGACATGGCTGAGCACAGGGAGATTGAAAGTGACTGTTCTGTGAGTGAATGGATTTGAAGCCAATTGTCATTTACAAGTCTGCTGCTTGTATTCCACCACCTGATCAAGACCACACAGAACTTCCCAAATAGCCGATTTGACAGGCCCGCTGCAGGCTGTACCCCCCCAGGGTTGTGCAATCTTTTAATGTGGGGGCAAAGGAGACAGGTTATAATAAATCCGATAGCCAGTGGACCAAACAAGCAAAACCAGTAAGTCCGACACTCCCAAAGAGAAAAACAGTAAACTATTGAGGCCAAGCAGTAAATTTTCCAATGCTAGGAAGTGATCCTAAAGGTTTGTTTGGAAACATTTCTGAAGGGACCCTGTAAATTTGTAGATTTATATAGCGCTACTTAACCCCTGTGAGTGTATCTAGGCACTGTCCATGGGCACGGGGAGATTGTGATTTGCCCAGAATAACAGGATGTTGAGCTAACGCCAAATCTCGAACCTGAATCCATAGCTCCCGAGTCGGGAGCTCTGGCCGCTGTGCCACATTCTGTACAATTGAGAACAGAGATGCGTTGTGCAAGCAGCTCAGTAATGGGGGTCAGTTTCTAGATACCAGTGCCTAATATAAATATCCCAGACCTCGCATCGCTTCGGACGCCATGCCGGATTGTTCTCAGCACTATGTTCACTCTTCTATGAGCTGTACAGAATTTTACATGCAACCTGGTACCACAGTTACACAGAAATCTTAATGTGCCTTCTTCACTACTGAGTCTGTAACTTGCAGATCATAGGTTCACATCCATGATTTGTGCGATAGCTCTGTAGGTTTTGTAGCTGTTGTGTAAATCCTTGTGCAAGTCACATATTTTGATCCTGAGAAACAGTTCAGTGGACTATATGCTTACTGCAAACATTTGGTGGCCCTCCTTGTGGCATTGGTTTCAAGCAGTAGAGCTTAATTCTTCAGATGTGGATGAAATTAATGCTATTGAGGTGGGCAGTGCCATGATTAAACATAAAAAACATAATTCTGAACAAATACAATCTCACTGTCTGTATTTCCTTCTAAATCCCCAGTTTTTGCTTCACAAAGTTAACTTTAAAAAGTATATAGCTCACTGACTTGTTTCATAAGTACACACAGAGTCTAATTGGTGCTGGTGGTGTCATTTGGTCGGCACTGGAACTCTGTGTTTTTTGGGGCCTGAGGCTTATTGTTCATTATCGGAATTTGGGCAGTGGCGGCTGGCACTGATTGAGGGGTAAGGGGTTGAAAAAAAAGGGAAAAACTCACCTTTTGCTGCTGTTCCGCCTTCTCTCCGATCCGAACAGGAACCAGGAAGCACACCCAGGCTCCCCTGACCAATCACATGCAGCGTTGTGATTGGTCAGGGGATTTTGGGTGCTTACCAATCACAATGATGCAATGAAGCTTTGTGATTGGTATGAGCGCTGTGGTTTGGTGCTCAGCCAGGGAATGGGAGCCTGGGCATGTTCTCCACCCAGTGGGTGCCTGGTTGTAGAATAGGCAAAGTGCACAAAATGGTTTGGCTGGCCTGAGAGGGCCAGCGAAACAGTCATGTGCACTTAGGAGTCGGCAAACCACTCCTCACCTGCTCCTCTGTCATTGGAGCAGCCTGCGCTGCCACGCAAAGCTGTAGCAGAAGGAAACATAAAATGATAAAACCTTGAGTTATCATTTTTTGTTCCCTTTATTTCACTGCTGCAAGGCAGTGTGACGACGTTCCTCTGCCTCATTGCAGGAGCTGACACTGAATTTAGCCCAGGGCGCGAGAGAATATGGGAAAGAAGAAAGGGGACGGAAAGAGGAAGATGAAAAAACACTGACAAATGGAGAAAGCAGGGGTGAAAAATGACTCACTCAGTGTGCAAAGATTTGAAGCCTCCTCTTTTTAAAATAATCATAATAAAAAGAGGAACTTTTAGATAACCTCCTTGATCTATTGGTCTCCTCAGTACCATTTACATTTTGCTTCTGCCCACCAAATATTGTAATGGGTCGGCCTCCTTTGGAAATTGGCTCTCTTCACTGTGAGTGATGACCGGTTTACTCTTGCACATGAGCACTTTCACCCAAAAACGAGTCCACTTTAGTTGCAGCACTTGTAGCCCAGATTCTGCTTTCATTTCATGTTGTTTTCGTTTAGTGTTGCAGTAATCACTTTTTAGTATTTGTAGTCTTAATAGGGTTTACCCCTTTTAAACCTATTGCATGTGTTTCCACATGTTACTGAGTCACAGTAATGTATACTCAAAGATAGGACTGTTCTAGCAGTGAATATTTTGACTTGTTTGGATAGAAAGGTGCTAATCATGGTCAGGAATACTAAGAATATACTAAGAATAATTGGGTGCCATTAGGGTTATCTGATCGTTTATCAAAATGGTGGAATCAAGAGTTACCTCCCAGAGTTTTATATTTAGAAACTGTTAGTATTGCCGGATTTTTCTTCCATCACAAAAGATCAATACACTCCATCACGTACTGTTGTTCCCTATGAGTAGTAACTAAAAAAAAATGCACTACTTCTTGTACCTCTGCATTTGACCCAGGAGTCCCTAATGTGTAGTGTTCTTGTATAATTGGTCACTTATGTCATCAGTCGAAGAATTATACTTATGAATATTGAAAATATGCACATCCTGATACAAGAATATTGTGTGCAAAATATCGAAGACCAAAATATTGAAAGGTAAGTGCATATAGAGGAAGTATAGATTTACTATTCAAACTTCAAATATACGTACCTTGTCCATATATATCATCTTGGTACATATATGTGGAGTTAGGTATTGAAAATCTATGCTTCCCTTTTGATACTTTGGTTTGGAAAATACATTTTCTTAAATGTTGCTGTCCTGCGATATTCTATCTCTGAAGTATAGATTGAAAATCATCAGAAAAAGTGTGAAAGTGGATGGTGAGATTTTCCAGAAGATCTAAGTGTGGAAGAACATACAAGTTAAAAAGCTGAACACTTATGGAACCTTGCAAAGCACATGGAGCCTGGGTTTGATCTGATCTCTTTACAAACCATGCAAATACAATCTGTTCTTCTTTGAGGAGAGATGCGAACGAATCCAAAACTCCTATAAAAGGTCTTTTCCATTCTATGCAGCTAAAGTCTCATGCACACTGGTTCCAAACAAGTGCCCATTTTAAAACGGTTATTAAATCTTAAAATGTTACATATGTACTAATTTTTCAATTATTTTCAAATTTCATTCATAATTATACTACCGAACCCTAAGTAAGCTTTATTATTACCATCCCCCCCATAATCTGAGTGTTTGTGTGGGCATGAAAAGCCTGCAATATGATATACTTGGGGCATTTAAATAAAATGGACAGGACAGGGTCATAATTTCGCTCCACTAATCCAGACTGTTGCCAAGGATCTGAGGTTCCTGCTGTGAGCAAAGTTGTAATTATGACTCAATTTTTTCATCAGGTGGCTAGAGCCTTGTGGCTTGATTACTCCGGATTCAGGTGGTTGTGATTGGTTGGACGCTCTACAGCGTGCATCCTTGACACATGGTGCATAAGATAGCTGGTGCATAATGCGTGATGGTGATGGCCTATTCTAGTGAATGCTTACATGTATATAGTTCAGAAAAATGTATACATCTAGGGTCGAGTAGTGCGCCATGTGGATTCTAATGTAAGCTTTAATATGAAGTGTACACCTAGTAAGATTAACATAATTCATATTTCCTCAGTGCAACAGAAAGTATATTGCAGTGCATGAGTATCTTGTGTAGGTGATTCAGTGTACTTCTACATTTTTTTAAAAAATAGTTGTCTTTTCAAGAATCTTTGCATAGCCTCTTTCACTTTCTTGTTACGCAAGCTGTAAATAAAAGGGTTTACCAATGGGGTGACAACAGTATACATCACTGAACCTACTTTGTCCTTCTGAAGTGAGTAGCTTGATGTTGGTCGAATATAACTGAAAAGAATGGTCCCGTAGTATAAACTAACCACGGTGAGATGAGAAGAGCAGGTGGAAAAAGCGCAACGTCTCCCTTTGTTGGAGCGGATTCCCAGAATGGTAGAAATTATTGATATATAGGAGACCACAATGGTCAAGATGGAGGCCATGGCCATCATTGTGGCTTCAGTTAAGATCAGGAGCTCATTGGTAGATGTGTCTGAGCAAGAAAGCTTCAGCATTGCTGGTATGTCACAGAAAAAGTTCTCAATGAAGTTAGGTCCACAGAAGAACAACAATGAAATCATCACACTGTGCAGCAAGGAATTTAGAAAACCTGTGATCCAGGAGCCCATTGAAAGTAGGAAATTTACTCTCCTGTTCATCACCAGGACATATTGAAATGGTCTACATATTGCAACATATCTGTCATAAGCCATGACCCCAAGTAAGTAGCTCTCTGCATAAAAACGCTACAAAGAAGTACAGCTGTGTGATGCAATTCCTTAAAGAAATGGATCTCTGCTTTGACATAATGTTCACCAGCATGTTCGGGACAGTGACCGAAGTGAGGCAGAAATCCGCCAGCGACAGGTGGCAGATGAAGAAATACATGGGGCTGCGGAGCTCTGACTCAGTGGTGATGACCGCAATGATGATGACATTACCGAATATTGCAATAAAGTACATTATCAAGAAAATAATGAATAATGGAAGCTGATGGTCTGGGTTGTCTGAGAGTCCCAGAAGGACAAATTCCATCACCAAAGTCCGGTTTGTGTTTTGCATTTTTACCAACGAAATAATCTAAATAAATGGCAGCTGAAAAATATTGAAAGTATTCATGAAATTAGCACATTTCTGTACGGCCCTCCATCTATACCTAATAATCTCACAATTTTAGCAACCCCACCCGCACCACCAGCATTTGTGCCAAAAGAAGCAAGCAGTTCTTGCAGGCCATTAACTATATCGTGGGGATCTTTAGAATATCAAGCAAACGCTAAGCCATCAGGTTTCCTGAAGACTTTTTTTTTAATTATAATTCATGTACTGTAAATATTGCAAGATTTACCTTTGAAATGGTCTCTACATTTGGATTCTCTGGGCAAGTTGTGCCACAATAATAATTCTATAGCACTCCTCCCTGTTTGACAGGTTGTAAGCTAACCTTGTCCTCTAAGGAGGATCTACATTTGTCTCCATATGTCTCTGTGGCGAGATGGCTTGAATGTGCTAAAAAGTAATTACAACGGACACTGGACTCAACCAAGGGGACAAAGTAGTCCATGTTGATTTTTTTTTTCCTTTTGTCGATGTCTCAAGTTACATTTCAGGAAATGGGAAACACCCTCAAACCCAACAAGTGTTGGACCAAAAGTAAATACCTGCAAAGAGAATACCATCACCAGGTGCAACACACACTGGGTTTGAAGCATTCTGGGGAAAGGAAGAGTTCTTATTTTCCTAGGTGGTTGATCTTTGTCACCATCTGAATCCCACAGTGTGATGCACACCTAGACAAAGGGTAAACATGGTGCAGTCAAATGCAGATGGAGAGAGCTGTACATAGGGTTGCTGCTCGTTACCCTAGAGCTTAGCATGATATAGCCCATGCAGTTTTATCTGCACTTATGTTTGTGTGAGGATTTTGTTTCTGTGAGATGGTACAGGTTCATGCCTATTGAAAGATGAGGTCTAACAGCATAATATCATATAACAGAGCTGCCCTCTTATACTTAAAGCCTCCCCCCTTGTTAATCGTCCCATATATACATTGCCCATTCCCATCGATATTAGTCTCCAATCCAACACGGTACTCCAAGCACTGGAGAGAATTGTTTTAAATTCGCCCGGCTTAATAAATTCACTTAACCTGAGCGCTTAGCAAGCACTCCTAAAATGTGTTCTAAATAATGCGAAATGTATACTGAAACAATATAGAAATCAATGATATTTTAGTTGAAACTTACATCAATATAACTTTTATTACTTAATCTTGGCTAAAAGATTATTCAAACCCAGGCATACTCTGGTCTTCACCCCTGACTTACAATATTTTGAGATAACTTCGCTTGCACAGCAAACGTGGTGAACCAACAGTTAATTTCAGGGATTTTCTCACTTGGTTGTCTTACTTGGGTTCTCTTAGTAGAGACTCCATCTTTCATGTAGGTTGCCCTCATGTATCTGCCTCTTACTATATCACATATGTATGTGCCTAAATTGCTACTGGTATGCAGGCCTCCTGCCCATAACAGCAATTCTGTATCAGTCTTCCTGGAGCATATTACTGCTTTCTGCTATAACACCAAATCAGTCATTCCGTTTTAATTGCATGTATACATCGTTTGCGTGTTCGGAGCACTATGCTGTGTATGTCACTCTTCCTTAAGTGGCCTTTCAGCTCCCCCACAAACCAGTCTCCCTGAAGATACTGAGTCAAAGTGTCCATTGACAAAGTAAAACAAGGCCTCACTCTGGCCCCCTTGATCCAGTGATTTGAACCACAACACTTCTACCCTTACTAGGTGGCATTAACAAGCTTTAGATACTTTTATCCATAGGAAAAGTTTAGGCAGGCGCACCGGAACTTCAGTGCCTTAGTTCTCACACACCCTTAAAGAATCCAAGCAAAATTGTAACTGACTGGAGTGTAAGTAGAGATCACGCGGTCTACCACTAGCAGCCCTTCAACACTACAAGAAAAGCATCCTCCAAGCAAAAATTACATTTTTTGGGGGTAACATTTTTGTTATTTTGATCCTTCTACCTGGTACCTTCCTCCTCCCCTCCCTTCTATTGTTAAGTGGAACGTTCCCACTGGGAGTTCTGAAGTGTACCTTGGAATGTTCCAAGATGCTTGTGAGGTACCTAGGCTGTGACAGGAGTGGAGCAGTGGAGACGATTAATAAAACCTAACTGAACCCACCAGAAGTTGGTGTTTCTTCCGCCTGCGGATCATTTTGAAATGCAGTATGAATGTAGCATATATGCCCTTGATACGATGGGGGAAAAGATATGCTTGGCGTGTGTGGTTAAATCGTGTAAAGCAGAATCTGGGGTTTCTGAACACCTCCTTTGTGTTGTAGAGCTTGTACCCATGCCTTAGCTGTCAATGACTGAGGGAAAACAATGGGTCAGCGCCTTCCCCCTCATACTCCAGAGCATTAGTTATCCGTGCCACATTTTTTTTTTAGAACTTTATTTATTTTTCTTCATTACAGCAATACGACGTGTTTCATACTGGTCTGTACAAGAAACAGATAGCAAAATAGCAAATGAAATTTACGTTGTTCCTCACAGAACTTTCCTGCAGCCATCGAGTACACGCCTACCCCTTTGCCAGTGGCTTCTAGTGTTGTGCTTTGCTCACTATCTGCAGCCTTTCGTAGTAAGTATAGCTGGTAGGGACCCCAAATATTATTGGGTCTACACCCAACTGGTATTAAAGCGTTATAATTGTTGGGAGTGTGTGGAGCAATATGCCAGGTCCGTGTGCCAGTCTTGCAGGGTAGGTATTGGCCCCTGCATCCAATCCATGACTATTCTTCGTTTTGCCAACAGGATGCAATAGCCACTTGCTTTCTACTGGGTTTGGGAATATCTTTGTCATATTATGACAAAGCCACCACCAGGGATTCATGCAGCTGCTCTCCCAACATATCACTCAATGCAGTGAATATCTCTCCCCAATATGCCCGCACTCCTGGACAAATCGATTCCAGGTGCATGAAATCAGCATTATCTACCCCGCATTGGACAGCAGCTGTCTTCTCTCATACCATATCTGTACATCCTAGCTGGGGTTTAGTACACTATGCAGGTATTTATAATGAACGAGTCTGTGCCTGCCGTTTTGCGATATTGTCTTGGTTCATGCATAGCAATAAGCCCAAGGTGCTGCTGTGATCTCAGTGCCCAACTCTGCTACCCATTCTTGCTGTACTTTGCTTAATGCTAGGCTGGAGCTCGGACGGGAGAGTATATATAAAAGTTATCCCTCGTTGGGGAGATCCCACCCGGATCAAATGAGTCTGTTGGGCTAGTTCCTGTGGCTCCTCCATGCCTTCACCTATTAAGGAGCGCATTTCCCGTCTCAGCCAGCAGAAATTGTATTTATCCAGCAAAGTTAAGTGCGGTATTTGCGCTTGTTCCCACGATTTCAATACTCCACCCAGAAAGTGATCAGCTATGTTTTCGATATGCAGTGAGTGCAGAGACCTAAGGACTGCTTTATCTTTACTTACTGTAAGCCATGCACACCAGTCAACAGGTAACTTTGGCGAATAAAGGTATGTGTTGTGTGTCTGCTATTCGCCACAATTGGGACTTAGCACATCCAACTGGATCTATTATATGGAATCTGCGTTGCATCTTTTGTAGTAAGTGCGCTGGCAGAGGAATGGGGGCCACCTCACCTTCTCAATATGCAATTGGTGGCAGTGGCAGGACCATGAATCCAATAATGCGTATGCAATAGCTGTGCTACTCTGTATATGTCTCCAGATCCAGCGCATTGAACCCACCCTCTTAGTGAGTATTTCCCATTTTATTCAGGGCTGCTTGCTTGCCCAGGCCAAGCCTATCATTTGAGAATTCAATGTGTGGAAAAAGGATCTGGTAAGCTCTATTGGGATATTCGCAAACATAAAAAGAAATCTGGGGAGAACTATCATTTTCATGATTGCAATACGGCCCAGCAGCAACAGGGGGAGTTTAATCCATTTATCTATAGCCTCAGTTAGCCTCTGTATTGCAATACCATAATGTTCTCTCACCACCAGCTCTGGGTCAGTTTGCATTTTGATTCCCAGGTATCTAACGGGTTTGGTGGTCCACTCAATAGGTTATTCCGTGGAGGCAGGTGTAGTGTGAGGTGTAAGCAGAGTGGTTAGGGTTTTGTGCCAGTTTATGCATAGGCCGAAGTGTTATCCAAACCTATCTACTTCTTGCAACAGCGGGTTAATATTCTGTTCGGGGTTGCATATGTATAACAACATGTCATCAATATATGCTGATATGATCAAATTGTAATGTGGGAATCTGATATCCCTATGAGAGTGGTATTCTCGTATTGCACAAAGCAAGGGTTCCGGCGTATATAGTAAGGACGAGAGTGTGCTGCCCTGACGTGCCTCGAGTGATAGCAATTGGATCCGATATTTCGCCATTTACCTTCACTCTAGTAGTGGGTTTTGCATATACAACCTCCACTAGCTGCAAGAACCCATCTCCCACACACACTCGTCTTAGGACTGCATATAAGAATTTACACTACACAGAGTCCAATGCCTTTTCGCATATAAAAAAAAAGTGCTGCGGCCTGTACCTCCGGAACGATGTGTGCTGTGGCACCAAACAGGGTACGTACAGTACTTGTGAGTTAGCGTCCTGGAACAAACCTGGTCTGCTCATGGCCTATGATAGTTGGGAGCCTCGGTGCTAATCTACTGGCAAGAACCTTCGCGAACAGTTTGGTGTCTGTATTAAGAAGGGACAGGGGCCTATATGTAGCACAGTGCGATGGATCCTTGCCCGGTTTCAACAGAGTAATCCATGTGGCCTCGCACATAGATGGTGGCATTATGCAGTCTCCAGCCATTTCGGAGAATAGATTCATCAAATGTGGGATCAAATGTTTCTGATAAGCTTTACAAAAGGCTACAGTGAGCCTGTCAGAGCCAGGTGCTTTATCATTAGCCATACTTTTTAAGGCCGCAGAAAGTTCCGTCGGGTGGAGAGGGGCCATTAGTTGTTCCCTGTCTGAGTTACTGAGCCCTTTCATTGCTAAGTGGGCTAAATATTCTTCTTCGGGCTTGCTAGGGCTAGGGTCGCGTGATGTGTATAAACTGGTGTAGTAGTTGTGGAACACTTCATTAATCTCAGATGGAGCACTAACCGCCTCTTCCTCATTAGTGTAGATTTGTTCCACATCAGCACTGCTTCTATTGGGTCTGGTGAGAATTGCTAGTGTGGCGCTGGACCTCTCTCCTTCTGCATACACTTGTGCCGCAGCATACTTCCCTAAATGTTTGACCTCTGTGTCCACTAGCTCATGGAACTCTTCTATCTTCGCTCTATTTTGGGATAGTGTCATGGCCTCAGGCTGTACTTTCAAGCACAGCACGCTAGCATATTTAGAGATCGTTATCCCCCTAATATACACCTTGAACATCTCCCAGATGGTACTCATCTTGGGGACGCTGCCCAATTTGACCTCAAAGAAGTCACTATGGCTTTCTCAAGCTCTGCATGGAACACAGTGTTAAGTAGGGAGTACTAAGGGAACTGAAATTCCCTAACTCGAGGCCTCACGTGAGGTATTCTCAGACGCATGCGTACTGGAGAATGATCGGAGTATGTCCGTGGCATATGTTCAAATTGACTGATATAAGGGATCAAATCTTAAGAAGCAAACCAATAATCAATTCTCGCATGTGTCTTGTTTCTATTATATTATATTATAACTATCGAGTAGTGTGTGAATTCTTTGCCTGTCGGGGACGATGTCGCCACACATCTATCAGGCCGCCTGTTTCGGCTATCTCCGGTATTGCCCTTGCTGTTGCAGATGGCTGCCTAGCAGGACCTTTAGATCTATCTAGTTCTGGGCTAAAGATGCAGTTGAGGTCGCCACCCCAAAGTTGTAGAATATGTGAATATTGCGTGGTATGGGCATACAATGTATGGTAAAACTGTGGATCCTTGTGGTTAGGACCATAAAAACCTACGAGGAGAACATTGAAACCGGCTTTATAACATCTAGCCACCACATACCTCCCACCAGCATCACAACGCATTACTTGTAATTGGAGGGCTGTATCCTTTCTGACCCACACCAAGACCCCCCTGGAGTGGGTGGTGAAACATGATTTAATGAGAGTTCCCTCGTGGTCCGCTACGTCAATACCCCACTGCGCGGGGCCAAATGGGTCTCATGTAGAATGGCTACGTCAATTTGGTGTCTATTTAAGTAGTTAACCACTTTCCGAATCTTGCGTCTGTCATTCATCCCTCTGACATTCCATGTCACTAGGTTCAGATTGGGGCCCTTGGGGTTCCTATCGCCTTCGCCTTGCATATCGGAGTGTGATGTCTACTGTCCCACAGTTGTTCCATGAGGTATAGTTGTAACCTAAAAACATGTTGTATGCAACTTGCTGTCTTCCAATGGTAACTGAACCTTAATCCCTCCCCCCACCCACTTCATATGCCCAAACAACTGATATGGCTGACCGTAACAACAACAACAACAACAAAGGAGTTTATAAAGCGCCTGGTGACGCCATCACGGCGTGTCCCCGCGCGTAACCCAATCATGGAGCCCACCCCCTCCCTTTCCCCCTTCATGAGCAACCCTTCCGGTGTGGTACACACTTAGAGGCGGAGAAAACCACCTAACGTTTCCTTACACTATCTTTCATCTTACTGTCTACTTAACATTACTTACGAGGTCAACACTACCAATAATTTTAACATCTAGCATGCTCATGCAAGTTATCAGGTCTGTTGCAACAGCAGAGACACCTCCCCTGCACCCCAGTGTCAGGCTGGTGCGATTCCGACATGCAGTCCAACCAAATAGATCAGGATCATGAGTGAAAGCCCAGTGACAGTTTTCAAATGTCATGTTAAGGTTAGTCTTGCTTATCCAAGTCACTGCTTGTCTCGTTTTCCACTCCCTATAGGCTGTTGGGGGTTCGATCTTGCTGTCTTCCTGGTATGTTCATGGAGCACTTTCTGAAATGCCCTTGGGCTCCGTGTAGATCTTAGGTTTACCATCCATGGTGACTTTTAGCCTGGCAAGGTATAACATTGATTGGTTCATATTGAGCTCACGCAGTTTGCGCTTCCCCGGGACAAATGGTCTCCTTGCCCATGCTGGTGAAATACGGGAATATTGATAACGTTGAGCCCTCAAACTGAAGCACACACAGCTCCCTTGCTCTGCGTAGTGACGCATCTCTATCCCTGTAATTAAGTAATCTCGCTATCACAGGCTGTGGGGCTGCCCCCGGCAGTGGTCTGGGAGCCAGAGAGTGGTGGGCTCTTTCTACTATGAAAACTGTGGAGATCGTGTCGCGCCCAAGCAAGGACACCAGCAATTGTTCAACAAATGTTACCATATTACCGGTTGAGGTGGTCCCAGGCAGGTCCGTGATTCGTAGATTATTGCACCTTGAGCGCGCTTCTAAATCCTCAGATTTATCTCAGATAGTCATTAGGAGTTTTTGCATTTGTTTCTGAGTTTAATTGGCTTTGACCTGTACATCTTCAGCTTCTGATATTCTACCTTCTGCCATGTCAAGCCGTCCTGCATGTTTATCTAGGCATTCTGTCATTCGATCCATTCTATTGGAGAGGGAGTCTATTTTACCATCTATTGTGGTGAGGCTCTTCTGCATGCCAGTAAGGATTTGACATGTCCCTCTCGATGCCGTCAGGCACGGCATTATGCATTGGCGGAGCAGTCTCTGCTTTCTCATCTCGGCTCCTCTTGGCTTTGCGCTGCTCAAACTGCAATTTAGATTGCAGCTTGTCCGTTTTCCCCATGTTCAGTGTTATTTATATCGGCTCTGTAGAGGAGGGTGAATGACGGAGAGTATCCTCGGGTAAACTCCAAAACTGCGGCGATGGGGTAGACAGTGCTTGTTATATAGGCAAATGGCCAGGTGAATAATTAGTTTCAATTCTATAGTTCTAGGTGGCAGCTGGCTATACAGACCTAGTGATCGAATAGTGCTGTCCTCTTGTCCACTGTAGGCCTAAGTGCAGTTTCTCAAACCGCAGCTGGTCCACGAACAGCGTACACTGCGTACAAATGGAGGAGTCCTCAGGCATCTGTTAGTTAGGGAGGCCGTGAGCGGGGGGGCACGCTGTAATATTTGTGCTTTGGTGCAATTCCCCACTGAATGACCACTAATAAGCGAACCACGCGCTGTATTCAATAGTCCAAATGGGTGGGGAAATGCATGTGAGGTAACAGTGCCACACCGGACCTCCAAACAGGTCCCTGAAACGGTCCGCTGTCACGCCCGCAGCCTGCCCAGGTCATCGTACACTCACTGCTGTGTCCTGAGTCTGCAGCCAAGTCCTCCGGCAGCGCAACGGGTCAGATGCCAACGCACTGGAGCAGCGCCTCCACCACCACGCAGACGAGTGCCGCGACCCACCAGGTACGTCCTATTCACCACTGCCTCAGTCGCCAGCACAGTTTCGTGTCTCCCGTCACGGCAGGGGCCTGTATTCGCAGCAGCTTGTATTTCGGGGCGTTATGCTGTCTGCGACCCAGGGCACACCACTGATGTCGGGTCCTTCCAGCACCCAGGCCACGCGTGATACCTCGTACCAGTGCGCCAGGCGTCACCGCACATGCCGGTCACGGCCTGATTTATGCGCTCGAAAGTGCCTTAATGTAGAGCACGTTGTTGGGGCAGCCAATTCCTCTGCAATTACAGCAGTGCTGACCCCGGATCTGTTGGATACATACAGGATAGTTTAGACAGTTATCAGAGCTTGTCTAAATGGTGGCCATCTTGGTGTCAGGCAAACTACGCCCCCCCCCCCCCCCCAACCCAATCAGTGCCACATTCAGTGTTGAAATGGCTCGACTTGTTCCACAACGATTTAGGAGTGGGTTTACGACGGGTGATTTGAGGTCATTCCGCCTCTCCAGTACACTATGCAATTCTCACCATGTACCAAATGGTGTGGTAGGTTAGAAAGTGACCCGCACCCCAGGAGTATGTGCCCATGATGTCCATGAAGGACTTGAGGGTTCCCTCATGAAAGAGATCCCCCAAGATGTCGATCCCTCGCATTTTTCACGGCATCAGATTGTGTTGGATGGCCAACTCTCGCATACCCAACAGTTGATCCAAAGTAACTAATGGTGAGTAGGGGATGGTGGGGTTGTGCCTGTGCACAAGCCGGTGCCAGCACACCCCGCTGTCCTCATCAGACTTGATTCCCTTTGGGGAGGACAAGTACAGTCAGTTAGCCAGGTGTTGACTCTCAGCTCGCTGAGCCTAGATTGGATAGCCATCCGCTCAGCGCCCAGTGTCATGTCCATACAGCACAGCGACCATTGCAGCTGTACCTCTGTGTCTCTGTGTAGTATAATTCAAAATTAGGTGTGCCCATTCCCCCTTTGTCTGGGCAATGCGCTAATGCTAGGGCCACCCATAGGCGACCTGCTCCCCATATCAAATCTAATAGGCCATTCAGTTCTTGAAAAAAAGCATTTAGGCAGTGCAATTGGCAGCGCAGCAAAAAAGTACAGCAATCTGGGGAGCACTACCATCTTGGCTATTTCCGCTCACCCGAGTGGAGACAGGGGTAATGAGCACAAAAAAGGGAAAGTTCCACGTGCTGATCATACTGCCCAATTCACATTGTCTTCTTTGAGGGCCCCGTCAGTGTGGTGTATTTCGACACCCAGATATTTAAACGTGTCATAATACCTTTTGAGTCAGTGTTCCAGGGAAGCATCTCTTTGGGGCTCAGTGGTCAGAGCGAGAGGGAACAGGCAAGAATTGGACCAGTTGGCTCTGAGACAGCTCCGAAGTTGTCTAGTAATCATATCAAGTCAGGCAGAGATGCTCCAACGTCATGTAAAAAGACCAGCGTGTCATACAGGTAGAGAACACAATGTGGTAAATGTTTAGTTCTGGAAGCCCCCAGTACTGAGGCAAGTGGATCCATGGCAATGGAACCTTAATAAGAACACTACCTTCTTGATTGAGTTAACAATTGCTTTTGAAGCCTGGGTACTGGACCTTTATCTGGTCCTAGTCCCCCACTTCTTTTTGTTATGAGTAGGTTCTAATTGCCACTTCTATCCCCACTCCAGAGAGCCGAACTCGAAGAACCCATTTAACTGGAAAAGGTTAATGGGTCGTAGCCTGGATTGCCTGAAATATGACCCTGGGCAAGGATCAGCAGACAGTTGAATACTAAGCATCATTTTCTGCCCTGCTTACCCAGCCCCTTGTGGATGTGTTTAATGAAGTCAGATTGCGTGGCGAGTTTCCAGACTCGCATTGTGAAGCGCTAATAGTGATCCTCCCCAAACCGGGACTTGATCAATTAGCTGTTTGGTGTACCGTCCATTGTCTTTCCTTAACCCCTTCCACGCTAATGACAAAGCCAGCTCGTCATGGGCGTTACCTGCGCTGCGCTCATGACGAGCTGGCTTTGTCATGTAAAGTGGGGTTTATGAACCTTCAGCGCACAGCGGGAACCCCCGCTAGCACTGTAGTGGTAAATCTCAACTGCAAAGTGCTGGGAAAGATATTCGCCCACAGACTGGAACCACTGATTGGCACATTGGCCCATGACGATCAACCTGGATTCATACCAAGACGTATTTTCCTCAATATATGATGGGTCTTATAGATCATCAATGACTCACCCTGGAGGCATACGACAGCGTTGCAGTATCTATTGACGTAGTTGAAATTCCCAATTCAGAGTATCGAAGGCTTTCACTAATGACACTGCACCATATGGGATTCGGGCGGTGTTTTTAGGGTAGCACATTGTATTCAAACCTAATGGCTAGAGTAAGAATGGGTCCGTTGATTTAGGACAGTTTCCCAATTAATAGAGGCACCAAACAAGGGAACATTATCTTCTTGATTGACAAAGTAATTAGACTCCAATCATTGATCCATGTAACAGGTCGGGGGCATCCTCAATTCCGTTCAGAGTGCAATAGTAATCATGTAGTGCGTCAATTTTATCAGCCTACGTCAAGGCCGTTATGTCATCATCTCATCTGATGGCACCAATTGGGGTGCACTGTTGGTTTTTCTTGACCACCCACGCTATTAGTCTGCCCGATCTGTCTCCCTCCGCATGCAAAATAGTCAGGCGCTGTTTGTAGTCGCGTCGACCCTGTCATGTCTCGGTATCCCTATACTGTTTACGTAAGTGTCTGAGACGCTCAACCCTCATCTCTCAGGCAGCTACTGCTCTCTCTAAGGGGCATAGTTTCCTCCACTGTTAGTAATTTATCCTTTAATACTCATTGGATCCCCCCAGGTAGCAGCAATGCAATAACCCCTTACCACTACTTTGTGTGTATCCCATTTGCTGGCCCTGGGAGGAGTGGATCCCTTGTTAAGATCAAAGTATTGAGTGATGAATGTAGAGAGGACTTCACTGAAGAGGGGGGAGCAGAATTCTTTGGTCTGAAGTTGCAAGGTAGGAATTTGTGTGTACGGTCTGCCCCACTGCAGGACTACCGGGGGGGGGGGGAGGAGTAAAGTGGTTTCAAATCACACACGGCACACAGTTAAAGTCCCCACATCACAGCCCCAGTGCCGCCAGGTCACAAAAGAGCGCAGGAGTGAGCGCATCAAAGAATTCTGTTTGATTACAGTTTGGTGTATGAATCTCCACAAGTGTTAGCGGTGCCCCATCTAAGTGTTCCTCTAATACCACGTGCCTACCCCCTGCATCTGCCCTTTGTCTATCCACAATATACGGGACCTCTGGTGCAATCCATATGAGCACCCCATGTGCGAATGCCGAGGAGGATGTGCCATAGACCGGTCATCTCCATTTGGTCCAATTTTTCTGGCTGTAAAATGCTTTTCTGGCACCATGGGAATGTGCGGCACTTAAGGTATGTGTAGATTCAATAACGTTTGGCAGGGTCACCAGCCTGCACACATTCAATGTTTCTACATTATATATGTATGTTTGTCAGCATGTGTCTCGATGGTTATTTCATGGTAGTGTGTGTGCTAGGTGTCAGGCTGTGGACTCCATGTGATCCACACCCCAGGTTTACGACAGCCTGCAAGTGAGTAATACATCACTCCCTTCCACCAATATGCATTTCACAGGAGCCAATATGTGTGCAATGGCTTCACATAAACCTAAAACAACAAACATAATACAGCAATTGTTCCCTTCCACCAGGCCAGGTGACATGCATGTCCCTGACCAATCGCCCCTTAACAATAACCAGAAAATAATGAAACAATATGACAAGCAAAACATGTCCACCTTGGAGTCTCTCTCTGTGGGGCGTGGAAATGTTAATGTCCACCTTTCCCCACAGACAGCTTACCTTAAGCGGCACAGGCACATCAGCATCCAGGGTGCATAAGTTTGCCTGCGTTGGGACGTTAAATACCTGTCAATTGAGAAAGATTTTGTGCTCTCCAAACTACATATTCTCGCCTTTGGCTCTCCCCTGGTTGAGTACTCATAGATTCTGGTCCCTGATCTTATCGCCCCCTTTTATTCAATGTATTCTGGTTTTAGGCAGGGTGTTAGCACAGAGTCAGTTCTTGTATGAGTTCTAGACGAACACACTATTTTCTGGACTGTGGTGATGCTGCCATCCTAATCCTGTTTGATCTACCAGCACCCTTTAACATAGTTCACCACCTAGTTCTTACAAGCCATGTTCTATGCTGGCATGCATCTTTTCTTTCAAACTGCTCGGAGAACCTTTTAACGCATCCTTTGCAATCAAGTTTATAAAAATATTCAGTGTGGAGTACCTCAAGGCTCTTCTCTGCCCAACCTTGTTTAATGAATTAAAGTGATTTATAAAGCACAAACTCTTGCCCAAAGGCGTCTTGGCGCTATAGAGACAGGTATAGCTAAAGAGCTGATAGATCTCGCAGATACGTTGCTATCACCTAGTCCTGTGTGAAGAGCCAGGTTTTCAAAGCCTTTCTAAAGGAAAGTAGCGAGGGAGCAGCTTTTAGTTCCATTGGTAAGGAATTCCCACCCCAGATTATTCTTCTAAAAAGGGGGAATACAAGGTTCATAGCTGACCCTGAACGAGCGTCCTCCCTGGGGTACACCATTTGAGCTTCTACTTGAACGAAGCTGGCCACGGTCCCTGCAGTGATTTGTAGGCCAAGCAGAGAGACTTGAACCTGACATGTTGTTTAACTGGGAGCCAGTGGAGTTTCCTAATGGCTCCTCTAGCTAATTCATATTTAGGGATTTTAAAGAGCTATCTTGCAGCTGCGTTCTGCAAAGTCTGAAGCGTGTTCAGAGATCCCAAAGCAAGGTTAAGATATAGGCTATTACAGTAATCGAGCCTTTCCAGTGCCAGTGCAATGATTACTGTCTTCAAGAGCTCTGATGGCAAAAAAAATTCAATCTTTTTACCAGCCTTAATGAACAGAATGTGGCAGATGTAATTGTATTCACTTGGTCTTTAAGGCTCTGTTCTTTGTCCAGCAGAAAATCTAGATTTTTAACTTTATTCACTGGTTCTGGGAGAGGGCCTAGTCCAGGAAATAACCATTCTGGCATACAGAATGAAGGGTTATTGCCAAAGATGATGACCTTGGTCTTAGCAGCGTTCAGTTTAAGACAATTGTTGTCCATCCAATTGCTTACATTGCTCATACAGTTTCTAAATGCAGTGCGTGAGTTGTTCTAAAGTTTTGCTAGTGACACCACCATTTGAGTGTCATCTGTGTATAATACTAAGGAGAAACCAGATTTTTTGATAAGTGAGGCCGCCAGCATGACATAAAGATAGAACAATGTCGGATTCAGTGCCGAGCCCTGAGGGACTCCGCAGGGCAGGGAAAAAGGCCTGGATATGAATTTGCCCAACGCCACGCTTTGTTGTCTATTGGCTAGAAAGGATTAGAGGAGACCTAGTGCTGTATCCTCAATCCCCAGACTCCGCATACGGTCAACCAGAATCTCATGGTTGACTGTATCAAACGCTGTGGATTGGTCCAGCAGAATCAATGCTGCTGTCTCCCCCCTTATCAAGCGTTTCACAGATATCTTCAGTGGCTACCACCAAGGCAGATTCTGTGCACTGGTTTTTCCTAAACCCACATTGGGTATCGTCCAGTAGGCAGTTTTCTTCAATACACTCCGATAACTGTTCATTCATTACTTTCTCTACCAACTTGGAGGCATAGGGAATTCTAGAAATAGGGAGGTAATTATTCTGACCCGGAGCATAAGATTGTCCTTTTTTTAACAGAGGCAGGACAGAAGCAGATTTCCAATGCGCAGGGAAATCCTCCAATGCAAACATTATATTAAAAATTGGCCCCACTTGTGCTGGAATCCTATGCATTATTTTTGGCGGGCAGTGGTCTTGTGTAGCACGAGCTTTGATTAATGGGATTAGATTCATAAATTGTTCTTCAGAAGGTGCCTTGAAGATAGAAAATCTGGCTTGACTTGATGCCACATTCAAGGTTTGCCCTTCCGGATGTATGGTGTCCTGCCTGCGGAAAATTTGTTAAAGTTGTTTGTTACTTTCTCTTGAAAAAAGTCAGCAAGGGCATCACACAAATTTGGATTAATTACTGCTGGATTATGATTGGCTGGTACTTCCAATTTGTTTATGACTTGCAAGAGAGTCCCATCACATGTTAATTTTATCTGCGCAGAATAATATAGGGTTTTAGCAGCTAGAATAAATGTTTTATGGTCGTGTAGTTTATTCTTGTAAATAGTTCTCTCTTCTCATCGCTGTCCCACCTCTAGCTTGCATTATGCATTTTTTCGGCTTCACCTTTTTTTATGCCGACGATACCCAACTAATTGTCAGGCTGGATAGTGTCTTTCAGGCTTTCCTCTCCAAATGTAAACTATGCATGTCCTCCTTGCCCACTAAATGAACCGTAACTCACGAAGGCTTAACTTCTCCAAACTGAAAGCCTGGGTTTTTGGTGAATCTCCAACATTTGAATCCCAGCTGATGGCAAGAGAAGCTAATCACAAGCCCCTTCCGATGCACGGAGGAGCTGTTTCTGGGCCCCACTGGAATCTTTACATCTGGCAGCCTGGCACCTGCTGGCAGGGACGTGCTTCTACAGCATTTTCAGACACACCCTGAAGCAGAAAACATTCTTTTGGCCTTTGATCAACAAGAGATTTTGCATATATTGATGTCCGTATTAAGCCGGGGCTTGTGACACACCTGGTTGACCACAGCATCACCCCTGTCTCATATGACTTTTGTTTACTACGGATTAGGGAGTTGGGGATCATACAGCTGAATAATATTACTAATGAACCAAACTATTTTTAGATAAATATTTTTTTAATTATCATATAATAAACATGAGATATTATATCTGCCACGAACACAGCTAGGCGGCCAGGCCACTAAAGTTTAATCATTGTCATGCATGTCCATTTGACTTTGGTTCGGTGTCCTAGTACCTGCATATCTTGCCTGCGACTTTGTACGTCTGTGTCTGCATGCATGTGCCATAGTGTGCTTGTAGAAATGACTGTGTGTTCTCCTGTGTCTATCTGTGTCTTTGTGTGTATAAACTATTCTTGTGTGTTACTGGTGCATATTGAAACTTGTAAATGACTACCTACTGGGGAACTGTGTAAACTGGCAATGTGTATTTACAGGACCATTATAGAAACTTCACATTTTTACATTAGTGTGGAATATGTAAAATGACAGGTGAGCATTGTTGAAATTAGGCAACATGCAAGATTTTAACCTTATTGAATATCTGGATTGATAGAGACACATTTTATAACACTTACTTCGTCTGCATTACTAAGACATTGTTGGAAAAGCTGAAGTGCTAATTTGTTAGATGTAGTTGGAAATGGAAAAGTGTTTTTACTGGAGCGAAATGAGAAATCGAAATTAACGTTTTGGGACAGATTTTGGAAACAGTGATGCGTGCAATATGAACTAACTTGATTATTCTGGAAATTGGACGGTGTATGTGTTACTTGGGCTTTGTGGAAATTGAGAATTCATGTTTATTGGTAGGAATTTGCAATATGCGGTGAAGGGCATTGTGAAGATGGGGCAAATGATGCAAGACACTCATGTAGTTTATCACACACTGGAGCTATTTGAGCTATATTTATGTGCAGGGTGGGGCTGTAGTACAAACAGAACAGAGACTATGGTGTATTGATCTTGCCTGGGTGCTGAGACCACAGTGACCATCAGCACCTTCCTGGTTAGTGTCACTGCTCTCACCCGTGCAGCTCCACCGTTGAGGGACTTCCCTTGAGCCCGAGCTCCTTGCCAGGTAGGTGTTCGAGGCCCTCCTCCACTCACAGGCTCCTGCCTGTGCCTCATCCCTGGTGGTCTAGTGGAAAAGCGCCCTGCTCTCATGCTATTCCTCTCTGCTCTGTGTTCTCTGTTCTCTTTTGCCTCTTTACTTTTTGCCTCTTCCCGCGCACCTCACCGCTGCTGCCCCCGCACCCCCCCAATGTGCCACTCCCATTCCCGCCTCCCAGCTGATCAACCTACTCCTGATCCCTACTTAATGGTGCCTGCTGCGCGGCAAGGGAAGCAAGACTTCTGAACTTCCTGGTCAGTGTCACTCCTCTCCCCACCGCTCAGCTCCACCATTGAGAGACTACCCTTGAGCCCAAGCTCTTTGCCAGGTAGGTGTTCGAGGCCCTCCTCGACCCGCAGGCTTCTGCCTGCACCTCATCCCTGGTGGTCTAGTGGAAGTTTTCCCTGCTCTTATTCTATTCCGCTCTGTTCTATGTCCTCTGTTCTCTTTTGCCTCTTTTCCCTCTTGCCCCTTCTTCTCTTTTGCCTAATTTCGCTCTCACTTCCCGCACTCCCGCCACTGCTACCCCTACGGCCCCCTCCAGCCTGTCACCCTGACCCATACTCAATGGCAGCACATGCGCGGCAAGAAGAGCAAGACCACTGACCTTCCTGGTCAGTGTCACTGCTCTTCCCCCCCCCCTCCTCCCCCCTGTGAAGCTCCACCGTTGAGGGCATGACCTCTGAACCCGAGCTCCGTGCCAGGTAGGCGCTCAAGCCCATCCTCCACCCACTGCGCCTCATCCCTTGTGGTCTAGTGGAAGAGAACTCTGTTCTTTTGCTGTTCCCCTCTGTTTTTTGTGCCCATTCTCCACTTTTTGCTTGCTCTGTTTTGCCCTTTCTCTTTCGCTTTTCTCTTTCTTTGCTTCCGTTTTTTTTTACCCTTTTCCCCACGCTTCCCGCTGCTGCTGACCCCGTGGCCCCTCCCACTCCTCGCTCCTACCTTCCTGCCCAAAAACAATCCTGAGAGGCATTTTCCTCTTTCTAAATGTGCCGCAGAATGCAGCACACACGGAAGAGGAAGTAATGAGTAGAAATTAAGATTTTTCTCCTTGTGACGCCTCACCTGGGGAGGCCTATCTTTTTAGCGCATTCCCAGGTTTGCAAGTTCTTGTAAATCTGGGAATGTGTCAAAAACCATAGGAGTTGTATGGGAGCACCCACGCAACGCCCATGGAATGCCTTCCCTGGGCAGAGTAACGCAATACAGCTATTTACGCTGCAATGCATTACTCCAGACCTTTGAACTCACTTATACTGGCTTTGCGTGGCTTCAAAAATGTGACTTAAGGTTTGCATTTCTCTTGCACCACGTTGCATGGTGCAAGAGCGAGGCAAAACAGGTCACAGATATGGGGGCAGATTTACAAGCCCCTTGCGCCTCTTTTACGCCGAGGCGGCGCAAACTATGCGCCATGGTGCAGGGAATTTACAACGTGATGCATCTGGGTGATACTTCACGTTGTAAAGCCCTGTGCCACATGTAGGCGTTCCTGCGCATGGGGGGGCGTTCCGGTGCAGGAACGCCTCCTAAAAGTGGCTGAGTGAAATTACAAGATTTCACTCAGTCACTTTTAAGCCCATGCTGTGTCAAAACCCTGCGCCTGCCTGAAGCAGGCGTAAGGATTGACGCAGCATTAACAAGATAGGGCCCCCCAGAGCATTGCTGGAGCTGCGTCGCGCTTGCGACGCAGCTCCAGCAACGCGACGCCTTTACGGCACAGATGCTTGACGCATCTGTGCCGTTTTTACCCCATGGTGCGCTGCATTGTAAATGCTGTGTGAAACAAGGTCTACGCGTTTCGATGTCCCTTAATTCAAGGGAAATCTCATCAGGACCACGTAGCTCCGCAAGGTGCTCAGATTCTAAAGATGTACAAAAGGGGGTGGTGATGGACGGAGCATTTGAACCAAACACTCCCACCCAGTCAAAAGATCTGGGTTTGATCCATCACCGTTCTTTAGCCCACTCCGCCACCCCAGTTCAGACATGGCTATATGCAAATCAGTCTGACCCTGTGCCTCATGGGAACAGTCCTGCCCGAACTGCCAAGCCATGCCTTCCCTGGACCGGAAACAAGCTTCCGAGGACCGGTTTCTGGCATTACAGCCGTCTTCAGCCCAGCTTGCTTGAATCCAGTGGCAAAGTGAGCAAGGGACTCACGTCTGAGCATACCCTGCCACACTTATGGCGGCCAAAAGCGGTACAAAAAGGGGTGGTGATGGACGGAGCATCTGAACCAATCAAACACTCACACCCAGTCAAAAGATCTGGGTTGAAGGCATGGCTTGGCAGTTCGGGCTGGACTGTTCCAATGAGGCACAGGGTCAGACTGATTTGCATATAGCCATGTCTGAACTGGGGTGGCAGAGTGGGCTAAAGAACGGTGATGGATCAAACCCAGATCTTTTGACTGGTTGTGAGTGTTTGATTGGTTCTGATGCTCCGTCCATCACCACCCCCTTTTGTACCGATTTTGACCGATTTTTAATTCTGCCTAAGAAATTTGAGGGATCTGGTTATTCCGCATTACTCTTGTAACACAGAATTTCTGATCCCACTTCTAGCCCTTTTTAAACCACTGCTCAGCAGTGCATACCGCTCCAAGCCCTTACAAGGGCTCTACTGAGGGTATGCACTGCAGTGCATACTAGCATGCCCCGGTGCCCTTACATATATGTGTGTATATTTATACTACTACACATGGTACAACCTCATTAGTGGTTCTTCTCGATGTATTAATAATTTTGCAAAATGAGCATAGAGTTGCACTAGCTCTGGATTTAGGAATCAAATGAATGGGAAATTTTAATACCATTTCTTCAATCATTCATCATCAGAGTAACATCTGTGGAGAAGCAGCAACTCAGGCAATTCGTGAGGGGGTAGCAGCAAATCCTGATAAAGAGAGTTACCAAAAATATATTCTAAAACACATACATTTGGGCAAAGGACGACTGGTCTCCAGTCTTTAGATGCCATTCAAGGTCAGGACTCTAATCTGATCTCCTATTTTGTGTAATTTATTTTGATCATATTATGCCTCTCAGATCAAGTAAGTATTGGTTGTAATTGATTCATGCTTTTGATTCCTATGGGGTTGGCCACAAAGAAATTCTGATGCTTGGGAAGTCATGAAAGACTTGCAGTGCTTGATATCCATGGGTGCAGTTCATACCTTTCAATCAGACAATGCTCATGTGTTTTCTTGATAGGCATTCAGGGATGCATTGTCTGCTCTGGAAATATGTATGCATTATTTGCATCTCTTTCACGAAGAGAGCTACGGGTTAATAGAGCATGCCAATGGTATGATTAAACAAGCATTGACCATAGGGTGTTAAATACAAGTCTGAGTTTGCTACGTAATCTGTATGGGGTCCTCCGAGCATGAAATAATTTGCCTCGGGTGTATTAGATGACCACACCGCACTATGCTCTTTGTGTATCTATGAAATTACCTTTCCTTGATAATCCAAAAAAGGTGGTGGAAGAACAAAAGTTTTATCTGACCACTGTATAACTGTTTTGCAGAGCGTTGAAAAGGTCAGACACAAACTATCTAATCTGAAGCATTCCTACTCCACCACTGGGGAAGAGAACATCTTTAAAGCTGCTGACGGGTTGATACCCAAAATACGTAATCTGGTCCAAAAAATGAACCCTGATAAACATTTGTGCCTCTTACAGACCACATGTTCTAGTACTTCAGGAAAAAAGGCACACCAATTGTTCCTGATTCAAAGGAAAACAAAGATGTCCGTTGATCATGTTGAGTTGTCCATCGAACATGTTTAAAAGCATTATGTAGCCAATTCAGTTCAGCGGACCGACTCTGACACTAAAAAGCCTCTGAAGGAGAGCCGACAACCTTTGCTTACTCTGAAGGTGCTAACTTTTCAGCAATGCTGATCGACTGAGCCCCAATCAGACGACTGCAATGTTGGCAATTCTAAAAGTCTCAACTTAGCTGTGGTTTACTGTGAACACTGACAGCTGATATCAATTGAACTGATGCCTTTCCAAGGGGGTGTGGCATGACGAACGACGAGCTCTGCACTGGCCTGCCAATTATCCACTCAACACTGGGGTAAAACCCAGCCTCGATGATCTGAGGTAACTGGGCTGATCTCGGAGGGTTGTTGGCAGAGGTGATCTCTGCGGCTCGAGAAGCTGAAACTACAACTGAAGCTCTGCATGCCAGGTCCGGCCCGAGGTCCACCCTGAACGCTTGGCATGGTGGTGCGGCGCCCTGGAAGCCGCGCTGGTTTGCCGACACCCGGAAGGGAGTCGATGATCCCACCTTACTGGCCCGAATCTGTTACCATCCTGCACCAGTTGGAGGGTGTGGAATACCGGTGGAGACTGGGGACCTGCGCGTCCTGAATAAGGCTGGGCGTAGTGTGCATAGTGGGGCTATGTGGAGAACCATGGAGTTGATAACAAACTCCTTGGAGCTCCGTTACGCCTCCCACCCACCCTAAAATAACAATTGCTAAAGTTTTAAAAATAAGTTTAAACGCACCTTACCTTATCTGCGGTGTCCCCGGCTGGCCTCCTCCTCTCTTTATTGCATTTGTGGTATTCGCATGCGCCCGTGCAGTTTTCACCACAAACGAGATGAAGAGAGGAGGAGCCCAGCCGGGGACGCTGCAGATAAGCTAAGGTGCTTTACACTTCTTTTTTAAAACGTTAGCAATTGTTATAGGGCAGGTGGGAGGCAGGGGCAGGCCAACTCCGCTCCTACACTGAGTGTTCAAGGTTTTGCCTACTCTGCGTTCTCTGCGAAACGCGGAGTATGCAAAACTCTACACACTCCGCAGGCAGAGCATAGTTCTCCGCCCACGGTTAGCACTGAAATGGAGGACCGAGTCCTGCTAGAGGCATACAGTGTGGCTGAGGCCTGGGGTGTGACGCATAGGCCAGACCCAAATGCAGGAGGCATCCCTCGACGGTCCCGAGCTGGTGAGTGCGACCACCACATTCTTGTGTGGATACTGGGCCCTTGCCCCCCAACAGATCCTGTAGCCCAGCACCCGGGGAGGAAGGAAGTGGCGAAGCTGCACCTGAAGGAGCTGGATTACCCCTGGACTCTTGTATTGGAGGACCAGTTGGTTACCCATGTGGTAAGAAGTGGAATGTGATCCCTAAGGGAGAGCCACAATGAAGTAAGTTATTGGTTGCATGGAACCCCCTGAACATGAGATGCTATCTCGGCACTACGTCGGGGGGCCTAGGAAGTCGCTGAAGCAACTACTAGAGCGCGCGGGGCACCGCAGAGCTATTTGTGTGAGGCTCTAGTTTGGACCTTGAAGTTGTTGGACCTAAGTGGCGAGGGTCGATCGGTGTTACACCCCGGGGACACGAGTGGTTGGACAGTGAGTACACCTGGCTATCGGGTCCCAGCGAGGGTGCAGCGAGACGGGCGGAACGGCCAAGCTCCAATATAACACCAGTCAGATGAAGCACGTCTCTGGGGGGGTAGTGCAGACGCTGGGGAGGTGTGGATCCCCTGAAATACTGGCTGGCCCTGCAGGGGACCGTGGACCAGCAGCGAAAGGACAGTGCGAGGGTGAATGAACAGGTGGCCATAGCCATGGTGCTCACAGGCTGGAAGGCTTTCACTTTTGGGCCATAGGAGGCAGGGCACTGGATTGGCGCTGTTCAGAGATGAAGAGCCTGGGCTAGACTGGTACCTTCACACTGCATGGGGGGGCAGTAGACAAACACTGCAATCAACTATTCAGGGCCCCACCTGCAGCGAGCACACTTGAAATTGAGGGGGCTGGTGGTGCCTGACCTTCCCTTTTGACCCCCAGAGTGTGGGCGGCTCTGTGGAGACCCACATGGGATTGGCACACAGAGAGGTTCTCCTCCAAGACTTAGCGGGGTGTATTGGAGAGGTGTCTCCCCGGGGCCCCTGTGAACACCGACGGATTGTGTTCTGCTGTACTTGTGGGGGTGGGCAAAGCAAGGATGAAACACACAGGGAATGCCCCAGATGAAGACGATGACTCACAGGAGCAAGCATGGGTGGTCTAGAGAATCTACAGAAGGTGTATCCCATCCAACAACAATTGTCTAAGATATTAGAGGCTATTTCAGACACTAAGGCGATTCTGCACCAGGACATTAGTACCCTGTCTGTGGGCCTGGGGCTCCTCTGTGCAGAACACCAAAAGCTAAATGAAAGGGTGAATGTAATAGAGTTGGGATTCGAGGAGCTGTCCCCAGTATTTATTTATTTTATTTATTTGAAGCTTATAAAGCGCACGGCTACCTCCAGCGGAAGTGTCCCGGCGCTAAGATTACATGAGAGTCCCCCAAAGAGCAAACCAAGGATACATCACAGTCAGGAAAAGAAAATACTGAACTTAAAAGAGCTACAGCCCTAATGAATAGTAAACAACCAGGTCTTAAGTTGGCGACGGAAGGCTGGCTCAAAATCAGAGAACCTGAGATCAAGAGGAAGGCTATTCCAGAGCCTAGCCGCAGTGACGGCGAAAGATCTACCGCCACTACGAGAAAGCCTAAATCTTGTCACCGTCAGAAGACGCAAACTATTGGATCTTAGGTGTCTAACTGACGAAGAGATCATAAAACGTTTTCTCAGATAGAGAGGGCCAATACCATGGATTGCTCGGAATGTCAGGGTCAGAATTTTAAAATCAATGCGACGGGCTATGGGAAGCCAGTGAAGCTCATCCCGATATTTCCTGATCGAAGTACGAGCGGGGATATTACCAATGAGCCGAGCTGCCGCGTTCTGGACAATTTGCAGGCGGTCAATTAGGTAAAGGGGAGCACCTGCATATAGACTATTCGCATAGTCTAGGTGAGTGGTAATGAGTGCCTGAACGACTGTTTTGCGAGATGATTGCGGGAGGTAAGGGAAAATTTTCCTGATCATTCGCATTTTGGAAAAACAAGCACCTACCACTTTGTTGACTTGGACCCTTCCAGACAAAGCATTGTCAAAGGTAAAACCAAGATTACGAACCGCTTGAACAGGAGAGGGGGGAGGATTCAAAACAGTGGGCCACCAGAGATTTGCAGGAGGGGGGGATTTCTTACTGAAAAAGAGAACCTCCGTTTTGTCGGTGTTAAGGGCAAGGTGGTTAGATGCCATCCATGAGCAAATATTGCCAAGGCAGTTTCTAAAGTTGGAAAAGTGGGAGTCAGAGTGGTCTCTAAAGGAGAAAACAAGCTGAGTATCATCAGCATAAGAGACCACTCTGACACCCCAAGACTCAACTACCCCGGCAAGAGGAGCTATATAGGCATTGAACAATAAAGGGCTCAAAGCCGAGCCCTGGGGCACTCCGCACAGGAGGGGTTTGTCCTCAGATTCAAAAGGGTGCAAAGTAACCCTCTGAGATCGACTGGACAAAAAAGATTTAATCCAGGCCAGCACTGAACCTCCTACCCCTGACTGTTGTAGACGGGTGGTGAGTATATTATGGGAAACAGTATCAAATGCAGCGGATAGGTCGAGGAGGACCAACATGGCCTCCTCGCCCCTATCCACTGATTCCCTAATGATCTCAGAGACTTCTACCAGCGCCGTCTCAGTGCTGTAACCAGTTCTGAAACCGGACTGGGAGTCATGTAGGAGCTCGTTAGATTCTAGATACTGTGCCAGCTGTTTCTGTACCACCTTCTCCAAGATCTTAGCAGGTTTGGGCAGGAGCGATATAGGCCGATAGTTGCTGAATAGTAGGGGGTCAGCACCAGGTTTCTTCAGTATGGGAATTAGCCTGGCCTGCTTCCACACTGAAGGAAACTGTCCGAGGGACAGGGAGGTATTCCAGATGGAGAGAAATGGGTTTAATAGAACCGGGGCAAGAGTGCCCATGATTTTTGCCGGGACTGGGTCCAGAGGGGAACCAGACTTTACGCTGAGTAGCAAAGACAGCGCAAGGTCTGGGGTCAGCTCATTAAAAGAATTGAAAGAACAGGGAGTAGAACAAGGATTATCTACCAGGGGGTTAAAAGATACCGTGGCAAAGGAAGAGGAGAGTTTGACTATTTTCTCCTGAAAGTAGTCCGAGAGTCCATTACACAGATCCTGAGTGGGGATACATTGAGATTTGACAGCCGGGGGATTTACAAAGTCTTTCACAATAGAGAAAAGGGTTTTGGAGGAGTTATGTGCCTGTTGGATGAGGGTAGAGAAGAAAGTTCTCATAGAGGAGCGTTTCAGTTTGTGAAAATGGTTCCGGGCTGACTTATAAGCCAATTTGGCTAAAGGATCATAATCTTGTCTCCATTTACGTTCCAATTGCTTACATTTGCTTTTCTCCTCACGAAGCAGAGGAGAGAACCACGGGGCCGAGGGACGAGATCTAGAAGAAGTGAGTGGAACATAAGGGGCAACAGCGTCAAGAGCGGTGCAAAGAGTCGAATTGAATCTAGTGGTCTCTGAATCGAGATCTTCTAGCTGATTGAGTTGGAAATGTAGGTGACTTTCCAAGGAATCACAGGTTACCTTGGCCCATTTCCGACCTCTGGTTCTGTTAAGAGGGGTGGGGGAGGAAGGGGAAGGGACCGTGATGGAAAAAGGAATCAGGAAATGATCAGTCCAAGTAATGGGAATCGGAGGAGAAGAGGTGATGCCAGGGTGGTTGGAAAAGATGAGGTCAAGTGTATGGCCAGCAATATGGGTGGGACCAATAACTAATTGGGGCAAGGTAAGTCCAAGTAAAGTTTCTATCAGGGAAGAGGCTAGTGAGCAGGAGGGGTTATCAATATGGAGGTTAAAATCACCTAATACAGTAAAATGGGAATGTTTGAGAGAATAATCTGCAATAGAATGCGTCAAAGCATGAAGAGAGGAGGAAGTCGCAGAGGGGGGGTTGTAGACCAATATGCCTGCACAAATAGTGCGAGCAGAGTCCGCAGCCGTAAAATAAGCGGCTTCAATGAGGCCGAGATTAGGAATTTTCGTAAGATTAAGTTTAAAATGTGATTTGGCAATAACCGCAAGACCTCCTCCGGACTTAGAGTTGTCTCGGTTAATACCAATAAAACAATAGCCGGGGGGAGTGGCAAGGTGGATGTCTGGTTTAGAAGAATCTTTAATCCATGTTTCAGCAAGAAACAAAATGTCCCATTTATGGGTGACGAGTGATAGCCAGATATCAGAGGCGTGAGCTGGGAGGGATCTGCAATTGATTAATGCCGCATTTAAAATGGTAGGAGGCTGGTTTTTGACAGTCACGGGAGTTAAAGGAGTTTTAGATATCATAGGGAGGGTGACGTTGCAATGAAGGCAGGTGTATGCCGTAAAGTCCAGATCATGGGGATTACAGCGGGTTAAGGAAATACAAGTGCCCGGGCGAAGTAGGAGCAATTGCTCCAAGGCCTTTACACAACAGGTAGCAGAACTCACTGACAGATCCTGATTTTGGAGCGTAGGGCGGAGGACAGAGAAGGTTGGAGCCGGTGCAACAACATACGGATTCTCAGTCTGCCGATAGGGATTTAGAAAGATAACATGGTGGCATACCTGTAGCCGTGACTCAGTGCGGTGGTGGCCCTAGGGGCCTTGACACCGTTCTCTAACCTGGAAAGAGCGCATCTGGTGCCAGCCTACCCTTCTGCGACGGGTTGCCCCCCCTCGCCCCCCCCCCTCAACCAGTGGTGGCTAGGCTGCTATATTATAGGGACAGAGACATCCTGTTGTAAAAAGCTGAAACAGATGGCCCCTGGTTGTGAATAATAATAATGTCTCAATGTTCCCAGACTACGCCCTGGGAGTCCAATGGAGACGTGCCTCGTTTCTGGAGGTAAAGAGAGCACTCCGAGAAGAAGGCCTCCAGTACTCCCTCATGTTCCCTGCCAGGCTCCGCATTGTCCTGGATGGCATGACTCACTTTTGTGATGATCCCAAGGTGGCATGTGCCTGGATAGAGGCATATCAAACTGGGACCCATCAGCCACCGCAGATGCTCCATCAACCAATAGAAAGCTGTAGATCTAGGAAGCGAACTCAACAAAGATCTGGGCACACGTCAGTGAAGAAACCAAGGGGTATATTATCAAGGGGTTTATCTCCGCTTTTTTGGCTTTAAAAGCCAAGAAAGCGGAGATAAAATTATCTCCCTATTACCAAGCTGTCGCTAACACCAGTTAGTGACAGCTAATAGGAGATAGCGACCATCTTGGGCCCCGCTTTGCATGTCAGTGATATTTATCACTAATGACATGCAAAGTGGGCGTGCCAAGATGTTAGCGACTGGAAACAGTCGCTAACATCGCTATCTCCTATTACCAACTTTTGGAGATATTCGCGCTAAGCGCGAATATCTCCAAAAGCTAACACCTGCCCTGAGCAGTTCTTCACCATGTTATCCAATGGGAGGTGGATAACATGGCTAAGAGCATTTGCTCGATAATGCATGAATATCGCTGACTTTTCAGCGATATTCATGCATTGCGGGCGTTTTTTATCGCATTTGCGATAAACCTTGCTAATAGCAAGGTTTATCTGCGATAAAAATCGCCGATGTGCGGCGATAATTTTTGTCTCTAAACAAGTTAGAGACAAAAATTATCGCTAGTTGTTGGTAATATACCCCCAAGTCCCTCACAGACTGATCGAGAGAGAGCGGTGGCACTGCAGGCAGTGGCTGAGATCATCCGGGAAGGTGGCTCCATCTGAGGTTGGATCGCGTTCCGGGAGGGAGACCGAAGGTTCGGAGTCCTCCGGCAAAGCTAGCCTCGATCTGAAGGTGGTGACACTGAAGACTGCAGACAAAATCATATGACTAGTATCCCCAACTCGAATGGCAACTCACTTGGACCCTCTGAGGGGGTCAACATTACTTTGATGCAGTAAATGACTCACCTTGGCTGGACGAATACTGAGGCCGGTGCACAATGCACCGCTCCGCACCATGACGTTCCTCATAGCACTACACCGCACACTACAGTCTGCTACCCTGTGCAGCCACCACCCCCTGAAGGCCCTTTCTATGACTGGTTTGGGCCTCTATCAGTTCCCACAGAGACACATTTTGAGCTTGGGCAGATGGCTGTTGCCAGTATGCTTTGGGACTGGGGAGTTGTAGATTATTGGGATTGCTTGTGTTTGATTTGTTTTGTTCATCATGCATGCGGGGACACCTCATTTTATCTCTTTACTGACCTAGGCGGGGTGGAAGACACAGGAGAGGGGAGTTTAGACATACTTAGGGGCATATTAACAAGGCGGCGCTATAAAATTATCGCCTTATCAGCAAAAGACACGCTATCGCGTCTTTTGCTGACTTAGTGCCCGTTTCCAGCACGCCTAACTTTGCATCGCTAATGAGATTCAAAGTAGGCGTGGCTGTGAAACCAACCAGGGAAAATATCGCGAAGGCAGCTTCACAATATTAACAAGGAAAGGTAGCGATTATTTAAATCGCGTTAAGTATGCCTTAACGCAGGAATTTAACGTCTGTTAAATTCCTGACTAAGGCATACTTAACATGGGGGGTGGATTCTGTGGCTAAGACCACAGGCCCTATCTGGAAGGCGCAGCAGGGTCCAGCGGTCACAAAGTGGCGTTCTGAATTTCTTAAATGGGCGGGAGGCGAGAGAGCAGTGAGATTCCAACTAGCAAGGCGACAACAGAATGACAAAGTTCTGGAAGGGGCGCAGGCATGGGAGGCCCTGGTGCAAACACTGCGCGACTATGATGCAGGGCTTAACCAAGAAGGCTAGCACCATAATCAGACTATACACCCATACCACGACAGGTACATTGCATGCTTTACTAATTGACAATCCTATGCTTCACATCCATGACGACTGTTTTGATACACGGCACCGAGGGCGGGGGGTTGGGATGGAGGAGGGGATGTTGGGTTTTACCTTTGATATTCCTTTATCATTATGTGCCTTAATTGAGATCACCTTATGGGTTTATACCTGGAAGATCAAGCTTAATTTGGGACTCTTATCTAGAATTCCATTAGACGGACCCATGTATGAGGGATGGAGGGGAGGTGGGAACTGTTACGATTGATGTATGCTTTGTTACAAACTAATAAAAATTTGTTATAAAAAAAAAAAAAAAGACCACAGGCCCTATCATCTAGGATATCGCTATTTCCCACCATGGAAAACGGCGATATCCACACTATCTCTGGAATGTTTATCGCCTCGGCGCTAACCGGGCGATAAGTTCCAGAGATAGCCGGCGATAAATATGCAAGCGGTAACAAGGGCTGGTGATAAATATCACAAAGCGCTTTGTGATATTTATCACCAGCCCTTGTTAATATACCAAATCCAGGGGCAAGTGGAAAAAATACACAGAAGATGGAGAGGGCAGATATTCGCTGCCACATATTCAGCGTACACACGGGGGGCGCTGATATGGATCAGTCCAAGGGTCCCTTTCGAAGCAATACACACCTCAATTGATAAAGAGGGCAGGTATGTCCTCCTTACGGGGAGATTATTTGGCCAAGAGATCACTCTAGGCTGCCTATATATGCGCCAAACCAAGATCAAATGGCCTAAATTACCTCTCTCTCTCTGCTCCTATAGCTGACATAAAAGTGGGGCAGTTGATTTTGGGAGGGGACCTCAATTGTGTGGCGGAGGTGGTGCTGGACCGCTATCACCCAACCCCCTGCCTCATGCACGCAGGCCCATTGGACAGCGGCAGGGTTGCGGGAGTAGATGGCCTACTGGGAACTACAGGACATTTGGAGGCTCCAAAACACTGGAGAAAGGGAATATTCCCTTTACTCTCACATACACCATCTCCATACGAGACTAGATGCATTCTGGTGCTCCCCAGGCCTCGGTTGTTCCATTAGACACACAGAATATCTCGGTCGGACATTCTCAGACCACAGTCCTTTGTTGCTGTTGTATCAATCCCATGCTCAGAGACCCCTGATCCCCATGTGGAGACTTAACCCCCTGTCGTTGGAAGATGCACCGTTTGAGGAAACCCAGAAATCCTTAATAGATACGTACTTCGTTGATAATGCACGCTCTGCATTTTCACCTCTGGCGGAGTAGGAGGCATTCAAGGTGGTAGCGAGGGGGCACAGTATGGGTCAAATAACTGGAATACAGAGAGAATTACACCAGGAGCTCCTGGACATAGAAGGGGAACTGCGTATATTAGACAACATGCAGGGAATGGGAATACAGGAACACACACGGCTATTGGCCACAAGGAAACAATATGATGAGGCCTTTGAGAGACTTAGATCACATGACTATAGGGCATATATGGACAGAGTGAAGAGGGGAAAGCCGATTGCCTATTGGTATGGCTGATCAGGCAGTAGACCAGGGGTTCCTCAACCATTCACATTCAAACGTCAATAGATACAACAGAATTGGACCAGGGTAGGATTAACGGCCTCTTTCAGAGGTATTACAAACAGTTATACATCTCCCCCCCTGGGGGAACTACGCATTTTCCTGGCCCCACTGTACCTTAACACTGTTGATGACCATACTGCGGAAGAGCTGAGTGGCCCCATCAGATTACAAAAGGTCTGGGGTGCCATTGCTTCGATGGCTGGTGGTAAAACACTTGCCCTGATGGCCTCCCAGCAGAGTTCTATTTGAAGTATGTAGCTGGACTGGCCCCCCACCTGGTGACCATGTATCATGAGGCTTTCCGGTTAGGGCAATCATCAGACTCGTAATGCAGTAGTGATCCCACTTCCCAAAACATCCGGCTCTGATGTTGGGGGGAAATACTTCAGACCCCTATCCTTGCTTAATACCAACCTTAAAATATTAAGTAAAATTCTAGCGCTTAGACTGCTTCCACATATGATATAGCTGATCCATGACGACCAGAATGGGTTCATCCCCACCCGTAATACATTGTGTATTCTGCATAGACTGTATTCAGTACTTTATCACCCGGACTCGAGGTCTCTCCCACACGCTGCTCTTCTTTCCGTTGACCTGGAATAGGTATTCAACACTGTGAGTTGGGACAACCTTCTTGAAGTTCTGCAGAGACTGGGGCTAGGAGCGGAATGGGTGAAGTTGGTAAGACTGTTATATACACTCCCCACAGCAAGAGTCAAGATGGGTACGTTTTTCTCCCGGGAGTATGCTATAACACTCAACACCCGCCAGGGATGACCCTATCCCCACTCTTGTTTGCGATGGCAACAATGGTGCTGGCTGTGCTTTTTCACCGGGTGGGGAAGGCCTGGGCCTGACACTAAGCGGTAGAATCCATGTCATCTCCTTGTCTGTGGATGATTTACGGATCTACCTGGATGACACTGTGAAGGGGTGAAAACTGCCTTCCAGCTCTTGGATGCCTTTAAGACGCTGTCGAGCCTCCAGGTTAACCGGCACAAAACTTCTGTTTCCAGTGGCTGGCCCCTCTCCCAGACACGAGGTGCTCCTTATTGACCACAATTGGACCCCTGATACATTTAAATATTTGGGTATTTGGATTTTCCATTCATTGGAAGACTTAAAGGAGGGCAATTTGGGTAGGGGTCTCTCATTGCTCCTTTCCAGTGTCCTCTTCTGGCGTTCCCTATCGCTTCCTCTGATGGCCAGAGTATCTCTGACCAAAATGGTCATGCTACTCGACTCTTGTACTTTTTTGCTAATTTGCCGGTGCTAATGCCCGTGGGTTGGTTGCGTCCTCTAGATGCATTGGTGCTGGAGCTTGCCTGGGGGGTTGGAAGACGAAGAGTGTCCTTATAAATCTTACAACGCCCTATGAGGGAGCGGAGACATGGGGTGCTGGACTTTGAATTCTATCAACTGGCTGCACAACTGCAGTGGTTGGCTCAATGATGGGGAAGACGAACCAAGAGGGCACCTACTTGATGGAACCACGATAACACCCATGCCTCTTGCTGGCAAAACTCCTGAACGACTAGAGTCCCATACACCTCAATGCTGAAAACCACAGCCTTGCAGTGTTGGAAACGCTGCATGATTAGACTGCCAGATGTCCTGAGATACTCCCCGGCATTACCACTGGTGAGGTTGCCTTACGGAGAGCCACGTTTGACCCAAGGGGGTGGCGCAACTGACATGCTAAACAGAGGCTGATACGGTGGGGGACTGCTACCAGGACAAACTCTTACTTCCTTTTGCTGAGCTTGTTGATGTGTGCGGACTCTCGCCAGGTCAGCTTATTATATACGAGGTGCTGGTGCAGACGTTTGGACGACTGTGGGGTACAAACAGGGAAGTACCGGAAACACATGCTGTGCTTCAGCCCTTAATCACACTGGGTGCAACAGATCTCCAAATCAAATGGTTCTACGCATCCCTTCTTGAGGCGACTCTGACCCCGCAGCTGAAACTAAGGGGCAAATGGGAGAGACTCTTAGATAGAGAACTCACAGACGCAGAATGGGGCAAACTGTTAGAATCCCCCAAGAAAATCTCTTGCAACACCCGTTTAAAATATATTCAATTTAACTATATTCACATGTCCTACATGACCCCTCATCATCTTTTTGCTGCCTTTGGGGGAGAACCGAGAGGTTGCCCGAGGTGCAGTCAACTAGACGCAGACTTCCCACCACATGACTTGGGGATGTGTGAAGCTGCTGGTCTTTTGGCAGGAGGTATTGGCCAAGATTAATGCCACACTAGGACGTACACTTAATTTCACAATAAAAGTCTGCTTGCGTGGCCTATTACCCTGACCACCTAAGAATATGGTGGGGAATAGATTCATAGACTTGGCCCTGGTGTTATCCAGGTGATGAATTGCGGTGACATGGAAGTTACCTATGGGGCTGCAGATTAACACTTGGTCCTGGAGGTGTCTAGATGGGCTGGATGCGAGGGTAGCGCATTATATTGGGAAGAGTTAAAGGGTCTACACCAACATCCAATTGCTGACCTCTAAAGGGACACTCGATTAATTTGGCAACACCCGAGCAACCCCGGTAGTTCAGATAGTGACAGTGGGTCCTCCTCAGACCAAGACATTGTGAATAAGGGGGATAGGATGGGATAGACTATGGCAGACTGGTGTGGCAAATATGATTACCTCATTGCCCTTCCCCCCCTTCCATGTGGTATGGATTATACGGATATATTCAATATGGCTGTGGCTCGGGCTCGACCCATCCTGGTATTATCCCACAAGCCTCACGGCCCTTAAATTGACTTTTACATAAGTTTTGGTTTTCCTCACCAGCACTAGTTGAGAATTTGTTCCTAGTTTATACCTATTTAGTTATATACCAGTCATGCTTTTGCAACCAGGATTATTAGATGGCAATACATCATCCTTCACTTGATTGTATTGACCCCAGGGTGAAAGAGTCAAGTCAAGTCAAGTCAAGAAATTTATATAGCGCGCTACATACCCATAGGGTCTCAAGGTCTCAAAGAGACACACTGCTTATTGCAGGCACTGCTAAAGAGGAGCACACAAGTTGATATAACTGGGGGACACACTGAGATAAATGGGTGAGACCCCTTACAACCTCACATTAGCAGACACCTACAAACTTTATTACTGTTGTATACTGTCGCCATATGTAATATTCTAAGTGTCCGAAGGAAAAGGAAAAAGAAATGCCCGTTGCTCATTATGTAATGCAATATATGATAACAAAATGCCAATAAAGATATATTTTTTTTAATGAAATGATGCCTTTGCAAGAAATAACAGTTTATGAAAAAGACTCTGACTTTGAAATAAATGATTTGCTGACACAGTCTACAGTCCCTCAACCCAGCTGATAGCCTTCTGTTCCTTATTGGTTTTGTAACAGGTAGCTGATATCGCAGTGGTCCTACCTTTGGATTGTTTAGGAGTTTTTTTCCATCCGACATGGTTTATCATGCTGTTTGTTATTACTGAATGGACAGTATGGTCCTGATAAAACTGTGCCTTTACCTGTGGTTCAAAGAAATGCAACTGCATTCTTCTCACAGAGTGTGACGGGATCATCCCCATGCGGTGAACTTCACTGCATATCCTGTCCTTGAGGGTAAGGTTTGGTTAAGGTTCCACATCAAATAATGGGACCCACAGAACTATTTCAAATTCTCTAGGTTTTAAAACATTCTATGAATGATATGATGATACTTGGTTCAAATGAATGCCACATTAAACAATTGAATGTATGATGTTAGATCTACAGGCTTACAGAACCCTCAACAATGATTTTCCTTATTTAAATACTGGTAATTCTTAAGAAATGTACTGTTACCACCATTTTGATCATCACTGTGTACACAGAACTAGTTATCCCTGAGAGATGTAGAATTATACACAGTGGGAAAACTGCCAGGCACTGCTTCTAATTGTCACCTGAATTTCTTGAAGAAATGTCCTTATTCCCATAGTGCTGACTGATCCCTTAGCTTTCTGTACTCACAAAAGTCAGAACAGTTACAGAATAATATAATTACAAATAAACTAATCTATTCTCGAGAAAAGCCTTGCTATACAAAGCTTTGTGCATTGAAAAGACAATATTGATGAGAAGGATATTTTGGGATCAAAATGTTGGCATATTCAAGGTAAAGAATCCCCATTTAGACCATACATAATACACTTAGAAGTAATTGTATTGATGAAGCAATCCAGCAGACTACTTGACACCCATTTCAAAAGCTAAGATCACAGCTGCTGATTGAAATTAAATTATCCAAAAAAACAAAAAATGGTACACATAATTTGACTAAATTACTCCCTGAAAGTATAGCCCTGTCGCCCATTTAGACTGATAAATGCATGCATCAAATTCTTTCCAAAACTCCTTGTTCTAATCACCGTCACCTCAGTTATTATATGTATACACCTGTAACTGTTACCACATGCAGTGTGGGTAAGCTGTGTCAATGATGACTAGCGCATTCCAGCCTAACGGCTGTCAACTAGTACCTGTACAGAACTCATGAAAATATATCCACATACAGCTAAAATTGAACATTTTATAGCTGCAGCAGTTTTCAATGTATGATAAATGCCCAAATTACCCAGAAAAAGAAGCTGTTTCTAGAATTAAGCGGATAAAGAAATTTAGCAAATGACAATTAAAGTAATAGACAATGTTATATAAATCCTCGCTAAAAGAGTATATAGCCTTTTTTCTTTTAAAAGAGGCCTTAAGTCTTCACCCCCATGGACAGGCTCAGTTGCAAGCCATTCCACGGTTAAATTGGGGGTTACAAACACTAAGGTCTGGAAAAGTACCTTCTCAGCTCTTGAACAAGAGTACTGTTTTTGGATCGTATACCCTGACTGCCACTCAAGAAACTATGGCTAAAAAGAAACCACTTATGCCTAGTTAAGCAAAGAAGAAATGGAAGGTGTCAGGTTTTCCATCACACAAAAAGAAAAATCCTGCATTGATAAGGACATCTGGATGCTCAAAGCTTCTGGGTAATTTACTCCTATGCTATTTCATCATTCTGCATGAAGTTCATAAACCTTCGGAGATGGTTCTGAGCTGTATATTATCAGTTTGATTTGTGTCATTCATCTCAACCCGGGCCCACTTCTGAAAATCTCCTCCTATACAATATTAACGATTGAAAGTTGCTAAGGAATGGCCCCAGTATAGCCATATTTATGAGAAGTAGCACAGACAGTAAAATGTTGTGGAATAATCTTGTATCCCCCTCCTCAAAGGTTACGTGAAAACATCCCCTGTCCTCAAATAGACACTAACGAAATGCATTTTGATAAACTGAATAAACTTATTCAAGTGTTAATTCAGAAAGAGGTTGATTTGACCTCAGTGGCTTAAACATTTGTTCTTCAGACAGCCCACTCTGCTTCATAGATTCAAAAGCTTGTGCCGACCTAGTAACCTACACACTTTGTGCTTATTATCTTCAGCTCATCAAACACAGCTGGCAGAGTGCAATAATTAAAAAAACACTGGATCTGGCATATTGACTGGTTTTAAGACTGTTTTCAGATTATTTCCTTCAGTCTCCCATTCACTGTTCTCAGATCTGTTTGGCGGATTCCCTACAATACTATTGATTATTGGTTGTGGCATTTTGGTCTTCTAGTGAAAAACCAGTATAACCAACAACATGGAGTTAGGTTATCTAGCTGAACACTAATGTCAGTACACCCTGGCATTTTCTCTAAGCTTTAACTGTCTATCGATACTGAGTGAGTAATGTACTCTATTCTTTTGCAAAATGTGTACTCTACAAAAGAGGCTGGTCTTCTGGTGCATAAACTGGTTGCAAGAGACAATGCTTAAACTATTACTGGAGGTCTCCCCTATGGACATCCATCAACGTAAAACAACTTCTAAGACCAATGAAGTTGCTCTAAGCCTATTGCCAAGCACCTCATCCACCAATCATTAAGTATGCGTAGTATGATCATCAATAGCTTCAAGGCTGGAAGCATCTGATCTGACTCGAATTGAAGCTCAAACTGTCGCTCTGTATCTTGTCACCATACCTCTGTACCTTGGATATTTAAGGTCTGCTTCAATGCCTACGTCCAGCTCCTTCACCAGCAGTTGCTGCCAAGGCTAAAAAAGAAAAGCTTATTTTTCTTTGAACATTCCTATGCAAAGCGCTCCAGTTACTGACTGAGACAAGGACTCCTGAATATTATGGCGATTACATGACAAAATCACTTATAAGGAAAAGCTGACCAATGTGCCCAATCATTTTTCTGACTTGAGAGAACTAGGCCTGCTTTTCCAAAATGAAGTGTGATAAATTGGACAGTTTGTATGTGTTTATTTTTAAAAATCTTTTTCACCTGGTCATGCTAATTAAAAACAACATGTGTTGCAAAGCTTGCTTTTTATCAACACAAATGTATTCTTAACCCCTTCCACGCTGATGACGAGCTCAGCTCGTCATGAGTTACACCTCTCGTACACTCATGACGAGTTGAGCTCGTCATGTAACGCGGGGTTATAAAAAACTCAGCGCACCGCGGTAAATCTTACCGCGGCTAAGGTGTTAAAATGCCCTTATATACAACGCTTTACATTTCTAAAATATTTTCTTAAAGTGTTTTTATAAATAAGGTTTTATTCAAAAGCGTTTATGATCTTCGATGCAATTGGGTTCCATTTAGTAAGGCCAGATTTTTTTTTCTTTTTTGATCCCCATGATTTAGAACTTTTTTAATGTGGATGAGTCTTGCTACTTGTGTCTCACTCACAGTAATCACATGGTAAATGGACTGCGTGTGGTTTACGGTAAGGCTGCCTCCACGCAGCTAGGGTAAGGGTCACTTGGGTGGTTTACACGTGAGTCCGCATGTGTGACCACATGTATGGGCTGCGTGTGGGAGACTTCTGTTGCGCACATGTAGCCTGGCACATAGGGGACTCTGCAAGATGTTGACCTGGGATAGGCTTTGTAATATTAGTGACTATTCAAGCAACAATGGTTCTGGGAGAAAATTTCTTAAGCAGAAATGTTTTTCAAAGCACAACATATATAACAATAATTTAAAGATCATGAAACAAGATACCCACAATAATTATACATAAAAAGCATTTACGATTGGGAAACATTTCAAAAACACAAAACATATATACAACATTTAATGCTCCCAAAGTTACACAAACCATAAATAGTGGAAAACAAATGACAGTATAAATGAAAAACAAAATACACATGGCAGAGGGGGAATAATTAGCACAAAAAAGTCTGTCGAATGACAGAACAACACAATATATGCTTCCTCCTAATGCTCTACATGAAAACTTCTACGGCGTTCCGACCTCTTTAAATGTATTATGTCGTCATCCGGACTAGGAACATTTAGGAGCAACCATCTGGATACATTTCTAAGCCCATAGAATCCATCCCGGAAAAAACCGATAGTGAATAATAGTCCAGGGACCCTGGTAACAAACTCAATTACACCCGGTGCAAAAAATGAAAGACCTTCTCCAGGTTCTAATCACCGTGTAGCGTGAAGCTGAAAAAATCCTCGCAAAAGTGTGACCGAGCAGCGTGGAACTGAGCCCTGCTCTCCGGATACTGGATCGCTTCAGAGATGTGTAGTAGACCGAGTGAAATATCGAGAGCAGGGCTGATTTCCACGCTGCTCGGATCACACTATTGCAAGGATTTTTAAATTAAAAAAACTAAAAGAAAACAATGTGCTGGAAAAAACAAATATGCTTTGGAAAGTAAATAAAGTAAATAAAGTAAAACGTGGGAAATGTAAACATGAGCTTTCTCACCAACATGTAAATCCTCTTTTGATTAACTAATAATGTTGACCTTTGGTCCCAGTTTCATCAGACAGCATGGGCTATAGCTAGGCACTCTAGCCCAAGGACCCCCTGAGAATGTGTTGCTGACTCCTGGGGATCCACAGCCTACAGGTTAAGAACCGCTGCTACAGATTATTTGTCTGGAATCTGTCAATTTATAAATTAATGATATTTATTTCCAAAATATCAGTGGAAATTCTGAGACATTTTATTTTGTTGTAGAATGTACAATCTAGGTGACTCGCAGACGGTTATATTATAGTATCATTACAAACATTGTTCAAATGTTGCACATCATTCTGCTAATTTCAGGAATATGTATGGTATAGTTTTGCATACTACAGAGGGTTAGGCATAGAGCCTGGTAGTTCATATCTTATAATTGTCAAATATTTAGAAGTGAAGGTGTTGTCGTACAAATCTATGTCAGATGAGGTATTTAAAAGGTACATCTTATTATGAAAAATAATAACCAAACACTTTTTGGAAAGTATTCAAGGTTTAATAAAACCAAGCCATTACATTTCTAACACACCTCAATTCCAATAAAAAGGAGTATAATATCTACTTATTGTGGGTGATTTCAAAGATATGCTTCATATTCTGCTTGTTCCGAAATGATACGCCAATTAGAACTACAGATGTTATTAACAAGTGGGTCTAATGATATTTTGTTGCATACGTTGCAATATGAAAATGTTACAGCAAACTGTCATATTCTTTCAATGATGTCATCAGTGAAGTGATCAGCTCTTCATTAATTACTCCATTTGAGATGTCACTAATGATGCCATTTAACATGTCATGAGTGATGAAATATATGAGGTCCTAAGCAGTGCATTGTGGGGATGACGGTTATAGTTAGGTCAGTAATGTGTAACTAGTGCATTTCAGTGTTTTGTGTTTTATAAACAAGAGTTTTATATTACATTGTTGGAAGTCCTAACTATAATGTCACTTTAGCTCACAACGCATATAGACATTTTAAAGTGTTCTGATCACTTCTGAGGGCACCATTAAGAGTGATGTGGGACTCCCACTGCACCCAGAAGTACCAATCCCGCTGGGATCAGAAATTCCAGGAGGTAGGAATACGCAGCCATTACAAGGTTTGCACTTGTAGAGGAGGCATAAACTTGGCAGTCGTTGCTTCAACACAGATTCACATAGGTTATCCCTCTTTGATGGACCTTTTTTCACGTACATGTATAGCAAGGTTTTTATTAGTGAAATATATGGATGAAAAAATGGCAGATTAACATTTTCGATGACAAATGTTAGTCCTGACTTTGCCAATAACTTCCATTACCATTCGAATTAGGAGAACCTTGGCACTCGGCATGAGGGTCTTATTGAGCAGAAATCAATTCTAGGGAGGATTACCTTTGAAAGGCTGCCACATTTCCTTCATAAAATAGTCCATCAGCACCGCAGGCAGCTCTTTCATCCTTCTAACATCTTCCCTGGCAGCTTCTGTCCCTCATTCTCTAGTTCATGTTTAGGTTCTCCTTCTTGATGCATTGTTCTTTTTCTTGATGCACGGTTCTCCTTCTTGATCCACGGTATTCCTTCTTGATCCATGGTTCTCCTTCGTGATCTATGGTTCTCCTTCTTGATCCATGGTTCTCCTTCTTGATCCATGGTTCTCCTTCTTGATCCATGGTTCTCCTTCTTGATCCATGGTTCTCCTTCTAGATGCATGGTTCTTCTAGATGCATGGTTCTTCTAGATGCATGGTTCTCCTTCTAGATCCATGGTTCTCCTTCTTGATGCACGGTTTTCTTTGTTGATCCTTGGTTCTCCCTCTTGATCCTTGGTTCTCCTTCTTGATCCATGGTTCTCCTTCTTGATCCATGGTTCTCCTTCTTGATCCATGGTTCTCCTTCTTGAGCCATGGTGCTCCTTCTAGATGCATGATTCTCTTTCTTGATCCTTGGTTCTCCTTCTTGATCCATGTTTTTTTTCTTGATCATTGGTTCTCCTTCTTGATCCATGGTTCTCCTTTTTGATCCATGGTTCTCCTTCTTGATCCTTGGTTCTCGTTCTTGATCATTGGTTCTCCCTTGATCCATGGTTCTCCTTCTTGAGCCATGGTGCTCCTTCTAGATGCATGATTCTCCTTCTTGATCCTTGGTTCTCCTTCTTGATCCATGTTTTTTTTCTTGATCCTTGGTTCTCCTTCTTGATCCATGGTTTTTCTTCTTGATCCATGGTCCTCCTTCTTGACCCATGGTCAGGCCGTCTGAGATCTACAGATAGATTTTCACCAGAGACAGGTGTGTAGACGTGACCAATGATCTTGCATCACTTAATTAGTTCATTCACAGAGCATGTTCATCCTAATGAGGTGAGTAGTAATTCCTGTACCCCCAGTACCCGCCTCGATCATGATGAATGAGGAAGTAGTGCAGTGTAAAGTGGAGAGACAGAGTAATGAGAGCGACAACTTACAAGTGTTTCCCCATGCAGTGGGTGTATTAGAGAGATTATCCTTCTGTGCATTATAGAGGCTCATTCAAAAAATGAGTCAGGCAAGCAGCTGAAGTGGCAGTGAAGAAGTAGATCACTTATTCGCTAATAGTAACTCATCACCGCTAAACGCTCATGATCTGGCAAATGTCATAGCGCTTCCTATCTACACTCCATCCATAAGTGAAGCAAGGAGTCCTTCTTGGGGGATTGGAAGGATTGGCAAGAAGACCTGTGTCTGAAGGGCAGGGAGCAGCAAGAAGACATTCGGCAGGCTGAGGCCGAGTCCTTGATTTTTCAATCTGTAAATGCTGACCTTGCCTTACTTCACCAACATGAGAGCTGCGTAGGAGTTTATAAGGAGGACCATAGGATTGATCCTTGCCAGATTTGTAGAGCGCAACCATTTACATGTGACTATTGTAGAAGCCAATGATCTTCCCCTAGTAGATTTATGTTGGTTGTAGCTACTACCATTATATGCATCCATCTTTATTCCTGTGGGGAGGAGAACCACTGTTGCCTGGAGTGGCGCACTGACTCTTATTCAATTCCATGGGTGGATAGAGTGTCACACCGCTACGAACAAAGCTGCAGTTTAGAACATGAGGACAGAAAAATGTATGGAAGTATTAAAGAAATTACTACTGTGGAGGATCAGCGGTGTGTTAGGAAGCCTTTGAAATGCCTGTGAGAGCGTTGAAGGGTGACTTTGGTACTTTTATAAATTATGAGGCACCGGTTTTGTACGACAGTGCAAGGACAAAGATAGAAGATGGCTAATTGTATTCTTCTTGGAGGGATCTACTAAATACCTGTGGTTTTGGAGAATTCTCAGAATCGTTTACAAAAACATAGGGGCATATTATCAAGCCTGTGCGATAAAATTATCGCCGCTTTATCGGCCGAAAACGGCCGATAAAGCGGCGATAATGGGCTTGATAATATGCTCTATGGAATTCCAATCGAAGCCCATGCTAGATGTCTTCACATCTAACATGGGCTTCGATTGGAATTCCATAGAGCATATTATCAAGCCCATTATCGCCGCTTTATCGGCCGTTTTCGGCCGATAAAGCGGCGATAATTCTATCGCACAGGCTTGATAATATGCCCCATAGTTTGAAAAGGTGCACCAGCAATCATCGAATTAAGGAAAGCTCTTCACAAAAAAACCTGCTTTGGTAGAAGTAATGATATCGCAACCATTGGGTTTGAAGGAATAAGTGCATGTGTTTCTGTTTGTCTGTTGGCCTCCCTGCATGGGCATGCATTTATCTGTTTGCACACAATAGAAGTGATTTTTATGGAGAGATCAAGGACTGAATGAGTGCTAACAGACCACACTTTTCAACTCATCAAATGTCATTTCCATTGTAAAGGGTTGAAAGATTAATCTTGAATCTTTATAAAACCCATGTACCCTTCCAATATAGTCTGTTCCTTTCTCTTTTTTGCATATTCTTCCATCCACCTGTGTTTGTGTTGTCTATCATTGTGTGTATGTGCTACTGCCCTTCAGTATGTGGGTGGCTGCATGTTTGTACCTGTGTCTTTTGGCCTCTGTGAATGATTGCCCCTAATAATTTTGCGTTATGTTTATGGATGTCTATGTGATGTTTAAGGGATGTCCCTTTTCTGATCTGGCATCGCGGAGATTTGAGCCTTGATGCCCCCACACACTAATACGCTAAGATGGCGCCTGGTGAACTGGGAGGTTTACCCGGAACCGAAGGAACTGCACCGGGAGGCCGTCAAGCTCCGTTTCACCCAGCAATCAACATTCCTGGTCCTTGGCCCACTTCTGGAACTGAGGGCCATGCAGTGCGGTGTCCAGCAGCCGGACGGACGGGGCTCAGAAGGTGAGCGGTTAACGGTGAGCAGGGGAAGGAGCTCTGTCCATGCTGGTGAGACGGAGTTCGCTGCCACTTCACTCGCCATCCCCATTAGAGAGCAGGAACTCCGTGGGAATAAGTAGGGCGATCCCGGCTTGGTCTCTGTTCAGTTGTACTCTTTATGCAAGTACTTTTATGAGCAGAGGGGACCGACGCCTGACTCCAAAATAGCGCCTGCAGCAAGGCGATCCCGGGGGCCCTAATTCTGGACAGTGCTTTGTTTCTTTGCTCCTGGCAGGGACTATTCAGCGGAGTGCATGGTGAGTAGTTGATCACAATCTTGCAGCACCTTCGCTATATCTGCCGCTCCTTCCAGATTGAGAGGAAGGCCCGCCGGGAACAGCCCATAGAGACCTGCGCCTGACGCCAAAATTGCGAGCAATTAAGATGAGGAAGGGACGGCTGAGTGTGAACAGCCGGTGAGTATTCCCCGTTGACTGGGGGGAAATACAAGCAAGCGAAGCGAGAAGGAGGACTTAAACACCATTCAGCACAAGTGCCAACAAGCTTCGTTAAACATAATTTAACTCCCTCTATGCCTGACCTTAAAATGGCAGCCAGTCCCCACATAGCATCGCGTGTAGTGGGAATAAACAGGAAAAGTGAAGAACACCTCCCTACACTCAGCGGGGACTCGAGATCTAAGCGGTGCTAAAGAGGCTGCTGAGGGGCTACAGGGAAGCACTGTGTGGACCCAAGTAAGCAATGCGCTCTGAGAGACGCTCAAGCAAGAGTGATTTAGTCCAATCTCCCCATCAATCGCCAGGAGTAAACTGCAGGCAGTGATGAGTATACACAGCAGAGATGAGGACTATGGGACAACCATGAGATGCGAGCCTACATAGCACCAAGGTAGAGGTCACGCCAGGACTTAGACCTTGACTTAGACCTTGTGGAACTTTCCGCGGACAGGGGAGACCTAGCTTTTTGGCCGATGCCCGGTGGAGCTACCTGATAGCTATTGAGGAGATGGGTTGTGGAGTTTCCCCCTCAGCTGTCACCTACCCAGCCAGACTACGGGCAGATTTTCCTTCGTCTCGCTGTCGTTTCCCCCCCTTCCCCTTCACCCTACCCCTCTACGCTCCATTCATCTTCTTTTACTATGATCTTTAAATGTTCTCTCGTGGAGACCTTGGATGATGCCCGGTGGAGCTACCTGATAGCTACTGAGGAGATGGGCTGTGGTCTTCCCCCCTGGCCGTCTCCTACCCAGCCGGACATTGGACAGTCTTTCCTTCGTCTCTCCACCTTATCTCCCTCCCCGTTACCCTTTTACTTTTCCACTTTCCCTTCGACATGAAACAACTGATGTAACTTGTAACTGATGTATTCTCTGTAACTATGTGTAACCTGTAACCTATGTAACTTTCCTCATGTAAAGCGCTCTGATACCTCCGGGTCTAGCCAGCGCTATATAAAACTCAAGTAAAATAAAAAAAATAATAATAATAATTCTTGCTCTTTTTGTATAAGTGCCCTGTTGTTTTTTACGTGCGAGCAGTCTTTCTGTGCATATTTTATGTACACAGGAGCCTGTCTGTTGGCTCTGCAGTAGCCTTCTCCCAATTACGAAGAAGAGTTCCTGATGTGTACCCTGTCGTCTGGCTAATGGAATGGAGTCTTAGAGTGTAGTTAAATGGTAAAAGGCCTGTAATTCCATGTATGCCTACACAAAAAAAAGGCTATTTGGAATATGTTTCATATAGGCTTGAAAGAAGCTAACTCATCGTTTTGAAAAATCTGGATACTCTCTAGAACTTTTTGATTAGTCTTCATTTTATTTGCACCTATAATATCATCTGGTAAAGAGTGATCTAGTTTAATTGTGACCCAGTTTGTGCCTTGCAGTCTGACTTGTCTGGCCCAAACCTGTTTAGATTGTTAGTAATTTCCTTTTATCGTCAATTTAGTTTGTTGGCTATTTCCTTTTATCATCAGTTTACCTTGTGTTTGTGCTGTTTTTTGAGCTTGCAGTCTTATGTTTTGATCCTATGATTATTACTCTGTTGTTGCTGCAGTTGTGTAGGGCACGTGCATTTGCATTCCTTTATAGTGTAGTAAAAAAACTAATGCATGTATTAAAAGATGTCCTTTTCTTGTTTCGATCTTATATATCAAAATCTCAGGTGAATGCATCCTAAACCACTGCAAAATAACACACCTTTGCTTACCTCTTTACTATCAAACAGCACAAGTAGAAAACACAAGATGATGAAAGTATGTTCAGGTGTCAGACCCAGGTAGCATCACGCCTCGTACTCGCGAAATGAACTAGGAGCACAAATGCAAGAAATGGATCAGCCCTGACCCAACGTGTCAAAAAGACTTCCCTTAAATGCGCTCTCTCCTGCAGCACTTAGCCCTCACCTCATTATTGCAATGACAGCTTAGTCCCGGAGGGGGTGCATGTAGATTGCCAGTCTAATAAAGTCATCAGTTCCTTTGGATCTCCTTTAATTAATCCTCTGTGCTTTACCCCAGTCCTTCCCTTTTGTATCATAACTGAGCGATGTTGTATTTTCCTACTGAGAGTAGACCAGCTCCCTCTCCAGCTGATCTGCTACAAGAGCGGTGTCCATTGGAAATAGTGCTCTTTTTCAAAGTTGAGCAGACTAAAGAGACATTTATATGGGAATGGGTCTTGAATTGGAGAACATTGGTTGTATTTTTGTGTGCAAAAGCGTCTGAACATATTTTTTGCCTTTCATTTAGTTCACCTTGTAAAATTTATCCTGCATTAAACCAGCTGAGTCTGTTTTGTCCAATGCAGGTGCTTTTATGGATAACGCCAGCATTAGCAACAATCTAGGCAATTATGTGATGTGCAGAATTTCTCTGCTATAATTCGTTATCTATCAACCTCTTACTGAATCCCTCTGTTGGTCTGCAGATATCAGAACGAAGGCATTGCTCAAGCCAATAGGTTTCTTCCGTGTAAGAGCTATTGGCTTTCCAAATGTGTTTTAGCCATGTTGTGCACTAGTGAGGCTACTATTCAGCATACCTAAAAGTTAGCGGTGTGGAGTAGAATGTTGTAGAGTGGTGTGTAGTGGAGTGTCATGGAGTAGAGAGTTGTAGAGTGGAGTGGCATAGAGTGGCGTACAGTGGAGTGGAGTGTACAGTGGAGTGGCGTTGAATAGAGCAAAGCAGCATAGAGGGACTTGTGTGGAGTGGAGCAGAGTGTCATAGAGTAGAGCGGAGTAGATTGTTGTGGAGTGGCGTAGAGTAGGGTGTCATTGAGTGGAGTAGAGTGGAGTGACATTGAGTGGAATGGTGTGGAGTGGCGTAACGTAGAGTGGCCTGGCATAGAGTGAAATGACATAGAATAGCATACAGTGGAGTGGTGTAGAGTTGTGAAGAGTGCGGTACAATAGTGTGGCATAGAGTACAGTAGAGTGTTGTAAAATGGCATGAAGTGACATAGAGGGAATTGTGTAGAGTAGAGTGACGTAGAGTGGCATAGAGTTTAGGGTCTTAGAGTCTTTTGGAGGGTTGTAGAGTGGAATAAAGTATCATAGAGTAAAGTGGCATACTGTAGAGTGGAGTGGCATAGAGTGGAATGCAGTGTTGTGGAGTAAAGTAAAGTATCTTAGAGTGAAGGGATGTAGAGTGGAGTTTCATATAGTGACGTGGAGTGTTGTAGAGAGGAGTGCCTAAGACTCGAGTGTAGTAGAGTGAAGTAAAGTGTCATAGAGTGGAGTGGCGTGGAGTATGTTTGGTGTGGTAGCACATTGCCATTACAGACAACACATTTTCAATTGAATTGACCATTACATTTGCACATACACTGACAAAACGATAGTGCGCACAAACGATAGTGTGTGAAAATGGTATCACCTAGTGTGTTGATTTGTTTTGATAATATTAAAATATTTGTTTCCACCACGCTTCAGAATTACAAAATAAATGTTCTTGATTTGTGCTTTCCTAATTCTGATATATTCTGAAATATTTGCACAGTACATTTATAGATATATAGATTTTGTTTGGTGCTAGAAAAGTTCCTTTCTCATACCCAGCAAGGTTTGTCGCATAAATACTCTGACTTTGAAGTCAGAGAAAGAGAAATAAACACCAAGCTCCTTCGGAAGACATAGCCTGACATTTGACATCTGTGTTTGAATGCACAGCAAATGTGACATGGTAAGAAGAGCATTTATAGGCTTTTTTTCTACAGGAAGCGAGCACTCATGAAAGAATACAGTAAACACCTTTTGCTTCACAGGATGGACTAACTCAAGCTGGACAGCCTAAAACAAATAAAGCAGGCAAATAGAAAGCAAGCAAATGTGAGTTACAAACCCCAATGCCAATGGTAACCACTGGGCGGAATGCATTCCCAGGGAAGCTTTCAGAATGTCTACAAGAAGTCTTTCCACAACCAGACAGTAGCACTGTCTAGTAGGCTTCGTCCTAAAAAGGGGGCATCTGCCCTTCTTTTAAATTAATCTTTATTGCCATTTCTCGCCTGGTGCTATGCCTGAATTACATTAGTGAACTACTTTTTACATCTTTATATCTTATCTCTAGGCCCTTTGACACAGTTATTAAACATTCATGTTCTTTGCATTTGTGTATAAGTAGAGCTCATAAACTTTTACTCTTCTGTGAAATATAGTTTTGTATCATAGCTTTCACACGTGTCAGAGGGAGTGTACCTGATATTAGTTAATTAACATGAAAGTAGGTATCAATGCGTGTAGTTTAGTACGTACTTTTCTTGTGTTTGCTCATCATCTTCATGAGGGTGAAAAAGCACTTTGCAGCTCCATAGCCATCAGTGAACATGCTCAATTAGGTTGGTCAACCAATAAGTGATCAATTAACGCCACTATAGCTCACTGCCAATGTGGCAAACACATGTATCTGACAGGAAAAAAAACACGTACATATTTGGTTATGTGGTTATTTTTTTATATCGTCGACAGTGTTGTACATTCATAGAAGAAAGCCGAATGCAGAGCAAAATAATTTTGCTACACTTCACACCGGAAGTAGGTGTCTACAACATGGGTAGTTTCTGCTGTGTTGAGCTCCCTGTAGAATAAACCATTCACACATAAGCAAGTAATCCATTATTAGCAATGCAGCGACGCCTGTGATGTACAATTACAGGAAGTAATTGATTCTCCGCAGGATATTATAATGCAATAGTATTAACTGGAATGTACAGGTGCGCTAATTCTTGTAAAAATGTAAATACATGCATGTGCACAAGACAATACCATGATATATAAAACAAAAAATAGAAAGACTAATATCCAAGATATATTTCAATGCAATGTGTACTCGTTCAGCTTCGTGGAAATAGTGACCTTCCTTGCACTGCACCAATCAGGCACTGACACAGGTTGTTTGTCCCCCACATTCACATTTTTCTCCAAAGCGGCTCCACTCCTTTTCTCCGTCTCCTTCTAGATCTCTCATGCTTCTCCAACATCGGATTGGGAAGGCGAGCAGTCGGGTATTGGCGATGTGCCTGTGCCTGAGGCCAGGGGCGTAACACAGGCCCGCAGCCCCCGTGGTGCGGGGTGCCCCCTCAGCACAGCACTCTGCAGGGCCGGCCTTAGGCATGTGCAAGCTGTGCACCTGCACAGGGCCGCCAAACCCCAGGGGCCGCCACGCCAATATATACCCTTAATATAATAATCCTCTGAGGATGGATACATATTTGCGTGGCGGCCCCAGTGGCAGGGATTTGGCGGCCTCTGGCTCTGTTCCACTTCCAAACACCCTGACCCCCTTCCTGAGCTCCGTGGGGCTCCACTCCGTCCGGACCCCATCTTCCGAGGCCCCCTACCAACACTCCCTGCCCAGGGCCGACATGAGTCTAGAGCCGTCCCTCCACTCTGGCAGGGGAGCTCCTCCAGGGGGCCCTCTCAGCACAGCTCTTCAGCAGGAGAGCTCCTGACAGTCCGGAGGGGGGCCCTTCACGTACCTTGCAGGGGGCCCCAATCAAGTTTCATTACGCCACTGCCTAAGGCTCACCAGTGGGCCGGGTTTTGTTAACTGGCCCACAGAGCCTTATTGTCTTCTCCACCAGGCCCCTGTAAGAAGAGAAGCTCTGAGGGGGTTGATTTCAGCAGTGTCACTATGCCAATATTGTTCGGGCCTCCCGTTGGGCCGGCGCAGACGCCGCCCAGAAGCAATGTTTCACTCCCCTGCTGTGGGCCATTATCACCTCGGCTCCCCTGATGCAGCAGCAGCTCTGTGCTTTTCTTCACCCCTCCCCTGCCAGGAGATCACCCTGAGGCTACAGTTGGCTGGGTGGGGGTGAGTAAGTGAATGGCCTTGCTGAGGGCCTGTTGTTGGCACCTCGGCTACACTGCCTTTTAGGCCTTGGTGGTGGTAATGGGAGGGGGGCGGGAGCGGGAAGAGGTTCACATAAACCTTGCTGTGACGCACCTTTCCCAGAGCGGAAAATTTAGATCATGTAATGTTAGGGGGGTCAGAGCTGCCGAATGTGGAACTATGGAAATAGGTGCGAGTCCCAGCCTCACCGCAACATCCTGTGATTCTGGGCAAATGGCTGAATTGCGTAAGGCCTAAAATAAAAATGAATTTGTTCTTCTGTAATGTAACTGGTGCTCATATAATTGCGCCCTTTGGCAGAGTTTATGCTATATAAAACTACAAAAAAACATAACCTTCTGTTTGCTAATTTTTTTAAGAATCTGGGCTAGAACTTGATAATGAGAGAGGATTCTTTATTCAATTATAAAAATTCTGTATTCCTTCTTAACATGGCTTTTCTTCCTTTGTTTAGTTTTAACTATCACACGGATCATTAAAGAAGCTTTAGACCAGATTTTAAACTGCTTTCCCCTTAGGTTTACTGTTCAAACTTTAAAGTACATAAAGTACATATCGATCAGGGGAGAAAATAACAGCTTTCGGTGTTTGTCTTCATTTTCATACAGGCAAGGGCATTTAAATACTGGTAATGCTGGTTAAGAAAATGGCCAGGTGGCAAACATAGCCATATCAGGAGTTGTGGCCTTTGGACCACTTTATTTCACTCTACCCGCCCTGTCAAAATGTAGTGCTTCTAGTTGTCACCAATTTTTCGGTTATAGATAATGGGGTAGCCCTTAAGGTCAAACCGGACCTGGGAGTAATGCGGGAATGAAAACAATGTTCCGTGACCAACAGTTCACAATTTCTGTTGCATAAACAAATTGAACAACACGGTTATCAAATAGCCTCTGAGAGATATTGCTGCATTTACACAATAACTATTTATGCATATACACCAGTTGATAGACCACACAAGAAACATGCGCCAAATTCTGTAATCAATTACAAGATATTTATTTAAGAATCAATCAAAATTTTTTAGGTAAAGACCATAGGTTGTGCGCAAAAGGAGAGGTGAAAGTTTGAGAGGATAGTGGTGTTGGGGAGTGAAAGTGTGAATCAAAGAAGAAAGGGAGAGTTACTTTGATATACTGTACAAATACTGATAACAAAGATCAGTTAACGTAAGCCTGTCCATATACAATTTACAAGTATTCTGTAAATTTTTTATGTGCATTCAATGCAGTTTCCAATGGTAGGACATGATGAAGGTACAGGTCTTGATCAATGGGAGTGCGTCGATGTTTCGACTCGACTGTGCAATGAGGATTCAAAACTTTTGCTGCGAGTCTTCATCAGGACTGTATGTTTGCAACCTAAACCTGGAGCAAGGCCTGGCTTCACAGGTAGGGATTCATATATGTTCCAATTGGCTCGAGATCGCCAAGGTACAATTGTTCTGGTGTGCTGGATTACATCACCAGATGCCAGCATCTCGAGGGAGCGGCATCGTGAGACCGAGACTGCCTCCTGACTAAGGAAAGGGGCTGTTTTTCTGATTTATGGAGAATACACATCTGGTGATGTAATATATTTGTTTTTTGCTGTAGCCTAATTACGCAAAATTATCTGGAATTACGTAAGGAATGCAACCCTGCATTTAGTGTTTCCCCATGCGATTTTCCATAGGAAAATTAGACCCAGCTAGAGCTCAAACGGCTGAACGGAATTACACCAATAGAAATCTCGATCTTGGTTCAGAAACTGTGTTTTTGTGATTTGGTGTAAATCTACTCAGTATGTTTTGATAAAAAAAACAGTACAAAATGTATGTATATTTCACACTGTGGGCGATCCGCGGATGTGACAGATCTAAAGATAAGATCTGATTGGCTGCCACAAAATAAACTAAGATGTGGCTGTAGCAGTTTTAGGACACCAGCCCTCAATCCCTGTGCTGCACAAAGGGTAAAATAGTCATATGGGGGACAGGCTATGAATAACCTGCCCCCATAGGCCTGGTGGGCAGGGGTGTCCCAGAGGGACACCTGTGTGGGCAAAATTGTAATTGTTTTTTAGCTGTACCGTCAATTCGTGAAGGATCTGTGCTGTCACAGCACCAATTTAAGAAAAAAGAAAACACAGGCTCCGGCACTTTTTATATATGAGAACCCAGGGATGGGCCAGGGCCCTAGGGTAGGAGTTTATATTTGTATAGGGGAGAGGACATGTTCTCTCCATCACCAAGCGATATATAGGCTCGAGGACTCCATCACCCAGGACCACTTTTCTTTAAATCGGAATGGGACGCGCTGCACCCCATTCCCTGAGCCTTTTTTTGGGTCCCAGGGGGCCAATTCTTTTTACTGATGTCTGTGAGGCTGGCAGTCTAAGCCAGCAACACCTGCCAGGGCTTTGCTGCCAGGCACAAGATGGCCCTCTTGACTTTAAACACTATGTACTGCAGTCCATATCCATATTCTTTGAGGCAGTGAAACGAGAGAGGTCCAGGACCTTCCACTGCACAAGAAAAGCTTGGCCCTGACAGCCTTGCAACTTCTATCCCATTACTCATCTACTGTTCCTGGGGAAAGTAATTGAAAAATCAATCGTCACCCAACTAGATAATGTTTTGATTATATCATTTGACCACCAATTGACACTCACAAGGGCCTTGTGTGGTCCTGCCTTTATTCCTGAATAGGACAATATACGCTTCTACACCTTGCATTTTTAGCTATACTTCATATTTCAGTCTAGGTTTCTGCACCCCCTTCCTGATGAATCACGGTCCCTATAATCATTTCTGTTTCCAAACCCTGCCTAGATCACATCCATTTCTTGGGTCTTTGTTCAATATTTTGGCTCCCTGAACCCCATGGCCATTCCGACCCTTTTATACTTGCTCCTGTAATTTATTTTCTCTTGTCTCCAATCTGCACGCTGCCGGTTTTCCTGTTTTTTTCCTTTGCATGTTCTTGTACAGGTGTTTCTTTATTGGGGTGGGGGTCCCTGATTCCTTGCACCTGGTTTACTCCTTGTAACTGGCTCTTTCCCTACACATATGCTACTCTCCTGAGCTACAAGCTATTCAGCCCTGGGAGCTCAGTCTACTGTGGCTCTTTATTGACCTTGTTGCTGAGTGGTATCTAGTGATCTTGCTTTTAGGTTTACAGCATTGCTTTTTGATTTCTTGATTAGCACTTCATTTCATTTTCCTGTTCTGGCTAGTAATTTGTAACTGTTTTGTGTCTGTTTATCCTCCCTCCTTATTCTTGTTATTGGCTATTTCCTAGTTCTGATTACACAGTTAATGTTTGTTTTTCCTTTTGTACTTTTCTGTGTTTCTGTTATAATCCAGATTAATATTGCTACTAAGGGGCCAGTTATATTCCAACGCTTGCACCTCTGGCACACAGGCCCACCCAGTTTGCTTTCTCCATAAGGGCTGCTGGGTGTCTATTCAAACTCTGTGACATTATGTAAGATTAAGCTGCTACTTCCTGTAAAATGGTATTACCTCGAAGAGAGATCACTTTCTTAAGAGCAGATAAATTATCTTTTAAGATAGTTTGTCTATTGTTTCCTTGCAGGTACCTTCTTGTTGTGTTATCTTTCTAGTTTCCCTTTGTAGGCTACTAGTCCATGCCCAATTCCCTGATAACAGCCTGTCCTAACCTGCTCCATTTCTCAGCTTCAATCTTACTTTTCTTACCAGCTTTCAGTTAATCATTGCATTTATTAAGTCCCTTCTCCTGAAATCCCTCATCCCAACAGGGAGCAAGTACCCCTGTTATCTAGCTTTGTCCCGAGCTCTGCTTGTGTTCTTCACAGATAATCAGTATCTTGACAATATCTAATAGAAGAGTTGTTTCCTTTCTCAGTGTCTAATAGTGACTGTGGAGCACCTTAAGGGCCTAAGTTTTTTCTAGCTATTTTCAACATATACATGGAGACTCTTGAAATCGTCTCATTCAACAATGTTATCATGATAAAACTGAATCCCATTGATTCACTACTCTGCAAGGCTCATACTCGAAGAATTCATTAATTAATAAATGGACTTGCACTTTTTAACCCTGTATATCAGGTGCATAACACTCATTGACTCCTATAGAGACTGAATTTGTCACTCAGATTACTAAACAAATCCAGGTTCAGGTATGGGTCTCCAGCAGTCATTTTGCTAGAAATACAAATAAGCTCATTGGTACAATTTCAGGAAATGACCTATTGATGTACTACATATTTTACCTATGTTTCCAGAAAACACTTTCCTATCTCTTATTTGCCTTTCATTAAATAAAATTAGAATGCACAAGTGATAAGAACAAGAGTCAAGACTGAGGTAATCACAAGTGTTCCAAAAAGAAAGTCAAATTTCCATGTAAGAATGGGATAAAAATTCCAGAGTTAGTTTTTAAAAACATATGAAAATGGTATAGTGTGTAATGAAGGCATTTAAGAAGAGCTTTCATTTTTTTAGATAAAAAGAAAACAACAAACAACCTCTTATACTTTTAAGAGACCATTTTATCCTCATTGAATTCAACACCCATTTTTTGCTAAGTATATCTAGGTGGTTATTTCTAATTTTAAATCCTATGAGCACCCTAATTGTGTAGTGAGTGTTTTCTTTTTTTCTTTGAGCAAGCTATTTATTTGAGGGTGATGTGAAGTTATCCTAAGTTTTAAATGAGTGCTCGGAGTATCTTCAGAAGAATGGCATTAATCATTTTCAAATCTTTTGACTGATAAACACTTCACAGTTTTAGCAGTTGAACACATTTATTTGTAGTTTTCCACACGCACATTACAATACAAATTCATACGAATACACTGTTTTCATTCCTAAAACAGCTTTAGTCATAACAGTAAGATACAATCTCTCAGAGCAAAAATTCTTTACTGCAGGGTGCTCCCAGGTATTGAACAGTAAAATACGAAATGGTGTTAATTCCGATGCATGTTTCTAATATTCAATATGTGGAAATGGTCCACTTTCCATAATCCTTTGACAAGCAGCTCCGCCTGTAAAATAGGAACATTGCAGTTATTTAAAGTGCCTAATAGTTTCCAAAGTTTAGCTGGAGCAATTTGGTTTTTCTTGCAAACTCTCACACTATGCATAAATACCCTTTGGTCTACTTTTTGCTAATAAGTATACATTTCACCCGACCTATAAACAATATTAAGTGTGGATTTTGGTACTTTATTTCGTTTGCGCTTCTTGTGTACAAATAAACTGGGTATTTCTTCATCTCTGTCAGTTGTGTATTCTGGACCATAGCAGGAGAGTAGTAAGTCTGAGTCGCCAGAGATGATTGCACCTTGGTTTTTCTTCATAGATCCAAATGATATGTTTAGTGCTTGCTGCTAATTACATAAAAGAGACTATTACTTTCTTTGTAATTTAAAGAATCTGAGCAATTCCCTAAACCAAATCCTAATCTGTGTCTTTGGGATAGTCCTAACCATATGGACCCTGTGTTGTAAATGTAAATGTAAATGTAAATGTAAATGACCCTGTGTTGTGTATAGAAGACAAAAAGTACAAAGGCAAACCTGGATAATTTAACGTTTATGGAATTATATTTTGTTTGTTGATATTGAATATAGAGCTACTTTTGTTCTAGACAACAAAGATTCCAAAACAGGCCTGGACAGAGCATTACAATGGGGGTGAATCTAGGTGCTCTCAGGATTACATTGCAGAACAACCATTACCAGCTTATGGAAGTATCTTAGATCTCACATCCATAAAAAAGTGTTGGTAAAATGTTATTATCAAATAAATGGCACCGTTCATAGGCTGCACCCATCACATTTAGTATACAAATTGTTAGCCAGCCAATGTTAGACGTGGCTTCTTCAATTAGGGTTTTAAACATGGCTATACAAATTACTACCTACTTGGAAAACCAAGTTGAAGTATGCGTATTGTTTTAAAATCTTAAATTGGTTACCATGCAGAAGTAAATGGCTTTACAAAAATGATTTGACAAATGAACATTTGTTCTTGCCATACTAAAATATAGTTCCAGACAGTTAAGTTCATTATATGCCTTATGTAGTCCGTTTTAAAAAAACTCTCACTGTACGGGAGACCAATGCCCTATCGGCAACTTTGTGTATCATGTTTTTTACTTGACTCTTTAACTTTGGGGATATTGTCAGGAGGGCTTCTCCCCAAAGAAGCCATCCATTCCTAATCTCACGCATTTTGCGGACTTCTCAAACGCAAGCTCTATAAGAGCTTTTGATCATGTATCTATCCTGTAAGTGGCAAGCCTTGCCCTTAACTGAGATCTACTTGAAGAGTGAAAATCCTGAGGGATTTCTGATACAGGGGCATGCAAAGTTTCAACTTTGGTTGTGAAGTTAGGCAAAATCAGGAAATTTCACCTTTCGCAACTGAGGATGAGTTTTTGCAATTTCACACAATGTAAAGTTTAAACATGCCCCGACCCGTGCTCAGCCCTAAAAGGTCCTGTTTGTGCACAGTACAGCAAAATTTGTGAGCGGTGCACCATATGGTTCCTTAGACCCTTGACGGACACGTTCTACAACTGCAGGTAAAAATTCAGGGCCTCATTTCTGAGAAGTGGCACATCGCTGTGAGAAAGCAGCGATGCGTCACTTCTAAGTGCGCACTACTTACGACACCAAAGATGCGTCCTATTTACTGTATGACGCATCCTGTCGCATGGAGGTACAGATACTTCAGTATTTCTGACGTATTTGCAGGCGCAAAAGTGACAAATTGCTAGAGTGTGTCACAAAAGTGACGCAACTCCAGCAATGTGTCCTTTAAAGGGCCTGAGTCAGTCTTACGCCTGCTGTGAAGCAGGCGTACGTTTTTGACGCATTTGCACTCTAGAAGTGGTGCAGTGAAATCTCGTAGATTTCACTGCGTCACTTCTACGAGGCTTACTTTCGTGGGAACGCCCCTCCTGCATACATTCTACCTGACGCAGGTATAATGTAGCGCAGGGAATTACAAAGTGACGCATCTGCTTAGATGCGTCACTTAGTAAATAGAGCGCACCAGGAGGCATGTTTTACGCCGCCGTTCCGTCACAAAAAGTGACCAATGGAAGCGCAAAACTGTCACAAGGCCTCATAAATAAGGCCCTCAGTGCATACGCCATTGAGGTTGCCATTACCTTGCAGGGCTGTCTTTAACTCAGTCTTCCCCCTTGAATAGGAGGACGACTGATCGCTTGGAATTGCCACTGTATAGCAGTTGACTAGAGGACGTTTGCCTGCAACCACTTGTGGCCTTGAAGTAGCTGCGTATGCTCCTTGTATTGTACAGTGTCTCTAAAGCTACCCTTTCCCTCCTTTTTTAAATTTCACAGACATTGCACGTCAAGAAGCTCGCAAAGTTTAAAATAAAATTGTAAAGTTGCAAGACAAAATGTTTTGACATTTTGCACACCCTTTGTTGCAGAGTGGCTGGTATATGTAGATCTAAAGAAATGAAGACCCTCTGTGACAGGTGAAACCAAATAAAAACAGTGGAATTCAGCAAATGTTCAACTGTGCATTTTCCTATTAACATAAGAGGGCGGTATCAGTGTGTGGATTTAGTTTCATGACTTAGTTTATTACTCTGCTTTTTGCTATCTGGTAAGTTACAAAGAGCCCACTTAAGAATAGCATTTAATTTAAAAGGCTTCTTCCTATACAAAGATCGTTATTTGTGGGAAAGGTGAATGTGTGCTTTGCTAAACAATACATTTTCTTAATTAAGTGAACACTCTAAGGCAGGTTTCTCCAAAGAGTTTTTTTTTCTGCTGTCTGTAAGTAGCCCGCATACTAAATTATGAGCGTTTTTGCTTGGATAAATTTATATTTTAAAGCAAAATTAAAAAGTATGCGTTTGCGACGAAAATTGGTGTATTTTCAGAACTCATAAGAAGGTGTTTGAAGAAAAGTGGATGAAATTACAAAGTATATGTTAAGCCGACTTTTGAGTGATAAATCATGTGCCACCGAGGAGATTTATTACTAATATTATTACCTTGGTGCCAAGGGCCTTTGCAGCTGTGGTTGTTATGTATTACCAATGTATGGGTAGTTCCACAATGACAAAACAGTTTTAGGTTTCGCTGGCACAGCTGTGCTTGTGAAATCTATTGTCTTAAATACATCTTAAAAAGAGACTTAAGGGTCTTCACTTTTTATTGGTCCGTATGCTTGCCAGTTTACTTGCCTCTGTTTCTATTGTCTGTAGCTATTCTCCCTTCTGTGTCTCTCTTATCAGTTTCCCATAGCCTAACTACTCATTCCCATCGACTGTGGTGGTTCGAACTTTTTTCTTTTGGTTAACGCTGCATACTGTTTACTGTTTACATTTTGTTATCTTTCCCCCTAAACACCTAATATTGCTATATTTTACTACTAAACAGGCAGTCACAATTCCAGTTGCCTTGCAGTTAAAAGGGGTTTGATTTAAATGGCCTAATGCTTGCAGTGGCACTGGGGCCAAAAGCTCTAGAGACCCCACTAAACATAGATTATTGCTACATTTCGCTACTAAACAGGGAATCACAAGTTCAGTTATAAGGCAGGCATTAGGGTCATGATGTAAACAGTGCAGCAGATGTGGTGGCACACAGGCCAAAAGTTGTCATAAGTCCTCTAAACACCAAATATTGCTATATTTAACTACTAAACAGGCAGTCAAAAATACAGTTATCTTGCAGGCACTAGGGTCATGATTTAAATGGTGCAGCAGGTGCAGTGACACGGAGCCCAAAAGCTGTCAGAGCTTCTCTAAACACCTAATATTGCTATATTTTGCTACTAAACAGGCAGTCACAATTGCAGTTTCCTTGCAGTTAAAGGGGCATTATTTGAAAAGTGCAGCATGTACAGTGGCACCATGGTCAAAAGCCCTAGGGACCCCACTAAACACAGATTATTGCAAACTAAACAGACAGTCAAAAGTGAAGTTATCTAGCAGGCACTAGGGTCATGATTACGATGGTGCAGTGAGTACAATTACACCAGAACTAAAAGGTATAGGCACACCACTAAACACTTAATATTGCTATATTTTACTAGTAAACTGGCAGTCACACGTGCAGTTACCTTGCAGGCAATAGGGTCGTGATTAAAATGGTGCAGCAGGTGCAGTGGCACTGGGGCCAAAAATGGTCATAACTCCTCTAAACACCAAATATTGCTATTTTTTACTACCAAGCAGACAGTTACAAGTGAAGTTATCTAGCAGGCACTAGGGTCATGATTTGAATGGTGCAGCAGGTGCAGTGGCACTGGGCCCAAAAGTTGTCAGAGGTCCTCTAAACACCAAATATTGCTATATTTTACTACTAAACAGGCAGTCATAAGTGCAGTTATCTAGCTGGTACTTGGGACATGATTTCAATAGTGCAGTAAGTGCAATGGCACTGGGATCAAACGCTCTCGGCACCCCACTAAACACTGATTATTGCTATATTTGACAACTAAACAGGCTGTCATAAGTGCAGTTATCTAGCTGGTTCTAGGTAGGGACATGATTTCAATAAAGCAGTAAGTGCAATGGCACTGGGACCAAACGCTCTAGGCACCCCACTAAACACTGATCTTTGCTATATTTGACAACTAAACAGGCACTCTCCAGTGCGGTAACTTGCAGACACTAGGAACATGATTTGAATGCAGTGGCACCGGGCCCAAAAGTTGTGGAGCTATTTTTTCTTATGTTAAGGCTGCACAGTGTTTTCTGTTTACCCATACTTATCTTCCCCTGACTGCATGCATTTAAAACGTGCTTGTTAAACTCTGGTCTAGTGGGTGGAACTTTTAACTCATTTTCACATTCTTTATGATATTGTTCCAGTAATAAAATTGCATTTTTTTCTGTGTCATGTATTTGTCGCTAATAAAAAAATTACTGAGATTCTTAAATATTAGAAAGTGCCAATCTGCGGTACGTCACCTACTTCTTTTAAACAATTAATTTACTTGCCTAATGATTTGTAGGTATATCTCTTCTGCAGTTCGGCTTTGTAAAATTATTCCTGTGTGTCAAAGATGAATTTTATTGTGTATATTTATGCAATTCAAATTATTTTTATTGCTCTTTTGTGGCTAAATTAGCCAAATATAGATCTTTGACTGACTGACTGAAAAAGCAAAAGTAAACTATTAACAGTCCTACCATGTGGGAAATGTCATTCTGCAATGCTATCTCAATATCAACCACAGTGAATACTAAGTTAATGATATCCAAAGTCTCTCTACAACATAGTTCACATATTGCCCCAGTAGGAACTTAATCCATTATCTGCACTGTTAGTACTTTTGGCTCAGTTAGTCCCCATCAATCCTCTAAACTGGTCTATTTGTATATCATATACAATTATCATAATCATCTAAAAACAGATTAACCTAAAAATGGTACTAATGTGCTATCAATCTTGTTTTTTTCTTGACCACACTACTCCTGTATCATTGGTGCACATACAGTTCTTCATTTCTATTCATTCAAACAGGTTCTTTAGTGTCCTGTTCTAATGAATGTCTGGACTTTACTCTCCTGAATGCTTTTTCCCAAACTCCTCCTCTCAATTTTCTTGGGATTCCATCTATAAACACTCTATTTCAGCAATTTGCAATTTCCTTCATAATGTTCCCAAAAATGTTTAGCAATTGGGAACGTGTTTTCTCTGTGGTCTATATCCCTTTTGGAGCGGAAAATAAAAAAAACTCTTTGATGAGATAGAAAGGGTAAATCAAATTCCATCAAGCTGGCACGGTTCCATAATCTCACCCATCTTTAAAGGAGGAGACAGGCCATCCCCAGCAAATTATAGACTGATCGCCCTCCTGGACGTCGAGGCGAAGTACTCTGCATCCCTAATCCTGGAAGATCTAACAAACTGGTCTGATGCCACAAAGAGAATACCGCCCAACCAAACAGGCTTCAGGAAAGGGACCGGGACGATGACAAACATCCTGTCTCTCTCAGTGTTAGCCGACAAATACCTACGGAAAAAACTGCCCCTCTACCTATGTTTCATCGACTTTAGGGCGGCCTTCGATAGCGTAGATCGTAACATCTTATGGAGAAAACTGCGCAGTTGGAACATCCCGGACAAAACACTGAGAGGAATCCTACTCCTTTATTCCAACACTTGGATGGAAGTAAAATTGGGGAACGGAACACGGCTCTCAAGACAAATCAATACCAGCAGAGGCCTCAAGCAGGGCTGTGTTCTGGCACCTCATCTTTTTAATCTTTTTATGGCAGACTTAGCCCCAACCCTAAACAAGATCTCATCCCATTCACCCAAACTAGGCTCCTTATCCTTAACCCATCTATCCTACGCGGACGACGTGGTACTGCTGAGCCTAACGAAGATTGGCCTTCAAAGGTCTCTAGTAGGGCTGGCGGAATTCATAACAAATAACAACCTGGAGATAAATACAACAAAAACAAAAACAATGGTCATCACCAGACGACGATCAGTCAACTCACACATTCAACTGGAGGGAACAAAAATAGAGGCCGTGACCAACTATAAGTATCTGGGCTTCTATTTTGACAATCGACATAACCACCTGCAGCAAAAGACGTACATCACCCAGAGAGCAAACTCACTGTCATTTGCTTTTAGATCCTTAGCCAAAAAGCTTAAGGGGCCATCATACACACCTCTATTGGCAACGATAAAAGCAAAGGTGCGTCCCACCCTGTCATACGGCAGCGTGGGATTGCACGGGAAAGACGCGGAATTGCTAAAAAAAATGCAGACAGCCATCTTTAAATCCACCTTCCAAATTCAACGGGGAGCTTCACCAGCCCAGATGAGATTAGAATTTGGAATAATAAATGAAACAGTGGGAAGAAAGTACGCAAATATAAAGTACTGGTATAGCTTGAAACAGAACATGGCAACCTCAGAACTGCATCAAGCATTGTGGGAAGAGATAAAAAATTATGTTAAATCGCCACATAACCTGTACCTTGAGAAGGCCATAACCGAGACTGGAATAAGAAATCTCTGGGAACGAAATTTGCCTTATCCAGTGTTTAAATAAGCCATAAACAAGTCAACAAAATTCCATTCTCTTCTACTTGACAAAGCCACGTTCAGCACAAGAAAACACGCTTGGATGGTCATATCAAACTATAAAACTCTCACTGTAGCCCCATATCTAATAATTACATTTCCGGCTTGCAAAAAACAAAAATTAATGGGGCTCCGTCTGGGAAACTTTCCATCAACTATGGACCAACCAACTTGGCTACACGACGGACCCAAAATCTGTAGACTATGTGGGAGCAGCAAGGAGGACTTTACTCATCTAGTTTGCATCGGCCCGAATTTAGCCCAAGCACGAGCAGTCTTCTTAAAAAGGGCAATGAACGAACGAGGCATAAGAACGTGTAGATCGGCGATTATGTCAACTTTGAATCCAACAGATACCCGTTTGAACTGTTTACTATTAAAGTTCCTCATGGCTCACGCTCAAGCGTTAAAACATAACCAGGCACCCGGTCCACATAAGGACAACATAACTACGGTAGTGCAGTGAGAGGGCTCTTTTGAACTGAATAACGTATAAATATCAGAACTCTAGGAACTACAAACAACATGGACTGCTCAATTGTTTTTAACAACAAATTCTAGCACTAGACTTAGAATAAAGTAATAGAGAATTTATCCATATAAAAGGAAATTTTAAATGAGTAGTTGATTTTATAAAATGTATTGTTATGGTTTTAATTAACTGAAACAATAAAAACTTTTTCATTTCATTTAAAAAAAATATCCCTCAAGTGTGGTACAATCTGTATATGCACTGCCAGTTTGGTACTTGCTATATAGTTCTTCTGGCACGGACATGTTAACATCTATACAGTATGGTCACTTCTACAACTGTAAGTGCCTTTCTGAGGTCTTTGCATGTTGGGGAATAGGATGCCTAGTATCTTTATGTTTGGACCATGCCTGCATGCTATTCCAATTGGTCCCTCCCTGATTTAGATCTGCAAAATGCAAGTGCAGGTCTGTCTGTACAGTCCTTACCTATTATCGGATCTCTCTTCAACAGGTACCAATGTTTGTGTAAAATGTGTCCTAATGAATTATGTTGCCTGCTGTTTGTGGTTATGAGTCTGTGTGTCGCTTTGGCGAGTGGGTTGCTTTTGATCTTTTTTGTAGGTTTAAAGAAGGACATCTTCTCTTTTACATTATCAACCCTTTCCTTTGCACAGTAGAGTGTAATCTCTCTAGTGGAGAAGTGTAGCTCAATGGTTAGAGCGGCAGACCCTGATGCAGTAGTCTGGCCGGGACCAGGGTTCAATTCCTGCCTCGGCGGGTCTCGGGCTAAATTTCCTCGGACCTGATAATTCTTGCCTCGGTGCCTATTCTGATCATGAGCCCCACTCTGCACCTCTGGGCAATAGCTTGCTTAATCTCTACAACGGCCCCAACAACGCTGAGGATGCCTTACTTCACCTTGGGGGTGCCCAGGAGTGGGCTCCTCACAGGGAAAGGCCAGGAAGGGTTTCTCTGCGATATTCGTACAAGCGCCGAGATGCCTCCGGGTAGTCGTGCGCTATATAAGAGCGTAATTATCATTAATTATCATTTTATCATTAGCCTCTTGGCCTGAATCTATTCAATGTGCATGCTTTCAAGTAAGTTGATTCTGTGCAGCAGCTCCTTCTTGTATGAAGGAGTTCACCTTATGGGATATTCCCCTTTAGTGATATCAGGTGGAAACTATTCACATGTAAGAAGCTGTTGTCTGATGTTGGTTTCCTACATATGCATGTGAAAGTTACTCCTCTGGAGCACAGATGTTTCACTGTCATTTTAATTGGCGAACGTCAGGGAACTATTGTTTTCTTTTACTTTCAGTGCTCCATAGGAGTGCATGTGTTTTCTTATTCTCTCCGCTGTGTGCTGCTTTCCACTCACATCCTTGCACCACCATTCTCTGTCACTGCCGCCGGTTACTCCATAACTTGCTCTGCCTAACTCAGCTTTTTTGTAGGTTTTTTATTATACTACTACGCTACCTTGGATGATAAATTTAAAAGGACAAAAATATCCACTGCAGTACCATGATGCATATGTGAATGTGTGATGACTTGTGCTTGACCATGCAGGCTCTGTCATCATATTATAACCATAAATGTGCGTGCTCCATGACGTGCATGCATAAGTCTGATTTTTAGGTCGTAGCCTACCAGACAGAGCAGCTGTCTGGTTTGCTAAAGACATCTTGCGGACATTCAGAAAGGTTCCCGGGGAATGCATTCCGCCCATTGCTTACAATTGGCTTTGTGGTTTGTACCTCACATTTTCTGGCTTTCTCTTTGCTGGCTTTATTTGTTTTAGGCTGCCCTTTGTGAGTTCATCCCACTTAAGGAGAAAAGCCTATTCACACTACATCTCCATGTGTTCTTCCACTAAGGTCCCTTTCTGTAAACTGGCCTGTAAATCTTGTTCTTATCTTGTCATATTTGCTGTGCATTCGAAGACAGAGGTCAAATGTCAGGTTCTGTTTTCTGGGGGAGCTTAATATTTACTTTTCTTTCTCTGACTTCAAAGTGAGAGGATTTATGCGACAATCTTGCTGGATACTGCGAGTAGGAAAGGTTTATTTTTCCTAGTATACAAGATTTAAATGAACTGCAAGTATTTTAAAATATATCAGAATTAGGAAAGCATAAATGAAGCACATTATTTGTTAATTCAGAAGTTTCTTGGAAACAAATACTTTCATATGATTAAAACAAATCAATACACTGTGTGATGCCATTTCCACACATTGTTTGTGTGGTGCATAGTTTTCTTTAGTAAAACGGTATGTCTTTGCAAATGTAATGGTCATTTCAATTGAAAATGTGTTGTCTGGAATGGCAGTGTGCTACCAAACGATGAGTACCCCACTCTACTCCGCTCCACGTCACTGCACTCTACTCTACTCTGCACCATTCCACTTTACACCACTCCACTGCACTCTGTGCCACTCCCTTCTATGACACGTCACCTCTTACTCTACTCTATGCCAATGCACTCAATGCCACTCTACACCAGTGCACTCTTCGCCACAGCACTCTCCACCACTCCAGTCTAGACCACTCCTCTCTGCACTACTCCACTCTACGCCACTCTGCAACATTGTACTCTAAGCCAATACACTACTCTATACCACTCCACTCTACACCTCTGCACTCTACGCTAATCCACTGCACAGTACTTAATTCCACTGCACTCTACACTTTACTCTACGCCCCTGTACTTCATGCCACTGCACTCTACGATGCTGCATTGTTTGCCACTGAATTCTATACCATTGCACTCTACCTCACTAACACTCTCAGTGGCATACAGTGGAATACAGTGGAGTACAGTCCACTGTACTCCACTGTATGCTACATTACGTGATTTCACTCTATGCCACTCCATTACACAACACTCTAAGCCACTTCACTCTGCAACACTCTACTCCACTCATTGGCATTTGACTCTTGGACGCTCCACTCTAATCCCCTCTAAGCCACTAACGTTTAGCTATGCTGAACAGCAGCCAGGCTGGTGTACAACATGACGAAAACACATTGGCAATACCAATAGCTCTTGCATAGGCGAGACCTATTGGATTTGTCAGTGCTTGTTTCTGATTATTTTTTTCTTTTTTGCTGTTCAGCATCAACAAAGATCATTACATTTTTCATTTTGCCGAAGGTGAACAGTATCGACCAATGGCATTGACAAAATCAAAAGGCAAGATTTATTAGCTTTACCAATGCTTGTTTTTATTAGAAAGCAATCTTTCGTGATTTCAAAGCAGCTTGTATGGCGCAATAAAAAAAAGACTAAACATATATTTCTATATGTGGTGCAAGCAGTATTCAAAGATGCTGCCATGGTTTTAAAATTGTATTATTTGTTTAGTACAAATACAGAGACAATGATATCCTTATAGAAAATCCATATTAACATAACAGGTTTTAAAAAAGAATCCTGTACATATAAAAAGGTTTTCATAACACTGGGAAAGGTGCAACAATGTAAGACCCTGTAGGCCAGAATACATTTTCTTAGCAATACTCTATTCTAGTTTGATGTCAGGTAAAAAACACAAAGTGATCATAAAGTACTTGGATGGTTAGCGAGATTAAGAAACCAAAATGCCATGGTTGACTGGTTTACTACCGCTTTCCAAACACAAACATATATTGCAAAAACAATCATAAAAAATGCCACCGTTAAATATTTTTAACACAGCAATGACTTATAAACCAACCTTTTAAATGGCTACCGGCTGGTAAAAGATGCCAGCATGTAATGAAAGTTACAAGCATAACTTGTAAAGGTTTTATATCTCTCATAAGACATACATTGAAACACGTGGGGCTTGATTCCACACAGAGGAGACATTAAAACCCACTCAAAATTCTACATTCTGTTCCTCAAAATTTTGGCCTCGCATACTTTCGTTCTTGCAAGCGTTCACCTTCGGCTTCATTACGAGGTTACCTATAATTGTGATGGGACCGATAATGGTAGCAAACAGCCACATCATATTTACCAGAGGTGTGGTAACTCTGTGGATCTTGTATCTTTCACCCAAGGACTCCAGCTGCAATGCTGGAGGGACATTCAGGAATTATCAGGAGAATCAAGCTAAGAATTTCCTATTGCCCTAGCAAGTCCTCACTTCTCAGGGATCTCACATGTAATACCACATAACTCCTCCCACCGTGGATTATCACTGTTCGTGGTATCGGTAGGTGGGTGGAGTGAGGTAATAGATTTACCAGGCATAGATCCAGGGACCTCATAATGAGGCCTTTGTGTTCGGAAGTATGCCTGAGGTCCCAGGATTTGTGGCACCTTTTTGGGCTAGGTGGATGGGTGTCAATGAAGTATTTAGTGAATAATGATTGGACATGTGTAGTGCGGTGTAGTGTTTTGTGGTCCGCCGCAAAGAGGGAGATCTGAGTACTGTCTTTGCATGCTCTACAGAAACCTTTTGGATACAACTGAGGTATATAATGTTTTCATCATTGGTTTTGCTACAAAGATTGCACTGGAGGTCACGGCCTCATCACTTCTGTTTCATGATAGGCTAAGCCTCTTACTAAAGAGTGTGATGGAGATGTAGCTTTGGTCTTTAAATTGGAAAATGCTCTGATTTCTGGTGGAAACACTGAATTAGCACAGGACTCCTTCTGTGGCATTTCCTCCAGCATATTAAGTCTGGGGTGGAGATTCTTCTGTGAATTTAGCACTTTCTTCTGAAAATGGAGGGTTTTGAATGACCAACTAGCTATACTTAAGACCATTGGGTTTCTTTGTTTCTCTCAACTCAGAGTTGAATGGAACCCTACAGCTGACCTCAAAGGGATGCCTCGCCTTAGAGAGCCTTCTAATCGTGAAGAAAAGTGTGCAAGTTGCATGTGAGCAAAATTAACATTAAGAGAAAAATTAGAACTGAATCAATGTTCTTGCATTCAAGTATGCTGCATGTGTGCATCTTAAGCCTTGCTTCTGCAAAATGTGTACACGTAGATTGTGAATGACATGAGCAAGTAGGTGGATGAATGGGTGGCACATGCAGAGCAGCATGATCGCACATTAAATAAGTATCATGGGAAATTCTAACGAGTGACCAAGGTCTGGACCTGCAAATAATAAGAAACACCAAGAAAGCAATATTTCCTCTGAAAGTTGCCCTATTCACCGAAAATATTCCTGTGTGGACTTGAATTTATCCAAGAAACGTTAATACCCAATCATTTATTTTATGCATAGTGCATCCTAGCACATTACTGTCATTTGTAAGAGCTATAAATAGCACGTGTCACTTTACCCAGTTCGTTATTAATCAATTTGGTGACCTCATAGTGACAGAAGTCCTGGATAGCCTTGTTGTGTGATAAACTCGTGGCCTACAGTTCACAAAAGCAAATGTTCAGCCCATTTGTGCTTGCTGCTGTGTCAATAGTGGCAACCAGTAGCATCAAAAGAAAGGAAAAAGTGACATTCAAGACCTGGATGCACGCAGAAGATGATCTGCTGCTGCGTGATGTCCCCACTCAGTCTGAGCCTAGACTGACTCTCTGAAGGATGAGGATTACTTCCATATACCCATGCAGCAATCTATTTCACTCCTTTTAGATGATCTTGCTGTGGTTTGGTAAACGGAGGCAGGGCTCAAGCCGGACTGGCAATAGCGGGCACCGGGCATTTCCCCGGTGGGCCGCTAGGGTGGGGGCCGATTTTGGGCTCCTGGGGGCCGTTTTTGTTACAGGGCCGTTTTTGCAGCATAGCTGCAAAATCGTCCCCTGTAACAAAATCAACCGAAACCTGCCCAGGCAAATAAGCTTGTCCGCTCCCGGGGGGGGCTGGCTGAACTCTTTGCCAGGGCCAGTTTTGGTTCCCAGTCCAGCCCTGGCAGGGTCGGCTTTAGAGCAGTGGGACCGGTGCAGTCGCATTGGGCGCAGACCTATTGAGGGGTGACCCTGACCTTAGGGAAGCACTGTGTTTAGCAATATCTTATGATTGGAGAGATGAAGGGCAATTTGCCCGGTGGTAGTGAGAATCCAAGGAGGCGGTCATGGAGCGTGGGTGACTGTCACACCGAGGGCCACCTGTGCTAAAGACGGCCCTGACTGAGGGTCGGCTTAGATCTATGATCCACAAGACCTATGTGTTTTCCTCCCTATATGTGTAGAGCAGAGCGTGCAAACATTGTAAATACTGCCGACGTTTGGGAATGATTACCATGTTTTTTTTCACCAAACAAAAGTGGGCCCCTTTATTTGTGGTGAGCTAGACCCCACTATATTTTACCAGTATGCAGAAATTGTGAAGATGTCCAGCTTCCAAGTGTTGTAGACCTGATGTTCGTGCACATCACAGTGTGGGTAGAACCACTGCTGCATATTTTCCTCTCTTCTGGTATTTTTAATGATACTTTGTCATTATAATATTAATGCATAATGAGCCAAAAGGGCCCAGTTATGCTATTTGTATAATTTGAACTCATTTTATACTAAGAGAATGATCATATGTGTTTTATTCTCTCACTCTTCAAAAGAATTCGATTTCCTTGCAACTGATAATCTCAGATAGATATTTTGCTTCTTTTAGTACATTTCACAGTCCCTATTGAGGTTACTAAGTCATCCTATAATGCTAAGTGAACGTGTAGCCAGAGGGCCTGTCATATCTTTGTGAGTGCAGAATTCGCCACCCCGACTCTCCGTAGTTTTAAACTTACTATTAAGGGGCCGATTCCGATCTCGGTCGGAAGAGCTCCGAATCTGTTTCGGCATTAGCAGGTCGGATTCGGAGGCTGAATTTCCATCCGGTTCGTACACGAGTCCGGACGTCGAAGTACGATGCAAACAAGCACGAAATCTCCGTCCGAATCATTTCCTGGTCCGAACCGCTCCGTACGTCTCGGCCGTAAGCTAACCTTGGCGCGCAATGGAGGCGAATTCCGACCGAGCCAGTATGATGCTCGATTCGGACAGCCGGAGCTTCCGGCTCACAATAGCTCCCGAAGCTGGACTTTGGGGGTCCGCATCGGACCCCTGTTACCCGCAGCCTTACGGCTTGGACACAGGGGGAGACCCATGGGTCTCCCCAACACAGGCATGTACGGTGCGGATGGCACTGACGCGTACCCACTGTAGGAGGCGCACTTGTCCGGAACGTACCCATTCAGTCAATGGGAGCCCATGCACGCACTGTACGACCGGCTCCCATTGACTTCAATGTGAGTCCGACCGAAACGAGTCCGACAGCATACGGCTGCATCGTACTCGCTTGGTCGGACTGCAGGAGTCTGGATCGGTCGAAAACACCCTCGGTCGGAGTCATTTCCGACCCAGATCGGAATCGGCCCCTAAATCGTAGTTTGTGAATACCAAAAAAACATGAACTTACATAAAAGTGCAGGTTTTCCGTTGTAAATCAGGCACAAAGTGTAACACGAGTTTCACTGCTCAGGACACCCAGGCCTTTCAAAAACACTAACACATCAATTTTGGTTGTTTCCCTCTTTCACATTATTAAATTAAATAAAGAATGTCACTTTGTTTATGCCGGAGTGCCTGCTTTTTAAAAAAAGTATTGATGGACTCCTTTGGACTGCATATTTGAACGAGTTAACATTCTTTAACAAGTAGTTTAAGAGAGGAGCTACTACTTGCAGAGTGACTCTCCCGTACTTTAGAATGTTTCTGTTTATTTTGGGTTTCGTTCGGAAGGGTTAACCCGGGGAGTGAGGTACCTGCGACGTGGAAGGACGTGGAGTGGGACGACGTAAGGTACAACAGTTCTAATTAGAATGACATATCAATTGTTCTGCATGGGCCGGTCAGTTGGAGCCGACCTACACTAAGCTATCAGAGAATAAACAGTGTCAAACTTGCTGCGCAACTTGATGATGGGCCCGCAATGAGAAAAGATTAGTTGTAACTTATAACTGAAGCAGGGAATCTGTGCCACTGACAGGAAATCAGCAGCTGCAAACCTGAAGGTGGTTGGCCTAGGGAGAATTTGCCCATTTGGTCTATTGGTCTGTCTACGTCTGGAGTATACATATTGTTTTCAGTGTTTCGAAAGAAATGTTACTTTAGACAAAGAATAACAGTTGTCAATAAAATCAATGATGATAACCCTTTCAAATACGAATTGTTGCACGCTTCTTCATGACAAGAACACATGCTCTTCATCATTCGGTGTAGTATATGTCCCAGCGTCCAGCTCTGCCAATGGAGCTTGCCAACTCTTCCAAGGGGTGGACCAGTTCTTGTGTAAACCGTTCAGAGAAAACTCCTGGGCCCTAAACAAACAAGTGAGGTTTACTTATTAGCATATTTTCAGTGCACAACATAGCATTCAGAATGATTCACATACACACTGTATTAACAGGTGAACACAATACTGCATTTTTCTGCCTGTCCCTGTGGTTTGGGTGTAGTCTGACAGCAAGCCTGCTGCGTCAGCAGAAGGAGGGTGGAGAAAAACTAGTAACCCTGCTCCTCAGCTGGTGATATGTCCCAGTCATTGAAAAAGTTCAGTTTGCTTTTAGAACTTAAGTAGAACAGGCAGTCAGAAATGCATAGTGACTGGGAGACAGGATAATAGAGGGAGATCAAGAGACACTAGATGCTTGGCTGGAAACAATGCTGACTAAACAAAATGAGGACTGTCCCCTGACCCTAGAGGCAATACCATGCAGGAGAAACGCCCTGCCCCCACCCTACTGGCAAGACCGCGCAGGAAAACACCCTGCCCCTACTGGTGAAACGCACAAGCGAAACACACTGACCCTATTGGCGAGACCGCACAGGAGAAACACCCTGCCCCTACTGGTGAGCTTGTGCAGGAGAAACACCCTGCCCCATGACCATACAGGCGAGATGGCATAGGAGAAACACCCTGCCCCCTTACCCTACTAGTGAGACCACACAGGAGAAACACCCTGATCTCAACCCTACTGGTGAGATTGTGGAGGTGAAACACCCTGTCCCTGGACCCTACTGACAAGACCGAACAGGAGAACCACCCTGCCGCCTGACTCTACTGGTGAGGCCGCACAGAAGAAGCGCCCTGCCCCCTGACCTTTCTATTGAGACCATACAGGAGAAACATCCTACACCCCTGACACTACTAGCGTGACCGCACACCCTCACACATTAGCAACCGATTGAAACCATAAGCAAATATAGAGCCTTCAGCCTAGTGACACGTCGGCAATCATTCTGTGCTTAAAATTTTAAGCTTTTGTCATAGGTGGTCAACAGAGAGACTCTGGACTAGTCAATGGACATAAATGGAAAGAAATATGGGATCTCAGCATAAACATCTTAGCGTTGTCAATATGTTTATTTATTTTTAACACTTGTAAAGCGCACTGTTACCGTACGGTGTCCTGGCGCTGTCTTGATAACTCCTGAAACTAAATCCCCAAGTTATTTTACAAAAAGCCATGTTTTTAGCTTTCGCCGAAAAGTCATCAGCTCAGGGGACGATCGGAGCGCAACTGGAAGGGCATTCCAGGCCACCGCTGCCCTCGGCTAAAACTCCTGCCTCCCCAACACACTTTCCTAAAACGTGGGGTCTTGATCAGTTCCAGAGTAGCTGACCTCAAGAATCTACCTGGTTTGTACCAGTGAAAGTATTGCCCCAGGAATGCTGGCCCTATACCATGGATCGCCTTAAAGACAATGCACAGGCTTTTAAATAGCATCCGCTTCCTTACTGGCAACCAATGTCATTTCACTAGTTCGTGGGAGATTGACGCAAACTTGGGCAAGCCTGAAGGCAGGCGCGCTGCTGCATTCTGCAGTATCTGTAACTTGTCGAGTACTCCTTGCTGGGCTTCAAGGAGCAAACTGTTACAGTAATCCAATCGTGAGAGTACCAAGGCCGTCACCACTGTTTTTTTACATTCCCCTGGGAGAAACGGAAGAAGGATTTTCAATGTCCAGTGGATGGATGAGGCCAAGGCGTTTACTTGAGGTCTATAGGAGAGTCTGTCATCTATAATGACCCCCAGGTTCTTTACCTTATTAACAGGAGTGGGAAGAGTTCCCATCTCTTCTGGCCACCAGCTCGGGCCCCAAAAATTGGCCGTAGAGCCAAACAGTATCACTTCCGTTTTAGCCGAACTAAGTTTTAGACAATTTCCGGCCATCCATTTGCTCACAGTTTTCATGCATTCCTGGAACTTGCTGGCCACGTCGTTCTCCCTCCCTGGTAGCAGTGACACCACAATCTGTGTGTCATCTGCGTAAGATGTAAGTTCAAACCCATGGGAGCGGATGACTGGGGCCAGGGAAGAGACGTAGACATTAAACAAGGTAGGGCTACGTGAGGAACCCTGAGGAACCCCACAAGGTGGTTGAAAGGGTTTCGACTCAAAGTCCCCCAGCGCGACTACCTGGACCCTATTGGTCAAAAAAGATCTCAAAATGTCTAAAGCCTTCCCCTGAACCCCACATTCCTCCAGCCGGTCCACCAAGATGGTATGGGGGACCGTATCAAAGGCCGCCGACAAATCCAGCATGACCAGGGCCGCACGACCTCCGGAGTCCATCACCTTCCTGACCTCTTCTGTTGACTTGATCAGGGCGGACTCCGTACTGTGGCCTGGTCTAAACCCATGCTGTGGGATGTCTAGCCCCTGAGTGGTTCCTAGGTGTGCACTAAGCTGGATGTTCATAATCCTTTCTATGATCTTGGCCGGCATAGGAAGTCTTGAACTTGGCCGATAATTGTTGTGGTCCGAGATGTCCAAATTGGGCTTTTTTAATAGTGGCTTGATGGACGCCCGCTTCCAGCTCGATGGGAAGTCCCCCATCTCAAATAACTGATTAGATAATTCTGCTAGAGCATTGGCTATAGGAGTTACTGCCAACTTTGCAACTGTTACTGGTCAAGGGTCATATGGTGAGCCCGATTTTAAGCTCAGCAAGTGTCTTTTAATCTCGTCCCCTTCCACTGGGACGAAGCCCAGCAATTTAATGCCCTGGGTGGCTGCCGTCCGGCTCCTAGATCTGGATGCCTGCAGGCTCTGTGCCACCGGGGCTTCCAAAGATGCAAAAATCTTTTCCACCTTGCTTGAAAAAAACTGAGCTAAATTCTCGCAGAGTTCCTGGCTTGGAGGCGTAACTGCTAATTTAGGTGTGGCCAGGCTTGCTACTGTGTGAAAGAGTTCCTTGGACGAGTTTTTAGCCCCAAGGATGCGATCTGTAAAGTAGGCTTCCTTAAGTTGTCTTATTCTCTCTTTATATTTTCCCTGACTAGCTCTATATGTCTTCTTCTCGGCTTCGTTATAGTTTTTGCGCCAGACTCGTTCTAGCTTTTTGCACTCGCACTTTAGCTCCCTGAGTTCCTCTGTGAACCAGGGGGCAGATGGAACCGGTTGGGGGGAAGCCAGCTTTTAGGTGGGGCCAGTATAGTGCAAGCCTGGTTGATCCAGTTGGCATAGGTGGTGGCGGCTTCCTCTGTTCCTGCAGGCAGAGGCACCTTGGAGGTTGCCAGCAGTTCCTCCAAGGCAGTCCTATCTATTTTAGTCCAGGCCCTGCTAACCTTAACTTCCTTCTTATTCCGTCTTGCCCTATATGATGCCCCGCCTTGAATACTAAACCTTACCACAGCATGGTCTGACCAGGCTACGGGCTCTGTCCCGGAGAATTGCAAGTCTGGGTGACTCGTAAAAATCCCGTCCAAGGTATGGCCTGCTTTATGAGTAGGCCCAATGACCACCTGCATTAGCCCCAACCCTTCCGCTAGGTCTTTTAGTGCCACTGTATCACTGTCCTGACTGGAATCCAGATGGAAATTAAGATCCCCAAGGACAGTATAGGCCTTTGTGCACAGTGCTTCCTCTAAAAAGTTACCTACTTCCCCCAAAAACCCAGTTTTGGTGCCCGGTGGTCTATATATAAGACAGCCCTTAAAGGATTGATGGTCCGATAGAATTAGATTAAATGCTAGGGCCTCACAAGTGTCAGACGCTATGGGGAGGAAGCTGCCTTTAATGGAGGGGTGATATAGACCGCAAGGCCTCCTCCTCTTTTCTTCTGCCTATCCAGTGTATAACTGAGGTAGTCCGCTGGGATCGCCAGTACTAGGTCCGGGCCTGACGCCGCATCCGTCCAGATTTCAGTAACAAATGCTATTTTAGTTTCGTGATCCTTAATTAGTTCAGCTAGCTCTAAACTATGCTTGACCAACGATCTGGCGTTGATCAACAGGCAGTCAAAATCTATCCTCCTTGTTTCCTCCCTGTACCTCCCTATCGGGATTAATGCCTTAATTTGACTCATCAGGATGTCCGGTGTATATTCTTGGCAGACATGACAGACATATGGACCTCCTTGCAGGCTCTCGTCCAACCTCAGAGACTTGCAGCCTATCATTCTTTTCCCCTCATTAAGGCTCAATAAGGTAGTACGCCCATACACCTTGCGTGGCGAACTGCCTGGGGCCTTACAGCCAGGGGTCGTGGCACTAGGCGCGGGACGGGCGCAGACGGGCGCAGACGGGCGCAGACGGGCTTGCCGCCGGCGCGTCCGCTGCGCGCGGTCGCACCATCCCTGCTTTTCAAGGGTGGTGATGAAAATGCCTAGAGCGCTGACCTTGGCCCAACCTAAGATGGCGGCCGTCCGGGCGAGCGCTATTCCACAATCCCCCTTCCTATGCCTTCAATGGACTGGAACGCGGCCGTTAGACAAGCGCATGTGTCGTTCAAGTGTCAGTGAGTACAAATCAATTTAATAAACAAATTCGGTAAAATTATTAAAACAAGGCTTACATTCCTGCTATTCAGTTCCCCGCCTCCCTGAGTCCCTGTTAAAATAGGTTTCGAATGATAGTGACTGCAATGAATGAAATCGGCATGCAAAGCAACCTGCTCCCGGCTCACGCCTCAGGAGCTATCAGAGATATATGTCATTGAAAATGTATGGGTCGGATTACGATGTCGGTCGGAAAGAGACCGACACAGTTGTTTTGCGTTCTGACCGCCGAATTACGATGTTGCCGGTTAAAGCGTATACCGAACAGTCATTCCGACGAGGTTACGACCGACTCTTGGAGTCTTCCGGCCAGTCGGAACCACACCTTAATCCCCTATGGACGGTGTTTGTGCGGTAAGGATTACAATGTCGGAACATACTAAATATACCAAAAAACTATTAGTTTTCATTTGAATTCTATTTTATTTTATTCATCATATTGATTTATTGTTATTTCATTTTTCATAAATTCAAAAAATCTTTTTTTATATTTTTAGGCTTTTTTGTTAAAGGTAAAATGACAATGATTTACAATTCATTATTTCAACAATGGAGAAAAAACTTTCATACAAAAGATTATATACCCCCATAAAACAGTTATCAAAGACTAAACAGTATCAGCATTGTCCACTCATTCGAAACTATCTCCTTATTTTGGTGGTCCTCCTTGGAGGAGTTCTCAGATGTTTGTAGAGGGCCCTCTACAAACATCTGAGAACTCCACCAAAGAGGACCACCAAAATAAGGATTAACAACAAAAAAACATATGGGACTGTTGCCATGTGAAAATGATGCATATTGTTATATAGGGTCCTTGAATCTCAGTTGTTTGAAGTTTTTTATTAGTATTCTTGCACAGTATGAGAGTGTGTATGTATGAGAAGAATGAATGGTGAGATAGTTTCGAATGAGTGGACAATGCTGATACTGTTTAGTCTTTTGAATTTATGAAAAATGAAATAACAATGAATCAATATGATGAATAAAATAGAATTCAAATGAAAACTAATCGTTTGTTGAAAATTTGATATGTGTGTAGTATCTTTGATAAACAGACATTGAGTCACACCTATTGGACAAATTTGAAAGGTCAGCTTAGAGGTTTTTTGGTATATTTAATATGTTCTTTCTCCCCCTCCTCTAGACCTAGAATTATATTGGGGGTACCTTAGTTCAGTAATACAGGATTACAAGGTCGGTTCAGAACAGCCTTTCCGTGCTGGTCTTTCCGTCACGGAAAGGCTGTCGTAAAGCGACTTTGGGTGCTCTTAGCAGCCCCCCGATAAATCCCTGAACTTTGTGGCAGGCACCTTAATTATTCATAAGGTATACATATATGAGCACCTCGTCAATAGTAGAGACGCTCATTCCTTCAAAAATGTACCTCGCATCGCTGGACAGAAACCTGATTCCCACTCCTGAGGCGGAAGCCGGGAGCTGGTGGTACGATATTCATTCTGTTTTAAAATTGTGTGATTGTCACTTGCATTTATTGTCTTTTAAAAAACAAAGCCTACCTGACTTCATTAGGGGCTGAAACCCATTCCCAGCATATCGCACAGCCGATTTAACGCTGTCGCGGTAATAGTTACTTCAGAGGCCGCCATCGCCGGCGTGCTCGCTGGCCACGCCCCCTCGAGGCCACGCCCCCTTGTGATGTATTTCCTATGGGAACTGTATCAATATTCATGTTTCTGACCCTTGTCCGGTTAATAAATCAATAGTGACCATACAACGGCACAGAAACCCGTTTTCTGATTAGGTCATAGCGCATGCTACCACGTTAGGCAAGCACTATTCCCCAGCCCCCATAGAAAGCATACCGAGTTCTCAAAACAAATCAAACCTCCAGCAACCTGGGAAATCCCCCGCAGCTATTGTTTTGATTTAACCAAGAACTCCAGTAAAGAATGTACGAACGACCAGTTCTTATGACATCCTTATTGACGTATTTATGTCCATCCTTACGTCAATCTCGGCACCTTTCAGGTATAAATATTACCGACATTGCCCTAAGCAAACACACGGTGGGGACGAGATTGGAGCAGCGATACTTGCCGAGGAGCCCAGCAGATGCAGGAAGCCCACGGACGCTGCCCCTCCCTTTTGACGCGCTGAGAGAGAGACGCTGCCTTTTCTCTTGCCGAGAAATCCAGCCCCGGCGTTTCCAGCCGCCCTTGCGGGCAACTGGGATATCGAGTCCTGAGATTGAGATACCAGCCCTCCAGCCTTCTAAATCCCAGGTACTGAACTGAATAACCCCTCACAGAGAATTCTTGAATCAGATCCTTGGCAAAGCAAACTTAACTAAAACTGCTACTTATCTACTCCCACCCACGTATTAGGCTTAGGTCAGGTACACCGGGGTAGGCGTAGCTAGAAGCAGCAGTTGAGTACGATTAGTCACTGTATATATGTATATAACTTTTATCCATTTTAAGTATCATATGGCTAAGAAACCATATCCATGCTTTTACAGTATTATTTTATAATTCTGTTTTTACTGTATGCACTTTACTTAACTATAAGTATTGCAATAATAGCGATTCATTTCTCTTGTATGAGAAAGGAGACTGATCAATAAATAACACCTTTTTATTGAACACGCCCGTCTCTTCCTTTTCTCTACAATCTGGTGAAACTAAGAATGCACGTACTGACTGAGTAAAATAAGTTGTCTTTTGTTTTCACACGACTCTAGAGATATACTCTTGATTAGGGGAGAGCAAAGTTGTCATGTTCTATGGTTGTCAGAAACTAAATCCCTTCTTGTCTATCCAGGGAGGTTAAACTCCTCCTTGCCTATTCGAGAAAGTTTCTAGTGAACTCTGAGCTAGCTGGCACACACATAACCTTAAGTCTAATATCGTCGGTAGAAGACCTAGTTAACCACAGTCCTACGTCTATACTATTGAAGATATTATTCCAATGCGCAGAGCCTATTGGGATAACAGGAACTACACTACACCCTCGTCCTGCTCAAAAGGCGCTGACAACAAGCGTCCGCAGAAACCTGATTCCCACTCCTGAGGCGGAAGCCGGGAGCCGGTGGTACGATATTCATTCTGTTTTAAAATTGTGTGATTGTCACTTGCATTTATTGTCTTTTAAAAAACAAAGCCTACCTGACTTCATTAGGGGCTGAAACCCATTCCCAGCATATCGCACAGCCGATTTAATGCTGTCGCGGTAATAGTTACTTCAGAGGCCGCCATCGCCGGCGTGCTCGCTGGCCACGCCCCCTCGAGGCCACGCCCCCCACCCACACTAAATATGTGCATTTGCAGGAAGCGCAGCGGACGAGCGCACCGGGAGCGCCGTTTGCGCGCCAAAGGCGCGCCTAAGGCAAGCCTGTCTGCGCCCGTCCGCGCCCCGGTAGCGCATAGGGCCAGACACTCTGCAAAACCTGCACTGTATGAGACCATTTCCCCTATCACGTACAATACTGATGACCTGAGGGCTTTTAATTGCAACCCCCTATGCAATGGCGTCCCTTGGAACGTCTTAGACTCCACTTCACGAATCTGTTCGGATTGTCATTTTAAATTTAATCCCTCTGATCCCCTTTCCTCTCCCCAGTTTAACAAAGCGGGTGAGTCAACTATTTATGGTGCTCTTATCAATGTCCGCTCCCTATCAGAGCATTCAGAAGAAGTGCATGAATTCATCATCGACAAGGGCCTTGATATGTGGAGTGGTGTGGCTCACTGGTTAGAGGCGGCAGACCCGGGAGCAGAAGTCAGCCTGGGACCAGGGTTCAATTCCCGACGCGGCAGGGTTGTGGACCAGGGTCAGCAGACTCGACAATTCTCGCCTTGGTGCCTACTCTAACCAGGGATCACACTCGGCAACTCTGGGCATTAGCTTGCCTACTCTCCACAACGGCCCCATCAACGCCGGGGATGCCTGGCTCCACCTTGGGGATTCCCAGTAGGGACCATCCCACAGGGAAAGCCAGGACGGGTTCCCCAGCGGTATACAGCGCCGGGACGCCCCTTTGCTGGGGCAGCTGTGCGCTTTACAAGTATACGACATTTAACATTTAACATTTAACATCCTCTTCATCACGGAGACGTGGCTGAATGAGAGCTGCGCCCCAGTGGTTGAACTGGCTGTTCCCAGAGGGTTCAAGATCACCAGACTGGACCGTAAAATAGGTAGGGGAGGAGGTTTGGCTGTGATATATAGGGAGATGTGGTCATTAAGGAAAGAATGTACAGGGGAGATTGAGGACGGGGAAGCTTTGGAATTCTCCCTGGCCCTGTCCCCTCAATTTACCTTGGGGGGTCTGCTGATTTATCGCCCACCGGGTCCTCTGGGTACCTTTATCAAATCCCTGGAGGAGGTCGTTATCCAGAGAGCGCTTAGATTCCCACATTTTTTAATGTTGGGAGACTTTAACCTACATATGGACACGAACCTAGCTCCTGGAGTAAAAGACCTGGAAGAGATTGGTAACCTTGGCCAGTTGGTTCAACAGGTGCGCTCTGCCACTCATGTAGGGGGTCACTGCTTGGACTGGGTATACTCTAACTTTAACATTTCTACTGACCCACCCTTCCCTATCACATGGTCAGACCACTTTCCAGTCCATTTCTCCTGGAACATTAACAATACTCGTGTGCTGCCCAAATCCAAGCCTGGGGAACTCCCAAGACGAATTAATATTCCGGACTTAGTGGAGGCACTTAGGCACACCGCCCCAGTGAAAGCACAACATTTGGATGAAGCTGTTGATAATTTTTCATCCTGGATAGACTCTTCCATTAGATCATTACCAGAGTGTAAAGGAAAAAAGAACCGTAGGGCCACCCCCACATCCCCTTGGTATACTGAACAATTAAAGATAGGATGTAAGGCGCGAGAGCGAGCATGGAGAAGAAATTACTGTCCCATTGCTAAATCAGAACTCCGAGCAGCTCAACAAAATTACTATGCGGCGATTAATATGGCCAAGGGGGAATTCTACGTGGCTAGAATTCTTAAAGCTAAGAACAACAGCCAAGAAATTTTCTCCATTGTTAAAAGCTTCACAGCCCCGGAGGCAGAGAAGATGTCAGCCCCGATCTCCACTGATTGGTGTGAGCAACTATCCACCTTTTTTATTGATAAAATACAAAAAATCCAAGATAGTTTTAAACCTTCGGATCAGCCATCCTCTCTGCAAACCGATCAACTCCTAATCGATCGACTACCGTCACCTTCAATATGCCTAGTAACAAAGGTTAAAGATGAGATGTCTAAATTTACTCATGTTGAAGAGATGGATGTGATGACCATACTAAAAGCTCTGAAGTCGGGGTCCCCAGCAGATCCTTGCCCTGCAAGGGTTCTGAGTGGAGTGGCCGAAGTAATTACCCCCATGGTAACTGCTCTAGTTAATGAGTCACTAGCTTCAGGAATGATGCCCCCCCAGTGGAAACAAGCTAAACTCCTCCCTCTGATTAAAAAACCCACTGCAGACCCACTGATTACATCTAACTACCGGCCCATATCCCTTCTACCAGCCCATGCCAAAGTATGCGAGAAGGCCGCATTTCGGCAGCTGGAGAGGTTCGTGGAATCCTCTGGGGCACTTCACCCGGCCCAATCAGTGTTCTGTACCTCTTTCAGCACCGAGACTGCACTTGTGGAGATGGCAGAGGCCGTCAGGGAGTGCCTGGACAGAGGCGGCAGAGCGGCTCTAATTTTATTGGACCTCTCTGCCGCGTTCGATACGGTGCCTCACCTCCAGCTTTTGTCTAGGCTGGAGGATATTGGCATCTCAGTCATGGTCCTTGAGTGGATTAGGTCTTTCCTGTCTGACCGGTCCCAACCAATCTGGTTACCTCCCTTTCATTCTTCTAACCGCAAGGTAGAGACTGGAGTACCACAAGGGTCGACCTTGAGTCCCCTTTTATTTAATATTTATTTGACACCTTTGATCCGGCTGGCAGAGAACTTGGGTGCAAAGATAATGGCATACGCCGACGACACCCAACTTCTCTTTACCTGGAATAAGGAGAATATCTGCACTTTAGGAGCTCTCCAATGCCTATCCTCTGTATTTGCTTGGCTAGCAAGAGCATGCCTCAAATGCAATGAGGACAAATCGGAAATCTTGCTCTACGGCCAATTTCCAACTGATTTTAGGGAGTCCATTTGGCCTAGTGAATTACCTTGCCCTAAGGGAGAAGGTGGGACAGCTAAGAACCTTGGAGTCTGGTTTGGAGCCGACCTGTGTTTCCGTGACCAGATTTCTAGACTGGCGGGGACTTGCTTTGGTACTCTGACCACCCTTCGAAGATTCTTTCCCCTTCTCCCCCAAGTGGCCAAAGAAACGGTAGCCAGAGCACTGGTGCTCTCCCGCCTGGACTACTCGAATGCCCTTTACATCGGGGCACCTGACTTTCTGATTAGAAAGCTTCAGGTAGTCCAGAATGCGACGGTGAGACTCCTCTATAACATCCCGAGGAGGCTCAGCGTTCGTAAGCAACTGAAGGAGCTTCATTGGCTCCCAGTGGCCCAAAGAGTGCGCTTTAAGGCTCTGGTACTCGTTTTTAAAGCCTTACATGGACCATGCCCACCTTACCTTGCAAAAAGATTTGCCTTCTACCTACCGACCCGTCAGCTGCGATCTGCCTCCCGAAAGCAGGTGGTCGTCCCTAGATTCAAGAGAGTTCGCCTAGGGGGGCAATCTCTGACGGTAAGGGGATCTCAGATGTGGAATGCCCTTCCTGATGCTCTAAGACATTCTACCAACCTGATTAATTTTAAAAAACTGTTAAAAACCCACCTTTTTATACATTATGAATAACTGTTCCTCCGATCACTCTGATTCAGTTTCTTCCTCGCGCCAGGACAGTCTCGACTAACGGAGCGCGTTATAAATCAATATATAACATAACATATATATAACATGCAATATGCATTTAAAACACGCAGACAATGCCAAGAAAGTATCCGTTTTCAGGGAAAATCTAAAACCTAATCAGTGACCGCGAAGGCAGATTCCTCTAAGGAGAACACACCGAAATGTGAGGCTGACTACGACCGAATACAGGTCTAGGAAGCTAAGAGTTACAGCAACAAAAACTGAAAATGAGGATTCCTGTCAGACCCACATACCTTCAAGCCACCTGTGTGGTCCCATGAATGGCGTGCCCAGCAAGACTGGAAGAATGAAGCCGAGAGCGTCTTTTTGAAGCGGCCAACCTGATTGTCAGGTGACCCAAGTGTCATGGGAAATGTAGTCTTAAAAATTCTACTGGGTGCTGAAAAACAGCATTGCGGTTATAGCACATGGACTCATGGGGATCAGAGTCCCAGTCTTCAAAGGAGAGTTTCTGGAGTCAAAGGACCAAATAGTTTGAGGAGGCCACACTTTATGAAGCGGAAAATATACAGTTATTGGAACATCAAATGGGTTACAGGTAGTCCCTGAAATATGTTTCTATAAAATGTTCTGACCCCATGTAAACTGGTAATGAGACAGAATATCGAGGCAAAAAATTAGAACTACATTAATATCGAGTGAGTATAATCAAGTGCAAGAACATCGTTGTCAAGAATATCGATTTGAAGGTAAGCAATATCAATCTAAAAAATATAGAAGTCATTAGTATCTTTTGTAAAAATATAGTTGTTTAAAATATAGTTTTTTAATTATGTTTTTTAGTATATATTTTAAATGTATATGACATTATTTTTTTATTTAATTATTGTTTATGTTTCGTACTATATTAGTTACATTTTCTGAAATTTAATTTAATTTTGTGTTTTTTGGTTCTGTAATGGGTTGTGGGTTTATAGGGGTAAAAGATGAGAAGTAATTTAATTATAATAAATTAATGATTATGTTTTAATTAATATTGTTCGTTTATTTGATATTTAATTTTGTTAATTGCGTTATACATTTTTTATGTCAAAAAATGTTGTGGGTTTTGGTGTGTATTGGGGTAAAGGGTGGGAAGTAATTTATTTTTAATTAATGAATAATTAGTTGTTAATTAATATGAATTAATTAATTGATAATTATGTTCTTTGTGTAATTACATTTTTTGGTGTGGGTTGTGGGCTTATAGTAGAAAAGGGTGGGAAGCAATTTATTTTCAATTAATTAATAATTAGTTGTTAAGTAATAATAATTAATTAATTGATAATTAATCATGTTAATTGTGTAATTAATTGTTTTAGATGTAGGTTGTGGGCTTATAGAGGTAAAGGGTGGGAAGTAATTTATTAGTAATTTATTAATAAATAGTTGTTAATGAATAATAATTAAGGAATTGATAATTAATTATGCTAATTGTGTAATTATTTTTTTTTGTTTTTTTAGGGGGTAGTGAGGTTTATATGGGTAAGGGGTGGGAAGCAATTTATTTAGCAATAATTATTTGTTAATTAATATTAATTAATTAATTGATAATTTTGTTAATTGTTTTCATTGAATATTTTTTAGGTTTGGGTTGTGGGGTTTATAGGGGTAAAGGGTGGGGGTAAACTACTTTATTTTATTTGTTAATTACTTGTGAAATACTAATAATCATTTAATTGCAAATTAATTAATTTAACTGTGTTATTAATTTTTTAAAGGTTTATTTTAGGGTGGGGTTGTGGAGTTTTTGCGGGTAAAGGGTGGGAAGTTAGTTCATTTTAATGAGTTTAGATTTAGATTTTCCTAAATAATATTTGTTTAATTGATAAATAATTATGTTAATTATGCAAGTATTTTTTTTTAATGTAGATGTGGGTTTTGTAGGGGTATGGGGTGGGAAGTAAAGTAGTTTTACCTTTTTAATATTAAATATATTTGGCCTAGGGAGTATTTACTATTCTTAAAATATTTCGATTTTGTTTTCGATATTTAACTTTTTTTTAATGTTGCACTGACTGAAGTGACAGTAGTAAATTTTACCCCTCCACAATCCAACACTTTCCCTACAGTTCCACTGAGTGGAGTGAAAATAGTAGATTTTACCGCTCCATCATCCAACAGTTTCCCTACTGTTGCACTGACTGGAGTGGGAATATAATATTTTTCTCCCCCGCAATCCAACAACTTCCCAACAGTTGCACTAACTGGAGTGAGAATATTACATGTTTCCACTCCGCAATCCAACACTTTCCCTACTGTTGCATTGACTGGAGTGGGAATAGTACATTTTACACCTCCCCAATACAGGCTTAAGGGGGAGCGCCAACGGCAAAGAAGCAGAACAAAGGCAAAAGGGGAAGCGGACCAGAGGTGGCGGCCATCTTAGCGGCGCCGCCACAAGAGCAAGAGGCAACCCATCCCCCGATGCGGAGCGAGCAAATGCAGCAGCCCTAAAAAGGGTCGCGCGAAGTCACCCGCACGTAGCCGGCACCCGCCGCAAATGGCGACCTCCAGCTCAAAGGGGAACGATGCCCTAACTGCAAGCAAAGTCCCAAAGCGAAACTGAAACCAGGGTGGCGGCCATCTTGGCAGTGCCGCCAAAACAAACAGAGAAGCGGTGAAAGGAGAGAGCAAAGCAGAAGCAGGCACAGTGGCCACACATGCAAAGCGGCTAAATCGGCAGGCACTGAGAAAAAGAAGCCAGAGAAAGGGACAGTGAGGGAACAACAAACCCAAGGAGGGGCGCCATCTGATCACCATCACCTTAGCTCTACCCCAAGGCACCAAAAGGAGGAGCAGGAAGCAAGGCCAACACGCAGGTGCCTGAAATACAAAAACCCTTAGCAGGACTAGTAAAGTAGAGCAAAGGAGGCAGACTAACCAAGAAGGTGCACCCAAAAGAGGAGCTAGGAGCCCACAGGGCAGTGAAGGGAGGTGAGGGTCACATGTCCACTTAGCCAGGCTTGTGAAACTGTCTCCACGCTATGCCTGGGTCATCACACTCACAGACCAAGGAATACCAGGAAGCAGCAGCACACAACCATAGCTCTACTGCCAAGATCAGAGTCTATACAAAGGGGAAAAGCACCATAGCGTCCCCAACCACGAGGGGGGCCTCGAGGTGGGGGACCACACCAACACAGAGCAGACCCACAAGAAGGCCACGGAAAGCAACAGAGGATCCACAAAGCGAGCAGACACCGGCGCCCAGTCAGCAGCGTGTAAATCGCAACAGTGAAGGAAGATTCAAAATACAACAAGTGAAGCGGGGTCCAACAGACATGGCCGGGAGCGAAAGAAAAACCACGCAACAATCAAAGAAAAACAGAGCGGATTCCCTAATGGAATCACCAATCAAGCACAAACCAGACATCAACAGCACATTAGACACAATTCTGAAAAAAATAGCAGAGGTCCACGACCTGGCTAAATCAACAAAGCAAACGACGGATGCAATACAACTGGAACTAGCTGCCGTGGGAGCAGATATACACACGGCCAGTAATAGGCTGACGGAGGTTGAACAGAGGGTGAGCGATATAGAGGATGGAGATAAACAGACTAACAAAACTATCTTAGCGCTAACCAAGACAACAGCTACCCTCCTGAGACACACGGCGGAGCTAGATGATTGCAACAGAAAGGGGAACATCAGGATCCTAGGTGTCCCAGAAGGCAAAGAAGACAAAACAGGATTCTGCGTGGCTCTAATTCAAGATAAGGCATACAGAGTGCGGACCTTAAATCCACCAACAGAGCGGGTCCAAGGCCGATAATTTGTAAACCGCTCCGTTCACACCACACGGAGGCGATCTTTGGAGTTGCCAGGAAAAAACTAAATCTACTATGGAACAGCCAAAAGATAATCCTCACGCAGGACTACTCAAAACCTATGGTGAACATAAGGAAAGGGTTCCTGGCCCAGAAGGATAAGCTAAGGAAGGAGAACATCACGTTCTCATTTGTAGGGCCCACAAGGTTTAGGATCAACGATAGGGGAAGGACACACGTCTTTGAAGACCTGGCAGAGCTGTCAAGGTTCCTCATAGGCCCTTCTCAGCAGAAAATGGAAACCGCACAAGGTGGCACAAGCAAGAGAAGAGCATCACCGGAACTAAGGGTTGAATAACCATGAGAAATCAATAACAGGGATATTAACCACATTCGCAAGAACAGAAAAGAGACATACCTCAAGCAGCAACAAATAGAACAGATGCAAGGACCAACATCTACCTCAGAGACACTTTCAAAACCTATCTCGTCATCAACTCAGAAGCAGAAGGGCAGACAAGCAGCGCATCACAGAGCACCAGGAGGGGAGAGTCTGCAAAAAGGAGCTATGAACAGAGACAAAGGCCCTCTAAGGGTGACCAAAGAGATCAAAGAACTGCGGATATCCTTTCTAGTGACACAAGGGGAGTTCACCCGAGGGGGCAGGAAAAGAGGGCCGAAGGGAAATACTTGTAGAAACATAGGTTATGCTTTAACTACAATAATAGTGACTTGAAAGGGTGAACTAAATGTAACTTTAAGGGGAAGTGTACTCACTTAATCGAACCTATGCATCCCAGGGGGGGCGGAGTGGGGACATTGCCGTCGCACGTCTCAAACTCGACGGCTTAGCTCAGGGAGTGAGGGCGGGGGGGAAGGGCGTGTGTGTTACATGTATTTTGTCTTGTCTTCCATTGGTCTGTTTCATCTAGTCCGTCTTGTTTGTGCTATCTAGTTCCCATATCTACTCTGACTCATCCCGATACCCCAAAATCTTTCCATCTCAAATGCGCTACCTGCAGACTGAAAAACATGAGCACAGGTATAGGGGTAGAGGGGGAAAGAGCGGGGAACAAAAGAGTGACTACGAAAACCCTTACAGGGAAAAGAGGGAGAAGAAACATTAAGCCCGCACACTAAAATATACCCATTCTCTGATGCAGTTGGTGGGTCCAGGGAACCAACAGTGATATTAGGGGAGCCTTTGTCTTGCCCCCTGCCTTGCCACTGTCCTGACAGGTGACACAGGAGCTGCAAAACTCCTTTACCTTTACAGACATATGGAGCCAGTAGAAATGGTTCACCAACCAGTTCCATGTCTTTGTCTGTCCCAAATGTTCTGCCAAGGGGATATCATGACCCAAAGTCAGGATGAACTCTTTGTACTTCTGGGGCACCACCAACCTCCTGGTAGCCCCTTCCTTGAGGTTTCTGGTCTCAGTATAAAGCAGTCCATCTTCCCAGTAGAGTTTGTGAAACCCACTGTCACTCCCCTCCTCTTGCTTAGAAGCAATCTGCTTCAAGCTCTCAAGGGTGGAACAGTCTCTCTCACCCTTACTGAACTCCTCTTTGGAGGGTCCACCTGCTCCTGTCAGTTCTGCCAAATCTGACAGCTCTGGCAGGGATGGATTCCCTCCCTCAGAGGTCAGATCTTCCCCATCAGGGTTAGATTCTTCCTGCACCTCTGGGGTTCTCTGGGCTGGCTCACCAGGCCCAGCACCCTTGTCCTTGGATGCTTGGCCCTTTGTTCCAGGGTCCAAGTGTCCAGCCACTCCCCTTTGGCTAATCTGTGACCTAGCCACAGCACATACCCACTCAAGGAGCTCCAATAATTGTATATGGAGTCCTCTTTCCACCTCTGACCACACAGAGGTTTCAAGATCATTGCCCAGTAAACACTGGACTGGGAGCACCTTAGACACAGCTACCTTCATAGGGCCTGTTACATCTACCCATTCCAAATCTACCACAGCCATAGGATGGGGTTTGGTTGTGCTGTCTGCATAAGTCACCTGGTAAAACTCACCAGGTAGCAACCTTCTTGGAGGCACCAGCTCATCAAGGACCATATTTGCACTAGCCCAGTGTCTCTGATAGCCTCAACCTCAGTCCCATTCACTTTAGGCCTCTGCCTGTACTTGTCCATGTTTGGAGGTAAGGCAGAATGGGTTGCAGTATTCAGCTTACCACGGGACACTAAGGTTGCTTCCACCACCTGACTACCCCTCTTGGGGGCACCACTCTCCACCCCTATACTTACACTGCAATCCCTGTGGATGGCCCCTTAGGGGGGAGCTTCTTGGTGCAGACAGCATCTCCCTTTTTGTGCCCTGGCTGGTTACAGGAGTCCCAGAACGGGAGAACAGAATTGTCAAAGGATTCAAAGAGATCTGAACATTCTGGAGTACAATGTTATTTATTCACAGAGTACTCAAACATCTCTTTGGTGTACATTGCATGTAAAATATCCATTGATACAAATGTATGCCCAAAAGAAGGAAGGGTGGGGTTGGGTGGAAGGGAGTGAAGTGAAAGGAAATGGTGTAGGATAGGGAGCTTGGTGCAGGTCAAAAGTACATTATTTACAAAACAAAACAATTTTATGTCTTCCCACGGGAGCCAGACATGAGTACCTTCATCAGGACGGGAAGGGAGGATTGGCAGATAGCTGATTGCATCAGAGAAACGGCCTGACGGCTCCTGAAGACGCGACTTCAGGAGCCGTCAGGCCGTTTCTCTGATGCAATCAGCTATCTTGCCAGCCCCCGGATGCAACGACAATACTTTACCAACCGGAGGCTACGCCGTGGTGTATCGTCTAGCCGGGCACTCCCGGGAGACATATGTACTTTTGCCAGGAACACTGCCCAATCCTCCCTACCTGTCCTGATGAAGACCCGCCTGTAAGGGACCAACTTACCCTACGCCAATTAGGGTCAAAACGTAGACAACATCCCCCCATACCAGCGTCTACCCCTGGCAAGAATTATACAGCTTACCTTTGAAGCCTGGTTATAACACTATATGACCAGTTGTGGTACTCATGTCTGGCTCCCGTGGGAAGCAATAACATTTTTTTGTTTTGTAAATAATGTACTGAGACCCCTCTTACTACAAAAACTTTATACCCAGGTCCCAGTGACTTCCTTTGGGTTAACCCTATTGTTGCAATGCTGGCTGGTTACAGTCAAAGCACTTACCCACTTTTGACGGATCAAAGAACATACCATTCTTTCCCTGATTCCACCTCCCTTTTGATTTGGGTTGGCTCAGGGCCCCCCTCCTTGTGCAGATTTTTGTGAGTATTTGGAGGACTCCTTACGTTTTTGACCTTCTTGTCCCTGGGCTTTCCCTTGGGAAGGGACCTGTCCCCCTTTCTTCTGGTCCCCACCCTGGTGCTGAATGGAAACCCGGGTTCTCACCCACTCATCAGCTGCTTCCCCCAGCTATCTGGGGTCTGTCAGCTTAGAGTCCACTAGATACTGGTGTAACTTCTATTCTGCACAATGAGTCAAAACATGTTCTTTCAAAGACAAATTATACAATCCCTCATATGTATCAACTTTGTTACCAAGAATCCAGCCTTCCAGTGCCTTCACTGAAACGTCCACAAAGCCTGCCCACGACTTTGCCCTCAATTTCTGGGTGCCTCTAAACTTCGCTTTACTAAGCATGCCTTAATTTGCTGGTATGCTTCTGCATCTTCTCCCTTCAGGGTCAGGAGCCCATCCCTCCCAGCTACTGGAATCAACTCCCACAGGAGTGTACCCCAATACCTGGAGTGGACCCTACTCATTCTAAGGGCCCCCTCAAAAGCTGCTAGCCACCTGTCAATGTTATCCCCCTCTGTGTACTTGGGCACTATACCTTGGGAAGTTTAGGATCAAATGCACCACCCCTGGATATTTCACAATCTTCATCATTTTCACTGGCACCATTTCTTTTGAACGCCTCCTCCCTCTCCCATCTCTTCTTAGCCAAATCCAATGTTTCCTTCTCCAAGGCAATCAAAGCTAATTGAGCCTCAAGCTGTCTCTCTGCAAGGGACTGTGGTGGTTCCTGAGTAAGGGACCCTTCCCCACTCCCACCATCTGGAATCATAGGGCTAACAGAAATAATGGAAAAGGCACCATCCTCACCCTCATCTTGGGTGAGGTTGGGGGAAACACCCTCCATCCCCCATTGAATCTCCTCAGCTACCCCAGCCCAGGCCTGTAGGGACTTAAGCAACCCAGCCTTCCTAATCTTGTTGGAATCAGGCAGCCCCCCTAAGCCTACACTGTACCCTAAGATCAGCCATCCTGAACTGGGACAGTTTAGCCAGGTCCAGATCCATGGTTCCCTAGTTTTGGGTCACAACAACTAGGCACAACAGACTTAGAACAATTTGGACAAATCAAAACAATGAATTAAAAACAGTTTAGTCCAAATTCCAAAAATCAAACTCAAAAGTTTTATTCTAAGGCAATTTAGAGGATTTTTATAATCTTAATTCACTTTACTGAAAGGTGTACTTTTAAACACAATTCTTCATCCCACCGCTGCCACCAAAAGTTGGAAAGTGGATTATTGGTAGGGGCAAATGTAGGTCTGCCACGGGCAATAAGGCCACTAGCACAGTATAGGGCTCAGAATAGGTCCTAGAAAAGTATTCCCATTCTCAACCCTTGGTAACGTGGCTGCGAGCAGACAGGCTTAACTTCAAAGACAGGTATGTAAAGCATTTAAAAACACCAATTCAGTAAATAATTAAGACACAACACATAATAAAAACCCAACACCAATTTATAAACATAGGAAATATTTGTATCTTTAACCCCTTGGCCGCGGCGGTAATTCCGCGGCGGCGCTGGGGTTGGAGGGGGGCCACGCGCGCCGTCATGCTCGTGACGGAACCACTCCGCCACGGGCGTGCTGTGCTTGTGACGGAGTGGTTCCGTCAGGACCCCGCCCACTCAATAGAATGTGCCACGCAGGCATGAAAGCGGCGGCCGGGCCGTGACGGAACCACTCCGTCACCAGCACAGCGCGTCCGTGGCTGGTGACGGAGTGGTTCCGTCACTAACACGCAAGGTGTTAAAATGACACCAAAACTACAAAAAATCCAATGTAGGGAACCGTAGATATGAATTTTTAAAGATGTATCACTTTATAGCACTTAGAAACTTATAGCACCCTATTGGGAGATCTGGTCGCGATAGACCGGCTCAAAGTCAAAGTTTCAGGCCGACCGCAATGGAGCCCTGAGCGGCTACCACTCACGGTAAGTAACGGTCACAGTTTTTACCTTCGGACTTACAACTTTTCTGGAGCATTTTCTCGCGGGGTCCCTCGATGCTCTTCACCAGGCCGGATTCGGTGATGGTTCCCCGGCCTTGGATTTCTTCTACTCCTGGTCAAACTCTGGAAGTAGGGTCTACAGAGCTTTTAGCGGGACGAACTTGGGAGGCTAGGCCTGCTCGCGGTTGAAGGCAGGCAGCTTGGCTGGCCAGGATGAGTTGGTCTCCCTATGGAGCCTTTTTCCAAAGTTGCTCCAAAGGTCTCCAAACTTTGAGAACTTCCTCCTGAAGTTCCCCAAGGGGTCCCAAAATGTTTCCAACTCACTCCAAGGGTCTGGAAGCTCCAAGATGGTCCTTGAAAGTTGAGGACTTCAGTTCCCACAATCCACTTGGACAAAACCCTTACAAATCCACTGGTATTTCTCCAGGTTGAGGATCCTTGGTGGTGATGGTCCAGGTGAGCTCTGTTAACCTGTAGCTTGCCAGGAGTCCACTCTTTAGTTCTTTTACAGCAAGTTAACCCACAGGGCTGTAGTTTCAGCTGGTGCAGTCTTCAGAGGGCAGGCCTTGGAATTTGCACCTCAACTTCTCAGCATGGCAATGTCTTGCTTTCTTAAGTCTCAAGCAGCAGATCTGAGAGACTCTGCCCCTCTCAGATACTTATTCCAAGTTCTCTGGGTCAAGCAGGAGGTCACTGCTGACTGATGGGAGCAGGGCAACTCCCCAAGGTTTTGACCATATCATGTAGAGTGTGGCATTATTTTGGCCCAGAGTGCACCAAATCCTCCAAATTCATAAAGGCTGATTTTGCAGCAGGGAGGTAAGAGCTGGCTAAACACACCCCTAGGATGGCTACTTTCCATAGACTCTCCTCCTTGCATCTGTGCATTCCTTCCACAAGCCTAGCTCTGGCTGAGGTGAAAAGTTTAGAGTTGTAAATGACACTGGTTTCTTCCCTCCTCTTTGAATACCAAGGTTTACAACTACTCCTCCTGTCCTGGCATTCCTGTGGAACAGCACACTGCCCTCTCAAAAGAGCTGGTTAACCCCAGGGGCTCTTTATCAACTCTTAAAGCAGTCTGGCTAATCCACGTACCTGTGACAAATCCGGACAGACCACTGGAAGGCTGAATCTGGACTTACAAACAAGAAATTCTTACAATTTCTTGTCTGTACATTTTAGGAGAAATTCAACAATATCATATTCTTGGAGTTATCACTACCATTCTGGGAAGTCTTTGAATGGAAGTTCTAACATTCTCCTATCAGGAGTTATTAGTTGTTAGTTTTCTTCTTGCCTCTGTTCCCTGCCTGTGCTCGTGTTTGTTGCCTCTGTTCCCTGGCTGTGCTCATGTTTGTTGCCTCTGTTCCCTAGCTGTGCTCGTGTTTTATTGCCTCTGTTTCCTGGCTGTGCTCAATTGTGTGTGGCTCTCTGTGTGTGTGGCTCTGTGTGTGTGTGTGTGTGTGTGTGTGTGGCTGTGTGTGTGTGTGTGTGTGGCTGTGTGTGTGTGTGTGTGTGTGTGTGGCTGTGTGTGTGTGTGTGGCTCTGTGTGTGTGTGGCTCTCTGTGTGTGTGTGTGGCTCTCTCTGTGTGTGTGTGGCTCTGTGTGTGTGTGTGTGGCTCTGTGTGTGTGTGTGTGTGTGTGTGTGGTGTATGTGGCTCTGTGTGTGTGTGTGTGGCCAGGATGGGCTCTGTCTCCAATGACGAGTGAAAAGGAAGCCCAGGCCTGGAACCCGTGTCCCATTGACCCAGAGCTCTGGGTTCTGTCTGAGGACAGTGTGGTTTCAGCTGAGTAGGGCACAGGGGTCCCAGGCCGGAGGGTCCTCACACATGGAGCTCGGACTCACTAATGCCCAAGGTATGTGGCCCTGGGATGGGCTCAGGGGTTGTAGCTTGCTTGGTACCTTCAGCGCTCTGGCGCATAGGTTTCTCAGGCTGTGCTCTTGTTTGTTGCCTCTGTTCCCTGGCTGTGCTCGTGTTTGTTGCCTCTGTTCCCTGACTGTGCTCCTGTTTGTTGCCTCTGTTCCCTGGCTGTGCGCGTGTTTTCTTGTTGCCTCTGTTCCCTGGCTGTGCGCGTGTTTTCTCCTTGCCTCTGTTCCCTGGCTGTGCTCGTGTTTGTTGCCTCTGTTCCCTAGCTGTGCTCGTGTTTTCTTCTTGCCTCTGTTCCCTGGCTGTGCTCATGTTTGTTGCCTCTGTTCCCTGGCTGTGCTTGTGTTTGTTGCCTCTGTTCCCTGGCTGTGCTCGTCTTTTCTTGCCTCTGTTCCCTGACTGTGCGCGTGTTTTCTTCTTGCCTCGGTTCCCTGGCTGTGCGCGTGTTTTCTTCTTGCCTCTGTTCCCTGGATGTGCTCGTGTTTTCTTCTTGCCTCTGTTCCCTGCCTGTGCTCGTGTTTTCTTCTTGCCTCTGTTCCCTGGCTGTGCTCATGTTTGTTGCCTCTATTCCCTAGCAGTGCTCGTGTTTTATTGCCTCTGTTCCCTAGCTGTGCTCAATTGTGTGTGTGGTTCTCTTTGTGTGTGGCTCTGTGTGTGTGTGTGTGTGTGTGTGTGTGGCTCTCTGTGTGTGGATCTGTGTGTGTGGCTCTGTGTGTGTGTGGCTCTGTGTGTGTGTGTGTGGCTGTGTGTGTGTGTGTGTGTGTGTGGCTGTGTGTGTGTGTGTGTGTGTGGCTCTCTGTGTGTGCAGCTCTGTGTGTGTGTGTGGCTCTGTGTGTGTGTGTGTGGCTCTGTGTGTGTGTGTGGCTCTGTGTGTGTGTGTGTGGCTCTCTGTGTGTGTGGCTCTCTGTGTGTGTGGCTCTGTGTGTGTGTGTGTGTGGCTCTGTGTGTGTGGCTCTGTGTGTGTGTGTGTATGTGTGTGTGGCTCTGTGTGTGTGTGTGTGTGTGTGTGTGGGGCTCTGTGTGTGTGTGTGTGTGTGTGTCTCTGTGTGTGAGTGTGTGTATGTGGCTGTGTGTGTGTGTGTGTGTGTGTGGCTCTCTGTGTGTATGTGTGTGGCTCTGTGTGTGTGTGTGTGGCTCTGTGTGTGTGTGTGTGTGTGTGTGTGTGGCTTTCTGTGTGTGTGGCTCTGTGTCCGCTAATACTCTCTAATGCTCACCTATTGCCTTTCTAAATGACAATACCATTTATTTATGTTTTTTTTTAAAAACGAAAAATGAAAAAAATGCCATTTGCCATGCCAATAGCTCTAACTTTAACAAAGCCGAGGCCGTTGCATTGTAAATGCTTGTTTTCTTTTGTCCAATGGTTTGTGGAATGTTGAACATAAACCACGAATTGTTTACTCCGCTTTGCCAGGTTCAGAAACAGGAGCATAGAAGCTGCTGCCTGCCAGGAAAACAGGTGCATTGAGTCTGTATTGAGGGAAGTGAGGGAGAGTACTTGGATAGTCTTGAGCAGTGGCGGTGCGTCCATTGGGGGCGTTGGGGCGTTGCCCCACTAGCCATGGACGACCGCACTGCAGCGCCAACATGCATTAAAAAATGTTTTTTTTTTAAAAAAAATAGCGGCGCTCACTGACTCAAGCGCACTACCGGCCCGACAGAATCGGGCATCTTTAAGGAAGTGGGCCGGGGGAAGGGGGGGGCGGGGCTGCGACGCACAGGCAGCCAGAATATCGTATGTGACACTCACACATACTGCGCAAGTGAAATCCAGGAGAAGGCAATATTCAGACTTGCCCGCGCATGCGTACACTGGTACAACTTCCCCCCACCCCCCTCCATGTCACCCAGAGACACAGGCAGGGACCCGGGGTCCCGGGCACAATATGGGCAGATAGTAGGCTGCTCGTTAGCCAATCCTGGCGCAGTGGCGCTGTTAACTCTGCGCCAGGATTGGCTGCTGCAGCAGGATGGTGACGTGCGGCACAACAAGAGCGAAATTGAAAGCAGAAGAAAGTAGTGATCAGTCGTCGTCGTTGTTATTGTGTGCCTGCCTGCTGCCTAAATCTACTACGGACGGTCCGGACCGCCTGGTGCTTTGTGCGAGTCCTCCTGTCTCCTGGACCTGTCTACTGCTGCTGCGTCGGTCGGAACGGAAGACAGACATCGAGGACTCGGAGCAGATCACCAGAGACGAGAGAGAAGTTCCAGATAGTCGACGTCACGGTCACCTCCACCACCGCGACCCACGTAAGTTTTTTACTGTGCCAGGCCAGGCCTCCTCTGACCTCTGCCAGTGCCATCCCTAAGTTAACCAGTCACAGTCATTAATTAGAAACAAATAGATATAGACATCTGACGCTCCACAACTCTCAAGAAAATACAGGAGCCGCACTTGGTGAATGAGATGTTTAATAATTCCCAAACCTACTTTAGACCCTCTGTTTTCTATGGGCTCTCTTACTTGCATCCTCTTGTCTGGCTGCTGGGACCTAGGTCTGCATACAGATGGACTCTTCTTAACTGAAAGCGGATAGCGTTTAGCGTGTGTAACTTCGCAAGCGGCCTGATAAAGCCATCAAATGAAAAAATGCCTGAAGCAGCACAGGGTTGACACGTTTATCTGTGCGTATTGAACTTAAAAAAAAACATGCTCCTTAATAATTTCTGTGTATTGGAGAAACGTGACTTTTGCAATGGCCTCAAATCCTCCAGTGGCCAGTTGGCGCTATATCAAAGAAAGTCCGGAAAACAATAATGAACCTTCTCAATATGTTTTCATAGCCTAATGCTCAAACACAACTTTGATGGGTTTTATTTATGCTGCATTTATTGTTCTGCTTTATATGTTTTCAAGCCAAAGGTATGTGTTTAAAGGGGCGATGAGGCCTTTGGATATGAATTCATTCATAGCAGTCAGAGTTGCACGCAGTACGTCTGCCAGTGCACTTAGCAAAGTCAGAGATGACACCAGCTGCTGGTTATTAAACAGGTGGCTCATTACCAGGCAGGGCCAGAATCGAAGGTCATCACACTGGTCAAATGTTAGATCACAAATCTTTAATTACTGCTGAATCGAAGGTCACTAAATGTTAATGATGTCACGAGTTTCACGCGCCGAGGTCCGTTCACTGGCACAATTTGTATTGACTGCACAAAAGCTTTTATATTCAATCAGCAACCTCTTACTTCTGTAAAACCTGCCAGTTTCTCGGCCCTCACATGCACCGGCTAACTGGTTTAAAACCTGCCTCAGCAGTAAAGCGTTGGCGACGAAGCCGCCAGGGACATTCACTGAATACTGACAAGGATTTGATGCAGTGCTCCAGGGTCAGGTCAGGTGTGAATCCCCTTCAAAGGAGATCGTTTGTTCATCAGAAACGGCCGTGAATCTATAGTGCACCCAACACTTCAAGGACGTGCATTTTTAAATTAACATTAGTTTACCTCCTCTATAAGTTTATGCTCTATTTATTTATTTGTTCAGATTAAGCTTATGCATGGGCGCATAAGAAAACAGCAGATTGAAAGCAAGACAGACGTGCCATTTAGGAACGTTAAAGTTTTAGGGTTATTGGTTTTGCCTAAAGGCATTTTAGAGTTGCGTCTGATAGTACCAGTTCAGAGAGCTAATGATGTAAATACGGGGTGGCTTCACAGTGTACAATCAGAGCAGTGAACGGCACCTTGGAATAACACGAAATGGTATGAGTTGTCAGAGAGAATAAAATATTTTGCCACCCATTCATAAATACATAGTATATGCATTAACGCATGCAATGTATGCAGCCCAGGCTTCACTGACATGTTTTTGTCTTATTTGTGGGTGAGGGAAAAGCTCCAGACACACATCCAAAGAAGAACCTACTGAGCAGTGGCGGTGCGTCCACTCTGTATTCCAATATATATTTTTCTTTGTAATGTTATTGTTTACTGTAGCTACAGTTTGCATTATAGGACAATTATCTGGTAATTGTGTGCTGATTTTTTTCCAAACCTAGTTGTCCGTGCTTCTATTCACTATCATATGGGAATGTGTAGTGTGCACAATAAATTCTGTTGTATTGCTCTAATTCTCTCTCCGGAGCGGAGGGCTCCACATTCCAGAATGTATGTTTAAATCATGGAATATGGGCTCAGCTGAAGGAGGCTTTGTCAAATCGGTCCCTAAAAATGCTTTTACCTATTATTGTTACTAGACCAGTTATTTACTAGAGCGGTGCGGGCGCTTGTGTGTCACTGTCCAGTTTTGCACTGCATCTGCAGGTTTTTAGAAGGGTAAGTTAGTTTATTGGTGCAATGCTTTGTGCTGCTTGCGACACTCTGCGGTACGCGAGCACCCATGCGGAGCCTTAATAAAGTTTCTTTCCTTCAGTCTTATTTGATGTGTGTTTACTTTCTCGCTCCTTTTCTCTTATGTACTTTAATTCTTTCTTATGAGGCTGTGTGTAGAGTAGTCTTTGGAAACCATCCGATGTTTTGTGCCTTTGGTAAACCGAGATCCCCATGGGGAGGAGCTTGTTCTGTTAAGGGGCCCTGTGCATCCATCCATTCATGAACAACAGGCCCGTGTATTATTAATATCACACAAGTGCAGCCTCTTGATTACTCTGCTAACCCCATGGCTTGCAAATTCTTCCTGCTTTCCTGATGCCTTACAGGAGAGTTGGTCCATGCAGAACAGCTGAGCCAGTACAAATGAATGCCCTCTACAACCCAAGGCATCCGGCCGTCTGACGCATCACCCTTAATTGCAGCCTTTGCCCTTTGCCTCATCCAGCCTTTGCTGGAAGTGGGGTGTTTATAGGGCGCAGCGGCCTTTGTGACATGTAAATGTGGTATTCGGCCCGACAAGGGCCCTTAAGAGTCTTGGGACCCCGGAGCTGGTGATTGGTGAATCGCTCCCTATGCCAAGGACAGAGCCCTCTTGTCTGCCCCAGGCCGCAGCGCCCCGGGTCTCTGTCCTGGGGCAGTGTAGGGGTATAAGTGCAGAGTGTGTGTGTGTCTGTCCCTGGGTGCACTTGGCAGAGAATGAATGTTGTATGTTGTATACTTGTAAAGCGCACAGCTGCCCCAGCAAAGGGGCGTCCCGGCGCTGTATACCGCTGGGGAACCCAGTGTGTGTGCTTGTCCCTGGGGTGTCCTGCGCGCCTCTAATGTGTGTGTGTGTGTACTTGGCAGTGTGCGTCTGTCCCCGGTGTGTGCTGCGCCTCTGATGTCTGTACTTGGCAGAGAGAAGAGTGTGTGTCTGTCCCTGGTGTGTGCTACTGCTACGCCTCTGATGTGTGTGCTTGGCAGAGTACTAGGTGTGTGTGTCTGGGCCTGATGTGTGCTTGGCAGAGAGTGTGTGTGTGTCTGTCCCTGGTGTGTGCTGCACCTGTGTGTATGCTTGGCAGTGTGTGTGTGTGTGCGTGCTGCATGTCTGATGTATGTACTTGGCAGAGAGTGTGTAACTGTCCCTGGTGTGTGCTACTCCTCTGATGTGTGTGCTTTGCAGTGTGTCAGTGTCTGTCTGTCCCCGGTGTGAACTTGGCAGAGAGCGAGTGTCTGTCCCTGCTGTGTGCTGTGCCTGTGTTTGTGCTTGGCAGTGTGTGTCCCAGGTGTGTGCTGCACCTCTGGTGTGTGTACTTGCCATAGAGTATGTGTCTGTCTCTGGTGTGTGCTGTGCTCTGTCTCCAACACTCTCTCTGTCTTGCTCTTGTCTCTTTTCTCATATATCCTGCCCTCCGCTTCACTAGGTTTCCTACTTCTGTTCCACTTCATTTTTCATTGACCACAATTGTCTTCTGTGCCACAAAATACATATTCCCCCACCGTTTCCCACTGCTCCTTAACTGTTAGTCCATGTGATCACCAATCTGCAACAAGCAGTAAAGCCTTCATGCTCCCATCAGGCCCCTGCAGTGAGTAAGGAGTAGTATAGAAGCAGGCCACCAGTCACAAAAGCAAGCCCCACCCAGACATGCCTGCTGGACCCATAGATAACCTTTATTAACCTTCCTGCTTCCTCAAATTTGCTTGAAAATGCACAATTTTTCCACTATTTTTTCAAAATTATTATATCACACAAGTGCAGCCGCTTGATTACTCTGCTAACCCCATGGCTTGCATAATTTCCTGCTTTCCTGATGCCTTACAGGAGAGTTGGTTCATGCAGAACAGCCAGTACAAATGAATGCCCTCTACAACCCAAGGCATCCGGCCGTCTGACGCATCGCCCTTAATTGCAGCCTTTGCCCTTTGCCTCATCCAGCCTTTGCTGGAAGTGGGGTGTTTATAGGGCGCAGCGGCCTTTGTGACCTGTAAATGTGGTATTCGGCCCCGACAAGGGCCCTTAAGAGTCTTGAGGCCCCGGAGCTGGTGATTGGTGAATCGCTCCCTATGCCAGGGACAGAGCCCTCTTGTCTTCCCCAGGCCGCAGCGCCCCGGGTCTCTGTCCTGGGGCAGTGTAGGGGTATAAGTGCAGAGTGTGTGTGTGTCTGTCCCTGGGTGCACTTGGCAGAGAATGTATGTTGTATACTTGTAAAGCGCACAGCTGCCCCAGCAAAGGGGCGTCCCGGCGCTGTATACCGCTGGGGAACCCAGTGTGTGTGCCTGTCCCTGGGGTGTCCTGCGCGCCTCTAATGTGTGTGTGTGTACTTGGCAGTGTGCGTCTGTCCCCGGTGTGTGCTGCGCCTCTGATGTCTGTACTTGGCAGAGAGAAAAGTGTGTGTCTGTCCCTGGTGTGTGCTACTGCTACGTCTCTGATGTGTGTGCTTGGCAGAGTACTAGGTGTGTGTGTCTGGGCCTGATGTGTGCTTGGCAGAGAGTGTGTGTGTGTCTGTCCCTGGTGTGTACTGCACCTGTGTGTATGCTTGGCAGTGTGTGTGTGCTGCATGTCTGATGTGTGTACTTGGCAGAGAGTTTGTAACTGTCCCTGGTGTGTGCTACTCCTCTGATGTGTGTGCTTTGCAGTGTGTATGTGTGTCAGTGTCTGTCTGTCCCCGGTGTGTACTTGGCAGAGAGCGTGTGTCTGTCCCTGCTGTGTGCTGTGCCTGTGTTTGTGCTTGGCAGTGTGTGTCCCAGGTGTGTGCTGCACCTCTGGTGTGTGTACTTGCCATAGAGTATGTGTCTGTCTCTGGTGTGTGCTGTGCTCCGTCTCCAACACTCTCTCTGTCTTGCTCTTGTCTCTTTTCTCATATATCCTGCCCTCCGCTTCCAACGCCGACCTGCCTGCTGGACCCATAGATTACCTTTATTAACCTTCCTGCTTCCTCAAATTTGCTTGAAAATGCACAATTTTTCCACTATTTTTTCAAAATTTTCTCGGGGGGAATTCCCCCCGAACCCTCCTTGGGGGGTTCGGGCTCGCTCGCTGCGCTCGCTCGCTACAGTGCAGTATGAGTACCATGTTACGACTCACCACTTTCAAATGTCACCAGCCGCCACTGGTCTTGAGCAAAGGAGGAGATGTCTTTGAATTTTAGGACGGCAGGTAGCCGGGCTTGTCTTGTTTTATTTCTACGTGGGACAAGAAAATTGTGAACTGAAAACGGCATTGATAATTATTTCACAAGCCGTCCATTAGATGGCAGTATTGTCCAAGGATACAATCTGGGTAGAAAACTGCAGTACCAGCACGGTCTCCTGTTTTGGTGTAAAAAAGACAGAGCGCATAAAAGTAAGGAGCTTCTACATGACAGTAACGGGAGCGCGCCAGACTGTTCCAGACTGTTGCAGCGTTTCTTCACACCGTGAATACTCGTTGGAGGAGGCTGCTTTTACCCGGCTGCTCTCTTAATGTAGACGGGGCGGTCTCCTGCCAGTGAGTTGGTTGTCCCTCAGACTGGACTGCTGTGTCGGAATTCTTGCATGCGTCTCTTTCAGGCAGTAAACGTAGAAGGTGGTTGGTCTGAGACCCAGTGACTGCCAGTTCACATTCCTTGCACAGCACCGGAGAATTGGCACAGTCTTTTTAAGGTCTGTCTTCACAGTTTGCAACCATGTGTTGCATGGCCCGCTGTACCATACCATGCTGCTCTCACCAGGAGTACCTTCCGGGGTGACGTCAAGCCCACACACAAGCTCTTCCTCCTAAGCATTATAGTTTGTCTCAGAGCTGGTGAAGGGCTGCTTTGAGGATCAAGCACCCACAGCCAGTGTGTCTGAATCATTCATGACCCCTTCAAAGGTATTATAGATTCTTGGTTAGTAGTATGGATTCTCACAGAGATAGTAAGGGCAGTAGAATGATGCGTTTGGCACAGAATATTAAGGTTTATGGTGTCTACAAGCACCAAGATTGTATGATCTCAAGTTAACACCTTACCATACCATAATAGTCTTTTAATACTCATGAGTTAATAGATATTCTTATTAGAGTCTGATTAAGTGTCCTAATATTAATTCTGCTTTAGAACTATTTAACAAACAACAGAACTGTTGCTGTTCGTGTCCTAGGTAGGACTCTCTTCTAGGAGACTCTCGGTTTTATCAAGATCATTGGTTCTTTAACCTTTTAACTTAGAAACATAATTTGCCACTTGAACACACAAAGAGCCTAGTTGCATTGCAGTTATTTGCATTGTGATGCAACTATACTCATTCTCAGGTGCAAGGGAATCTCCAACCTCTCCCAGCGGATAGGGGCTGTTCAAATCATCCAACTTAAAAACACCAGTAGGATTAGAACTGGCTTGTCTCCACAGCGCAACTGTCCCAAGACATTTATGTGTGCATTACTACAGAAGGGCTTTGGCTCCGCCAACATGGTATTGTTTTGATTAGGAAGACGTTGGGCGCTTCCACAAAAAGTGCTTTCCTTCCACACAACTCTGATTATTTTGTTTATTTATGAAGCTGCCAGAGCTTGAACTTTCTGCATACATGGCAACATTTAAGAATAGGAAAGTGAGACTTAAAAAAACAAGCATTGGCATAGCCAATAGGTCTCACCTTTGGCACTTATAAGTGTTTAGTTAACCAGCACAATATCCTTGGTGCACCAACATCAAATGCGTCAAAGTCAGTCAGATTTTGCCTGGTGTAATCTTAGTAAGTTAAGTAATAAGTAGAAGATTGAACTAAATGCAGCAAATCTCAGTCCGTGCTCTAGGGCGGTGCAACTGGTGTGAACGCACCGGGTGCTGACTTTAGGTGGAGACATCATGTTTGCAAGTATATTATGGTTGCTGTTGCTGACTCCTTCCTGGCCTCCAGCAATTTTCAGCAACAATAAAAATGTTATCATGATTCTGGTGATTAATGTTCTTCCTAGAGAGAGATCTAGTGGTAGTTTTGACTCATGGAAAGGTAGCTCATAGGGTTAATGTACCTGCTGCAAAGAAACTATATCATGCAGATCACAAAGTGCACATAATGTAAATAGGTCAGTGTGTTACAGCTTTTATCAGAGATATCCTTTTGTTACTTGCAGTTTATAAGTTAAAATCCTAACATAGAACAGTGAGCTATTATCTGTCATGTAAGAGCTGCATACAAACAACAAGGTATAACTTACATTGTTCCTATTTATATATTAACAACTGTAATATCACCATCTGACATTAGGTTTTTATTTTCTTCTTTTACTGCAACCTGAATCTGTCAACTTTCCTGTGTATTTATTGTAGTACTATTTGTTTTTCTTTTCCCCCCAGCTAATGTCTGGATCAAAGATGGCAAAATACATCACCTCCAGCAGAGGGAACAGCCTACTAGAACATAGTGGTTATGTGTATTGCAAAGAGCGAAATTCTGAACCTCGGTGCCATTGGAGGTGTGTGCAATATTACTTCACTCATTGCAGAGGCAGAGCGGTTACTCTGGAGGACTCTGTTTTAGGAAGCATAGACCATAGCCACTCTGCAACAGCGATTCATGTGAGAGAATCTTTTAATGAAATGAAAGAAATTGCAGTCAACTCTAATGAATCGTGCGGTGCAATTTTAAGGGAGGTAGCCCAACATATCCCTGAACATGTTGCAACGAGCATGCCTAGTATCCCAAACTTGCGTAGAATTACACAACATAAAAAACAGGCATGCAACCCTAAAAGAGTTATCCCTCAAACATTTTCCGATATATGTATTCCTCCGCAACTGTCTGTCACTGTTTGTAATGAACATTTCCTATTGTATGACAACGCAAACGACCAAAAGCGCATTTTAATCTTTAGCACCCCCAGAAACCTTGTTAGGTTGGAGAACAGTTTGGTGCGGATGATAGATGGTACATTTAAAAGCACGCCTCACCCTTTCACACAAATATATACAATTCATGGGTACTGTAACAACACATTGTCCCCTTGGTGTACAGTTTGCTCCCAGACAAGCAATCGTCCACCTATACTGAGCTTTTATCAGTTGTAAAATCCAAAACCTCTGGCAAAAGTCCTCCGAAAGTTATAGTGGACTTTGAATTGCCAATGATGAATACTGTAACTAAATTGTACTCTGAGACAAAACTTCAAGGTTGTTTTTTCCACTTTTCTCAGGCCTGAAATCCCCAAAACATCTCTAAATGCAGATTATGTGTCTGACAGCAAACTGCAGTTTGAGTTAAAAAAAATTAACTGCACTTTGCTTTGTTCCTCCTGAAAGTGTAGACAAGTACAAACCCTCTATTACTGAATCTGATTACTTTACGTCAAATGAAGAGAAATTGGCACCTATCCTCAATTATTTTGAAGACACATGGATTGGCCATCTAAGCAGTTAAGGTTGCAGGAGGAAGCCACGTTTTCTTGTGGACTGGTGGAACTGCTACTCGACCTGCTTAGAGAGAGGAGCAAAGACAAATAATGCCATCGAGGGATGACACAACTCCTTAAACCACTCAATAGGCAAACTGCACCCTAATTTGTAAAATTTTTGGGAAGTTTTGGTTAAGAAGCAAAGTTTTCAAGAAATGTAGTCTTATTGATAAATGTTCACTGAAATGCGTTGTCAAATGCCACTTACGTCACCATACGTAATCAATTAATAAATGTTCTCTGAAAGTGGTTGAAAACTGCGTTGTCGCGATGTGGATGCACCCACTGTTGAAATGCGTTGTGGAAAACCGCGATGTGATGGGATGTAACAGCATGCGCGATGTAAAAGCATGCATTGTAAAGGTTGTCGCGATGTAAAATGTGCGTTGTAATGCACCCTTAATGTTCTCTCATCGTTGTAATGGGTGTTCAGCCCTTATGTGTCTGTGTCATCATTCCTGCTGCATGAGGGCCCAGAGCCCTATCTATTACCCATGTCAGCAGGTGGAAAGAAACAAGATTCGCCAGTCCTACAACCATACGTGTCTTCTTCTGGTATTTGTTCCTCACATTTGGTACAACACTTCTACAATGTTTGAAAAATAGTAAACTATCTGAACACAATGTTAAACAGCTTCACACAATTTTGTTTTCAAAGTTAGTAGTTACCGTATTGTGAGGTGTCTTGTTTTGGCAGTGGAGGTGGTGTTGACTGACCAACTGCTATAGCGGTGTTAGCACCAGATGACGTCACTGAGGAGGCTTCTGGGACACAGGCATACAGGTGAATGTCCACAGAAACAGTGGCTATTCCAGGACTGAGTTGAACAAGAGAAGGGTAATATTCAGGATAGATATTCACGGTGCCGTTCCTGTTGTGTGGTGGAATACTGATGGTGGTGTTCACAGGCACAAGAGGATACAAAACGCCTTCAACTTTTTCAGGACTCTGAATGCTCTGGGTTATTGCTGATATTTCACCCCGACTTCCGCTGAATGTTGTGCAGTTGTGAGTTGTCAAAGATGCTTCAAATTTGTGTACGTCAGCGCTGTTCCATTCACTTTTCACAGCCTTTGCATCCTGTACAAGATATAAAATGTGGGCTGTTATTAGTGCAGTGATGCCCTGCAAAAGTATGTGCCCGATTAAGTCATTTTTTAAAGCAACACGAGATACAATTTTGCTGCATTTCGCTGAGCAAGTGGGAGAGCACAGAGCAGAGCCATAACTACCAAGATTGGCCTGTTGATGACGACATACCTTGCGCTGGCGCCAAGGGAGTAGCTTGGTCAGTTAGATGGGGGGGAGATAATCGCATCTTCCAACAATCACACTGGTGCGTAATAGTAAAATGCATAATACAACAAGCAGGGTGCTAAAGGGGCAATGGAAAGGGACACGCATGAGGATTGGCACAGGTACAAAGTGAGAGAAAACACAATATTTTGTAAAATAACTAAAACATTTTAAGAATTTTAGAAAAGATTTTATCTGTGTGTATGGAACAATTCCTGGTGAAATTTGACAGACACCTCACACCTCACCATACCCGACTGAAAGCATCTGGACCCAACTATTTACCAGAAAATACATTTACTGGAGGGGGGGTGATACACCTCCAAACACCCCCCTAAAGCTATGCCCCTGGCTGGCACTCTAAAAGGTTGCTTTGTGTGACACACAGACTCTCACAAATTAGTGGGCACTCCACACTCTAACATAGGTTTTGTACTGGAAGCATACTGGCCAGTACACATTCCTATGACTAGACAAATCTAGAATTATCCTTGGCACTGGATGTATGCTGTGCACATCAGCACATATTCAATGCTTTTTTTTGTCAAATGAAAATATTCCTTCTGGTCAGCACCTGCTTCAAGAAGGCATTAGTTTGTGATGCAATCACTATCAGAGATCATACTTTGTGTCAAAAACTGTGTGCGTCTGCACTGTAATGCCCCAGCAATATCCCCTCGCACAAAGTGACGGAAAGCAGCAGAAAGGACATTTTGCACTGAAAAGGGCACCTTTCTCCACAAAATACCTTTTGCACTGGAAAATAAGTACCAATTTGTTGATTTGTGCTGCTTTACCAGACTTTTTCGCTGGTGCAAAGCGTTAGTAATTCTTGGCCTATGTGTCATAATAATCGAGTCCGGCTCCTTCGAGAATGGAAAACCTTCATAGAATGTGGGTTATTACTACATACGTCTTGTAGCAGATGGTGTGCAATTGGACAAATTCAAGGCTTACTATATTTATTTCTACTGTAATCTTTTCATTTTAGTTTTCACATTTTATTTACTAACATCACATAGGAATAATTGTCGAGCCTCTCCACTTGTCTGAAAGCATCCAGTTTGAAGTCCCAGGACTAAGCTGGGACTATAAGGTTGATGCCCAGAAGTACTATAAAGGCAATTGATGTATTTGATGTGTTTACATAAATGCTACAAGAGGACTTCGGAAAAAACAAACTAAAACAACAAAAATAAATAAAATACAATTATGAATTAGATGAATAACGGGATCACACTGGGTGGAAGTCAGAGTTTAAATTCAAGCTGACATTCTTTACATTTCAGTAGCAGCTACCATCTACGGGGAGTGGTAGGGTAGGCAAATGGGAGGTGGGTGCTGGTGCATTCGGGCACATTAACAACATATTCAACATCAACAAAATTGCCAACATGCATTACATTATCATAACTTTAAAATGGTAATGTAATGCATGTCGGCAATTAAATACATTCACAACATTAACATCAAAACATTAAACAAAGTAAAGATAACTTACCTTGGGCACGTCCACGCTCCTGTCCGGTGTCCTTCACTCTTCCATCGCAGGCCACCAACCAAAGCGCTCCTCTCATGCAGCATGAGAGCAGCACCAGGATTGGATGGAGCAAGCTCTCTCAGGGCTCCAAAGAGCACTGGAGGCCTTTGCTCGGTCTCAACCCAGCTGTCCAAGACAGATGCGTTGAGAGGTTTAAAGTGTGCATGTCTGGCTTGCCGTTGCAAGACTGCCGGCCAAAGGGACATCCACACTTTAAACATAAGTGCCCTACCCATGACTTCTTTCTGCTGCTGCCACTCAGCAGCTGCCCCTTTCCCGTCTGGACACTTGGCTCAGGACGGGGTTATTGAAAAATAAAATGATAATTCATTATTTGTACTATCATTTTATTTTTCATCTATAGGGCATGAGGGGGATTTCAATTAGTGGTGCGAAGCTCCTCTGCCTTAATAAAGAAGCCCTGTTAAATTTCTGAATTCTGGGAGGCATTTGACCTCATGGATTGCAGCTTCTTGGTGTTTAAACAAGCTTCTGTCACACTGATGGAGTGGGACAAAGCATCTGTAGATCAGTCTTGAACGGTGGCAGGCTCTGTGGTATTTATAGAAATATTCAGGCTGTGTAAAGGGAGTGACAGCCAGATGCCTGCAGTAGTTTAGGGACACACTCCTGTACTTTACCACGTTGCACAAAGGGCCACTTAGTACACTTGACACACCTATCAACTGATGAGGAGTTTCCCTTGCCTTCTAGGGTTTAGTCAGCTTCAGATTACAGTTTCCAATTTACCTTTTTTGAATCTGTTTTACAAGATTCTGAAAACTTTTCTTATTACAAAATTATAACAGCATCTAAGAGGATTAAAATACCATTCCATGCAATGATATAATTTCCCATATTTTCCTTTAGTGCACCCTATATAAGCACACCCCTTTTCTTTCTACCATTCTCAAGTTCTTTCACTGAATGTAGTATATGGCCTCCTGAATATCGAATAACATGATAGGAAATATCGAGGACAAAATATTGAACCCTTATTCCAAATATATGTATCTTGGCGATATACATATTTTTTATGGTGCACAGATGTGGAGTTAGAAATAGTAAATCTATACTTCCTCTATATGCACTTGCGTTTGGAAATGTTGGTACCCAACATTTTGTCGCTCTTATTCTTATATCATGATATTTCTATATTCGATATTCAGTGGTACAGTCATGCTGTATTTCTATAGCCGCAAGGCTGCAGAGCACTGCACAGGGTCACAGACATGCATAAAGTACTAACTTTACAGTGAGCATCGGTACGGAGAAATTGTATGTATACTGCTTGAGGATCTTTCTGCTAAGAGTAGTTCCTTAGTCAGATGCTGTGAAACCTACAAGTAAAATATCACAGGGGAGCTGCCGTACTGGCCAGTACTAGGAAACAGAAAGGTTTGGGTCCTGTCACTGACTAGCCTGGACCACTCAAATGTATTAAACAGAAACAATAGCTAGACAGGTTGATTTTTTTGAGTTTTTTTATCACACCTAGTCAAGGAGTTCTAGGTGATTCAACTGTTTTATTTTAGTCTTTTTTTCTTCTTTTTTTGAAAAAACTTTATACAATAATTTTCATATGTCACCAAAGGAACAGTCATCAGACAATAATAAACATATAAAGACAATAATACATGAATATATACACAAAACTAATACTGTGCTTTACAATATACACCAAATACACATTTATACAATACCTCCAATTATTTCATTACTAAGGCACCAGTCCTTCAAATTGAATACAAATAGACAGGCGGACAATAAAGTTCATTGACAGTGCCTGCCTGTCTTACTAACCCAGGGACTAGATTGCTGCCAGAGGTCACACTACTAGGGGTAGAGATGTAATAGTTGTTTTGTAACCCTAGAGGCACCCTTCTTTTCTTTTCCAAGCTAGGGGTCAAAGCGTTTCGAACCACCGTGCAGTTTAGGGGTTCTCCTCAGGACACGGACTGGAGGTGGCCATAACTGTGTGTAGCATCACAGACCACTGTTTACGGAGTTGCCAACCGAATGTAAGGATTTCTTCGAAGCTTATGGAGGTGCAGCAATGCGGGGAGGTGTGGGGAGCCGGCCGCTCTTCGGCACCGGTACCGCTCTTCAGGCTCGTGTTTCTCGATTAAGTTAATTCTTTTTCCGATGCAGCTGCTCTCTCCGTTCTCACGTTCGACGCCGAGTGAGAACGGAGAGAGCAGCTGCATCAAACAAAGAATTAACTTAATCCAGAAACACGAGCCTGAAGAGCGGTACCGGTGCCGAAGAGCGGCCGGCGCCCCACACCTCCCCGCATTGCTGCACCTCCATAAGCTTCGAAGAAATCCTTACATTCGGTTGGCAACTCCGTATTACAGTGGTCTGTGATGCTACACACAGTTATGGCCACCTCCAGTCCAGTCCTGAGGAGAACCCCTAAACTGCACGGTGGTTCGAAACGCGTTGACCCCTAGCTGGGGAAAGAAAAGAAGGGTGCCTCTAGGGTTACAAAACAACTATTACATCTCTACCCCTAGTAGTGTGACCCCTGGCAGCAATCTAGTCCCTGGCTTAGTAAGACAGGCAGGCACAGTCAATTTGAAGGACTGGTGCCTTAGTAATGAAATAATTGGAGGCATTGTATAAATGTGTATTTGGTGTATATTGTAAAGCACAGTATTAGTTTTGTGTATATATTCATGTAATATTGTCTTTATATGTTTATTATTGTCTGATGACTGTTCCTTTGGTGACATATGAAAATTATTATATAAAGTTTTTTCAAAAAAAGAAGAAAAAAAGACTAAAATAAAACAGTCGAATCACCTAGAACTCCTTGACTAGGTGTGATAAAAAACTCAGAAAATTCGACGTACTGGCCAGTACGGCAGCTCCCCTGTGATATTTTACTTGTAGGTTTCACAGCATCTGACTAAGGAACTACTCTTAGCAGAAAGATCCTCAAGCAGTATACATTCAATTTCTCCGTAGGTACAGTGAGGTTGGGTCTATGGCCCCTAAGTAGCAGTTTGTAATATATGTTAGCCCATGTCTTATTTCTGTTACTGTTAGAAATACACAAACATGTATCAGCTTATGGGAGCTTAGAGTTTTCAGAAATTGCCAGAAGAAATTCCTTCTAACTGGAGTGAAGGTTGAGTAGGGGAAAGCAGCACACTTACTTTGGAAAGTAAAAACACCAAGAGAGGCATCTGATAATGAAGTGGCAGGGATGTGCAGAACACAGAATTCGTTTCAAAATCTTTAAAACATTTTTTAATCAAGCTTGTAAGAAACATTAGAAACCTGGACTGTCATGTAACGTGTAAACTATGAGTAAAAGTGCAGGATTTTTAAGCACCAACTAAGGGGCAGATTTGCCAACAAGTCACACAGCGCAAGCCAGCAAGATGACTTGCTGCGCTGCGTGACAAGCAGAGGACAGGAATGCCCATATCTACTAAGCTATAGCGCATTCCTTCTCCCTCCTTGCACTAGAACTGAGTGCAGCCTAGCGCCAAAGCAGGCACCGTTGCGCCATGGTGCAATTGTACCTACGCTACAGCCAGGATTGGTTCTGAGTCTTTGGTTTCTTTTACTTGTGCTGCAGAATGCAACACTCATAGAAAGAGGAAAGAAAGAGGAGAAATAAACATATTTCTCTTTGTTACACCTCACCAGGGGAGGCATAGCATTTTTATGCATTCTCAAGTTTGGTAGTCTCAGTAAATCTGGGAAAGCACCAAAATCCAGGGGTGGAGGCTAGGGAACACCCACACTCCATCCATGGAACACCGTACCAGGGCAGAGTGATGCAAGGCAGTAGCTTGCGCTGCCTTGTGTTACTCCAGATTTACTAAGCCACGCAGAGCCATGCAAGGAGGCTTTGCTTGGCTTAGTAAATCTCACTGAAGCCCCTGCCTTCTGTTGTCTTGCTTCGCCTTGCTTGATGCAATGGCAACGCAAGGGCTTCGTAAAAATATGGGCCTTGGGGCACTAGAAAAAAGTTGCAGGACTTATTTACATTTAAAAACTGCATTCTTTATGCACATTACATGAGAGACAAATGTTGCACTAGTGGGCCACATCCGAAATGTGTTAAAATTGTAACAGGCAAACAAGGACATAACGGCCTGAGTTAAGGTAAACCCTGAAAGGGTCTGTGAAATATGTGACTTTTAGAACATTCCTTCTATGTGATCACTGGTTCAAGGATATGCAAGAGTAAAGATAAACAAAAAATATTAAACCATAGAAGGAATGTGAATCAAAGATTTATCAAGTTTGCATGGTGCAAAGCTATGCAAAGCATGGCGCCTATTTAATAACCTTTGTAAAAACCTGCAGATGCGGCGCAACATTGCATATCCTCTTGCGAATGCCCACAAAATCCTTAGTAAGTCGCAATGTACTGATTGCCCAAGGTAGTCTACTCAAAATGCATTCTTCACTTGGCAGAGGAGTCTGCGACAGCCACTCCTCTCCCTCTAGGTAGGAACACTTCTTCTGCTAAATGCCCCAAAAAGCACATTAATAGACTGCAAACTGCACAAAATGCAGCAACAAGAGTACTCACAGGAACCCCCAAATTTGTCTCTATAAAGAAAGCTGGCACAACTTCACTGGCTCCCCGTGAAGCAAAGAGTACGTTTTAAGGCCCTCTGTATGGCCTTTAAAGCCATCAATGAATTGGCCCAAACCGTCTGAGGCTGAAATTCAAATGGTACTAGCCCACTAGGAATCTTCGGTCCACAGAAGCAAAACTAGTCAGAATTCCCCCAATCAAAAAGGCGAGATGGGGGGACAGACGTTTCATTACATGTGCCTCCAAAGCTTGGAATGAGCTCCCATTCCATCTGAGGAACTCATCAGATCTCCTCTCATACAGAAAGGGTCTGAAAACTTGGCTCTTCACACAGCAATACTCCATCACAGATAACCAGCAGGTACGCTCAGTGCCAGGACACCCCGGGTAACCATGCGCTATACAAGCTCCATTAACATAACAGAACATTCAAGATTGGAATGTCTCGGCAGAGAGATACAGCAGATAACAGAAAAAGGTGTCTGCGAGAAAAGCCTTTCAGGTGGGAGACAGCTTTTGTGAGTGAGGCCCTTTAAAGTCTGGACAGGCCAGACACTTTGACGCACAGCGGATGGAGATTGAAGACTGGCTGAATAAGTACATATTACTTCCCTTCAGGAAGGAACTATTTTTATATCTTAGTAACTCCTTATGCAGCTGGGAACAGATCCACACTTTTAAATAAGTACTTGGTAGTTGGAAGGAAATGTGTAAATTTCTATGGAAGAGCAAATAAAGGCTTCAACTTAAATTAACTCCAGAATGGTGCTAGGAGTGTTGGTAGGAAGATGGCCGACGGTGAAGGAGCTCTCCCATCGGACTCCCGAGTTAAGGGATCACCATCGGCGTAAATCCAAACCGACTAATATACTCAGCAGTATGCTCCTTCCCTGAATTTCCATATAATACTCGATTTTCAGGTCACTGGACGACTCCTCTCGGCAGCGGACTCTGGCCAGTGATTTAAGGTCTCCTCGATGAGGTTTCCCGGGACTGCTCTCTCCGTAATCGAGCTCACGTCCCCTGTGCAGTCGCAACCAGAGAGTGCCGATCGCCTTAACGCCTGACGGTGGCGGCTTGCACGTTGAAAACGCTGTGTCGCCTCCCGCGACCGGACCCCCCTGAAAGCTGATCGGGGATGGATTGGGACAGGCGCGGTTCGGGCAGTGCACCGTTCCCTGCGTGGACCCCCTTCGCCTGACTCGCCTTTTTCATCAGCATGCCTCAGATGGAGCTTGAGTCCCTGGTGCATGTCTTCAGCGAGCTGCGGGGACATCCCTACATCCTGCCACGGACTTCTGCTTGGGTACTTTTAGTTGGCCATGATGACCTCAGCCTTGTAGCGCTCGACAGCCTGGCTGCCCGCTCCACACACCCCGGCGCGCTCTCTCAGCTGCATCCACCGGTGAGCCCATCGATGCGCACATAATTTATGCCCGTGGCTCCTCTTTGGGGCCCCGATACCGGCCCAGTCTGCTCGGATCACCCGATCGGCTCCCTGCATTGCTTGCTGATTGTTTGCATCTGTGCCCTGGCAATGGGAAATCTCGGACTGTTATCACGTGATTTTGTTTTTGTTTTTGTTCAATCACACTATCACAGCAAATCTCGTGCTAGACCACTTCTCCTGACTTTGACTCTGGCAATCTACCTCAGCCACTTTCCCACAGGCAATTTCGAAACTAGGCTCTTTCCACTCTCAACTGGCAGCCATCTTGTAACGGCTACCGACTCAGGGCCATCCATATGGGACCTGCGCCCTTCTACTAATCTGGTGTGTCCCATCCTTCTGCCGATCTGCTGTTATTCATTGACTTTATCTTGCAGTAATTCAGGTCTCTTGAAATTGATTTAAACTGTAGTTTTCTCCCATCAGCTGCATATCTATTTATATACATAATGGGTGCTATAGTATATAGGATATACACTGCATACTCTCGCTGGTTTTAGGACTAATGCTATCTCCTGACCTGTCATGTACACTCCCTCCTCCCCCTACACCCTACCCCTCCCCGCTCTACTCTTCTCCACTTCCCTGCTACTGACCTTTGCCCTCCCTTGTCCTGGCCCTTAGTCCCCACCCTGTCTATCGTTGAATTTTCCCTAGTCAATTTGAGACCTAGCTATTTTGTCTGATGCCCGATGGAGCTACCTGGTTTACCTATAGGGGAGACAGGTCGGGGATCTCCCACCTTGGACGTCACCTACCCAGTCGGTCTTTAGACAGACTTCCTTGCGTCTCTCCTGTTGTCTCTTCCCACATCCTCCCTCTATCTATGTCTCTCCTTCCCTCCTCTCTCAATGTACTGAGACTGAACTATTTTGACTGATGCCCGGTGGAGCTACCTGGTTTAGCTGTAGGGGAGACAGGTTGGGGATTTCCCTCCTTGGACGTCACCTACCCAGTCGGTCTTTAGACAGACTTCTTTGTGTCTCTCCTGTCTTCTCTTCCCACATCCTCCCTCAATCTATGTCTCTCCCTCCCTCCTCTCTCAATTTACTGAGATTGAACTATTTTGACTGATGCCCGATGGAGCTACCTGGTTTAGCCATAGGGGAGACAGGTCGGGGATTTCCCTCCTTGGACGTCACCTATCCAGTCGGTCTTTAGACAGACTTCCTTGCGTCTCTCCTGTCTTCTCTTCCCACATCCTCCCTCTATCTATGTCTCTCCCTCCCTCCTCTCTCAATTTACTGAGACTGAACTATTTTGACTGATGCCCGATGGAGCTACCTGGTTTAGCTATAGGGGAGATGGGCAATGTATTCCCTCCTTGATCGTCACCTACCCAGTCGGTCCTTAGACAGACTTCCTTTCATCTCTCCTCCTCTGCCCCCTCCACTACATTTCTTTCTCTCCGCTCATAATGTATTACCTATTTTTGTGATGTATTTTGTAACTGTTGATCTTTTTCTGTTACTTTGTTGATTTTCATGTAAAGCGCTCTGATACCTTCGGGTCTAGCCAGCGCTATATAAAACTCTTTAAATAAATAAATAAATAAAACTCCACGCCCAGGGAGAGATTATGTGCTGCTGCTTGGACCTTTTGACTGATTAGAATACCCACACACAGACCTAGGTGCATTTTAGGTATAAAAAGCAAAAAAGGTTTATTTTTATTTTTAAACGAATAAGAACTGTTTTCTCTATTTTGAAATTGTTTCATATTACAATATTAAATATCAGTATTTCTCTGGAAATATTATGGCTGTTTCATATTTGCAGGTTAAGGCAGAAAAAGGTATTGCTTTTAAACAATCAAGGTCATTTCTAAGCTGTACGTTGCTGCAAGTATCATGTTTTGAAACCAGCACTAGAGTGTACAGCAAAATACCTGGTTTTATTTTAGATCTGAGCAAGTGAAATGTTGTCTGTTTGTCAAATACTAGGTAATCATTGCTGTTATGTTAAGCATGCATGTGTTTATCCCAAAAATTCTAGAAATAACATATGATGAAGGATTCCTTTTTATATTGCATTTAAATGATGCTAGACTGATAAAGATAAGAGTGTCATTCTTATACATAAATTCACTGAAGAAACACAAAGGTTAAAGGCACATTCTAGTTAGGTGAAAATGCCAAGAAGGATGTACAAATAATGGCTGAGGCTTTACAAATAACAACATCGCTCATGTCTCTATTCCCAAAATTAGTTATTCCAATTTACATTAGGTGCATGTGGACTGAGAAAGACATTACACCTACACCTTAATTGAGAACAACTCAAATGATATGCACGTATGGCCCACCACTCTGTCTTGATATCCCATCCTCATGCTAATAGTATACTTTATGTTGTCCAAATATAATCGATAAGGAAAATATCATATTCAAATGTACAGTGAGATAAAGCCTCTAAAAACAAAATGATAATCCACAATTTGAGTTAATGAGTCATCCTTTATTGATGATTCAAATTCCAGACATCATTTTTCAGTTGTAGCCAGAGCCAATGCGTTTTGTTCTCTAGGAACTTCTTCAGGGCTTATAATTTCTTGTTTTCAAATACAGTACATTCCTCTCATGATCCATATCCACAACATATCCCATATATAGGCATAGTCACCACCGCTATTGGCCAAGTTGTGTAGGAATGGTCCAAAAACTGGTGGAATACATAACAGTAACATCCGTGATGTATATAATACTCATTGTGAGGGTGAGAATCACCCTCTGTAATCTTGAATGCAGAATCTAGGAGAATAATGCCGGGAAGAAGGGGAACTTCTTCAATATATTTCGGTACCTCAGGAATACCACGGTAGAATCATCCAACAGTGTTAAAGATCTCACCCTCAGAATTTGCTCAGCACAGATGACTTTTCCTACTACTGCAGTGAAGAGGTGAATGTCCTACACTCTACTCAACTGAGCCAGACAGGGTGGTAAACTCCAAAGCAGGAATGCCAGAATCAGCTGCTCTGCACTCTAGAAACAATAGATGTGGCTGCTGATGTTATAAGGCAGGCACTTTTTATGTAGTGAAATCTAGCCATCTTTGCTAGGCACGCTGGGTCTACGTGACCTCAGTATCACCAAACCTCTAAATGAGGTGCCAGGGCACATGTCCATAGGTCTTTTATGCGGGGAAAGTTGGGTTTTTAATTGTATGTGGCTCACAAACGTATAAGGACTTCACTCACTATTTGTCTTGCAGTCTTACCAGAAGGGCTTTTTGATGTATAGTCAAGGATCTGCCTATAGTTGGTGAAGAGATTTACAACAGTCACTAACTGGCAACTTCACTATTGCCATAAGACTTTTACTCTTTTCTCGAATAATATTATTTGAGTGCCGAATGATAAGTTAGAAGGCGAGGGGAGAAGACCCCTCAGATCTGAGTATATGAGGCAGTGAAGGGAGGAGAAGCAGTCTAATCCTGCTATAGCACTGAACATAAATTGTTTGAGCCTGAATAAATCACTTAATTTCCCTTCACCTAGAACTGTAAATATGTGTGAAATGAAAGGTAAAATGTAATTTAATTGTTAACAAGTAAAGTGTAATGCTATATGCAATTCAAATGTACAAACCCCTAGTCGATGTGCACAATCTTATATCATATCCAAACACTCCCATTAGTCTACAGTGCTCTGTTGTTACTCCGCTGAGCAGAGCTGGCTTTAGTGCTGGTGGTGCCCAGTGCAACACTGTTTGTTAGCACCCCCCAATTACCACCTCTGCCATGAAAGGATATTCTCACTACCACCCTTTAACAGTGCTCCTAAAGTCTGCATAGCCGCTCTCTCTCAGATGCATTTAATTGGTTTTATAGCGCCACTCATACCAGTGTAGGGTGTCAGAACACTTTACATCACGCACATTACACTGAGACAATGAATCATTGTGTGTAAATCAGTGTATAGTAAATGCAACATAAGACAGAGGACTACCAGGTGTAGGAGTCACATGTCATCCATACTGGTAGGCAGTATACTTTAAGAGTGCTTGGTCTGGAGAAGCACAAACTAAGAATTTAAAACCATGGTTGGGGGTTCTCTTTCATTATAAGAATTGATTTCTACCCAAATGTACCCTTTATGCAACATTAGGATAATAATAAACTGGGAAAAAATCATAATGCTCTAACCTATAATTTGCAGTTTTCATACAGCTCTCTGATGGCAATTAATAGCTCACTGTTCTATATTAGGATTTTAACTTATAAACTGCAATTAAAAAATGATCTCTATGACAAAAGCAGTAACCCACTAACCTATTTACATTATATGCACTTTGTGATCTGCATAGTACATATTCTTTGCAGCAGGCATATTAACCCTCTGTGGTACCGAAACGTCTACAAGACAAAACTTCTATCTCTCTCCAGGAATGATATCAATCATCAGAAATATCTTGACATTTTTATTGTTGCCTAAAACCATGAACGTAGCAGCAGGAGCTTTAAAACTATAATATGCTTGGAAAAAGCCCCCCCCCACCTGAAGTCAAACCCTGCAGCTGGGTTTGTGGTATGTAGGGGTCTGTAGAGGCCTTGTCTGGCCTATGGGCCTCATTTGAATGTCAATGGGACCACCACCGACAGTCTGTAGGTGGCTGTCCCACCAACATCCAGGGCATCGGTCCGACTGCCGCATTACGATGCATACATTCGGACCACAGTGGTCTGGAGGACAGACCGCCGCCTCAGACAGGATCAAGGACTTTGCCTTGCTTCAGAAAGTGGAAGGAGTACACTCCCTGAAAGCTCCACCTCCATCATCTCCACCAAGAAGAACCCACCTAGAGTGTGTCCTGTGGACTTTTATGGATTTGGCCTGGTGCACTGTGGAAATTGTAGTTCCAACATCCCAAGGACAATCTCAGCGCTTCTAGACCCTTGGATTCATGTTGTGGACACTTTGTACCCCGCTAAAGAACATAGCTGGAAGTAAGTGTAAGAGTGTTACAACGGTTGGCTGGATCTCTTGACTTTGTCTTTATCTCAATCCAGCACAAACTTTCTTTTAGCCCTCTGAGCGCTATTTGCTTCTAAACAATAGTTTTACTTTTAATCTTTAAGAATTCATATCTCTGGTTCCCTAAATTGTATTTTTGTCGTCACTTTAATCATAAAAATATAACCTATTTTATAATTTGATGGTGGATTTTTATTGTGCATTGTGTTTTACTTATTTAGTGTATTGGTGTTTTTAAAAGCTTTACACACCTGTTAAGCCTGCCTGCTCATTGCCAGCTACCTCATTTTGAGCAAGGGAACAATTTATAGAGACCTTGACTGAACCCTTTATTGTGTTTGTGACCTTATTACTAGTGGTAGGTCCCTACTTAACTCTACCATTAAACCACTTTCCAACAGGTGTTCTACCAATATGACAAATGCAAGATAACAATGGAATTCCCACAAAGCTTTAGAAAAGTGTGTGTTTTAAGGAGGAGTGCATCTTACCGAAACATCTTCAATTGTTGATGTCCTTGCAGTAGGTGCTTCCACAGAGGCTGGGTAGTTATTTGATGCTATTGATATAATTTCTGCATCAGTGATTGGTATTTCCAATTGAGGCGAACTCACTGTCAGTAATTCACATGAACTGGGCTGTACAGTGTCAGCACAACATTCAACTTCAAAAGCCCTGAAAGATAAGATTATGTGATAGATACCAGCAACAAAGACAACAATGCATACTTCCAGTCTCAGAACTTCACTATGAGTGCCCGGTATCCCCCGGTAATTCACCCTTTGTCGTTTACTGATAGTTAAAGGGGGGAAGTTACCAAGGATTATTCAGTGTACTTGAGGATTCTCAAAGAAATGAGGATTTACCAGGGTAATCATGACTATGGCATAAGATTCCAGCAGTATTCCTCGTGCTCTTCACCTATTTTACCTGTCCAGGTGAAGTATCTTGAAACTGTGCCGGTCCCAACGCCATCTCCTTATAGCGATGGAGCCTGTAACATCCGTCACCGGCCCCATTGGAATTACAGGAGCACTAGTGGTGAATGAGCGATGAAATACTGAGCATTAAATAAGGTGCTTGTTCTATAATGTGCAGAGCTGCTTAAATGGCTCAGCTTTTCTAAATCACAATTGAAAATGTTGTACAGTATTTCATTATGAAGTGAAAACTGAATTATATTTGGCCTGACAAGGTTGCCAGACATGTAACAATCGCTATCCCAGCACTTTTAGAGGCTATAGGCTGCCTGGAAGTTAAGAAGGGCGAAGTTAAAAAAATAAAGTAAAATCTGGTTTAGGCCATTTTAGGTCTTGCCTGGTAGGATCTCTTCCCTGTCCGCTTGTTCCCTAACAGGTTCCCTTCTCTTTCTGCTTTCACCCCACTCTCCAGTGCTCACCTATTGCACTCCCTGTTTATTTATTTAATATTCGATATTTTTTTCAAGTAATTCTATTCTCAGGTGCTCTTTTTATCTGTAACCCCTCCATCAGTTGTCTGTTCCTCAATAATATACTCCCCCATCACACACCCCGCCGGCTGACCATTTTGCAGTTTTAAGGAAAAAGTATTTTATTTTTTTACCTAAAAGGGCGACTAGGTCACACGCGGCACTCCAGCACCCTTTGTTCTTAATTTGACACTTTTCATTGGTTATCAGTGTTCACCTACTAAAATTGTAGCTTACAAATTTTAAACGGCCGATGGTACATCATAGCACTCACATTAGAAAGTATCTGTGGCAATCTTTAAGTGTTTTTTCTATTTAAAATAGCCATTCCAACATGAATGCTCATGCTTACGGGTCTGCATGCGTCATCATGTACAAGCAATCATTTTGGAACTATTCGCTTTTTTGCCAATGTAAACAAGCAGTAGCAAAGTCTGTGGCTTGGCCTTTTAGAGTCAAATGTTATTAACAATGGTTGTTATATACTGCTATTTTACGCCGAGGTAGGTCAGTGCGCTTTCACATGAATACATATTCATGAGACAGTAGCGTAAGGTAGCAAAAGAGCATTTAACATTCTAACGTATCAAGTAACACGGGGGAAAGCGTGAAGTGGAATTGGAGTGCAAGAACACCAAATGGAATGAAGAGGAACACAAAGAGAACAGGCATTGACAAAACCAATGGGACTCGCCTGGGCAAACTGGTATAACAGTTGTTTTTTATTTTTTACCATAAGTATATTCCATAAAAGGAAGAAAAGGGAAACCTGCTTCCACTTAAATGCGGTGGCCAAACAAATAAGATAAAAATATTTTTTAAACATAGGGATCACATACATTTTTAATAGAACTTCCTCGAAGGCACTTTATTCTATGATATATTTTAATGCACATCACAGAAAAATATGGTTCATTATTAATGCAAAGAAAAGGTAATATTGACTTTGAATTAGTGTAATATGAAAGTAAAGTTCAAATACACAAAAATTATTTTAAAAAACCCACAAATGGGCCAATAATGGAATGAAAAAAACATTTGCAATTAAAAGTATTGAGCCACCAGTCTTTGCACTAAAGAGGATTTCTTTTGTAGGTGGATTTCTACATGTGATCAGGAAAAATGCCATCACTCACCACAGACAAAATAGAAATGTCAGCTGAAAAGATCAATGGATACAGAGGGCTGACAGAGAGCTGTGTTGGCTGGGGTCATCAAGATTAGCTAGACTTGATTCCAAATTACAGATATTTCAGCATAGCAGAGCTTTTCCCAAGAAAAAGCAATGCTTGTGCTAGTTGCATGTCCAGGTTACAAGCCAATGTGGAAATTGAGTGTGATTAAAATGAAGAGCAGAGTGAAGCGGCTTATATTTTCCCAGATGTAAGCATATAAGAGAAAAACATGTTGGGGTGTTTGTGAAATCGGCCGAGTAGTTTGAGGAGGCCAAGGAGGACGATTTGTTGACCGAAGTACAGAAATATATACAGAAAGGGGGACCTGCTAAACAACTTTCTTGCAGGAATTCAAAAGCTACTATAAAGTGTGTGAGGACTCGGGCAGAGAACATGGTATAGTACTCAGGACAGTAGTAATTGCTCCTTTTAATTTAAGGCCCAGATGTGTTAATTGTGCTCATGAAGGTCATGTTAGTGTATCCAGCAGCAAGGGATATTTATGGGAGCAGAACAGATGGTCAGGCTTGGATATTATGGTAGATAAGTGGATAAGAACATGCAGCCTGTGTACTTCTTGCAATGATAAATTGTCTAAGTCCATTGTAACCGAGTCAATAGTGACAGAACTTCCTGATGATCAGTGAAACAAATTAGGTGTTGACATCATTGGTCCATTCTCTGTTATTCTCAAACAAGAATCCTATAGTACAGTTCTTCTTGATTATTTTTCTAAGTGGCCGAAAGTGAGTATGGCTGTTAACGCTCCTTTGGAAGTGAATGTGGAGTTTCTCGATGAGTTGTTTTGCATAGAAGATATTCCGAAAGTCATTTGGTTAGATAATGGTCCTCAATTTTTGAGCAGGATACTGAGGATAATTTTTCCAAATGTGGCATTCAACATAAACAGATTTTTCTTCAATCACGCAGCCAATGGTCAAGTTCAAATGTTCAATAGAGTAGTAAAAGAGTCTATCCAACTGGCAATCAAAGGCAGCCTTAAATAGAGGAAAGCTTTGCAAGCCATGTTACTTACATATAGAAATACGCCTAATTCTGTTTCATTAATGTCTCCATTTGAATTGTTGAGAAGTACCAAGGTAGTTTCCAAGTTACTTCTTGGGTGGCTAAAGAATAAATGTGGCAGGTAAATACTCAAAACAAGAAAAGTGGTAAAACACAGGGATAAGTTATACAAACATTAATACCACAATGAAATTATTAATTTCTACTGGAGTTTAAGATATAAGCAATTATCTATTTCTTCATTCAATTAATTACATAAGTCTGTCTATGTTTTTGTTAACATTCCATCAAATCTGTGATTCTCTGGTACAAAAAACTAAGACAACAAAACAGAACAATTTACATATACAAAGACAAACCATCATCACCCCTACATTAATGGAAAAACTCCTAAAATATGGGAAAGTTCTTTGTACATTTACATATGTCTTCTTGCTTCCTTATTATTGTAAGCAAATAGTGGTTGCATGTTCAGTCCAGCTTGCATCCCACTAGTAGGTAGTCATCCAATCAAAGTGAGTTCCGGGACTTATAAATCTCCTTGTAACCATGTTATTCGAGGCCCATTTAATGTTGTAAAACTGCTCGAATAATAAACTCAACATGTATCGGGTTAAATATTAAATGCCTCCTCAGGACTAGGAATACCGGAGCACCTAAACATTCCACATATCACAACTTATATACAGGATATGTTCATCAAAGACACAGCAAAAGTGAACACATTTTAAACCAGTGATTAAAATGGCATATAGCAATTAGAGCCAGAACTGCATAACTATATATACACAAATGCCTGCAAATTGTGCCATGTGATGGCACTCTTTCGGTACCGGAAATATCATGCTTGTGTGCATAGTTAAAGGCATGCAATTGTGATGTAGACCTAATATTAGGTCTACACACAAACCGTCATAGTGGACAATTATATAATTTCTTTGCATGCATGGGACACATTGACACAAATGGCTGTGTTATATCTACGAGTGCCCGCATTGAGAGAGACCAGATCAAGCAACTGCCCTACCTTTGCACATAAACACTACAAATAACCCTCGTGGACATCCCATAAATCTCCATGCATACTTGGGACAGAGTGCAGGACCAAACCTACAATTATACCTGTATGTTACCATTACTGAGAATAAGAAACCAAAACGGCAGCACCCCAATTCAAAGCATTGTGTGCTAGGAGGCAAAATCTGCAACACTAGGAAATATTGGTTCAGATATACTTAGGTGGTGTGTTAATCAAAGTGAGAAAAATAACACGATCACCAGATGCAGGTAAGAATCCCAATCAATTGTTTGGTTCAAGTAATGAAAAGCACAACAATGACATTCTCAGTGCAGAAAGATATAATAAATGTTGCCCGTACACAAAATGCGTAACAATTAGGGGAGCAAGCCGACCCGTGTTCCTGCTCTGTACTTAATTCTCTCATACATGTAGTGCTGTCCGTAATCATACACTTAGGGCTATCAAAGCCCTCTGAACACGAACCTAGCAATTCATCAGGTCCTGGTGGACTGTTGTGAACGAAGTATGCTGGGAGCGGGTCATGTGACAAGATGTAAACCGGCGGTGGCCTTCTTAGATTGTGATAAGTGTGTTTACAGACATTGGATAGTTCATGGAACCTAGGGCGAGAACAATAACATTTGCCGCCTATTACATACATTTAACGCACCCTATTTAAATGTTTGCACATAAAACGTTAGATCAGTCCATGGCAGGTGGAAGTTAAGGCAGTGCTTCTAAATAGTAATAACTAAATCTGTGACATCAAACAAATTGTTTAATATATTTTTTACATCAAATAAAATTAATTGTGCTATAATTGTATTATTCTTGCAGAAACAAGCAGACAAACAATTGCCTTACTGCATTTAAAAGACCTTCTAGTGTATGTATAATTAAAAAAAAATGCACCTTAATTCATATGTCAAGGGGGAATTGGTGTTGGTGCCTCAATAGTTCCATATAGAACATATTTAGAAATATTCGTTCTGATGATAATGAAACGATCTATCGAAGTTATAAACCAAGATAAGAATGAAAAGATCAATGGATAACAAGAGGGGGAAGATGCAGTAAAAGCTCAGTGAGAAAGGTTGATTTTGTAAGGTTACAACTTATCACTAATTCAGCGAAAGGGACATCAAGTGGTCTATTTCAATTCAGGTCACTGCAGTTTTCAATAATGCTGTGATAGTGCAGATGGTACTGCGTGGAATCTCTCTAGAGTATAGTTGTGCACCAATTGTTTGCGAGAGCAACGTGAGAGTGAGAATCAATTGAGAGTTGACATCTTTGAGCTGATAGTAATGTGTTTCTAGAGGTATCTGAGCGGAATCTTTATTATGAAAAGCCGGTAAGGGAACGTTTTTTAGGCATTCTATTTCTGATGATGTGTGGGTTCATATTAACACTCATTTGGACAATATTGAGAAAAAGTTCTAATTGTCATAAAATACCTTCAAAGTTTAGGGATTACATTGTAAACGTTTTTCGATTTTGGTGTATTTAAAGGGGTGTGTGTGGTTATAGGATCTGTTGTGCTTGTTTTATTGTTAAAGTTGTTTTGTTTTATTTTTTATGGGGAAATGTGTGCAGCATTCTTATAGCACACCATGCGTGTTCTTTGTTGTCTGGGTTCTATAATGTGGGGAGTGCATTTTATAATGACTGGGAGAGTCGGGGAGGATCAGCGGAAACCAGATCTGCCATGGAGGCTCCTGTTCTTACCCACTACCTACTAGTTGTTCTTCTGGAATAAACTCTTGTCATTTGTATACTTACCTGCAGTGTCCTGTGTGGCTCTGCATGACCTTTGACTTTATTGTGATGATGCACTGACCTAAAGCTTTTCAATGGATGTATTTTTTATGTATGATTTCTTTTTGTTACACGAGTCTGGCGAATCAGGTTGGATGTGAGAGAAAGGCGGCTGTAAAGAGATCTAAAATTGTCTTTCGTCTGTGTAATGGAAAATAAAAGTTATTAAACATTCATATGAAAGTTTAATAAGAGTTTATTTGTTTTCCCAATTGGACCAATATTTTTCTGGGCTGAGTCGATTGATCATCTCTAGCCTGTATAAGGTGACTTTGTGAACATCAACAGGTCTAGTTTCTCCTCCGGACTGAGAGACTCTAGATAAGCTAGTCTTGTAATAGAATTTATCTTATTTTTACCGCCCTCTTGGGGATTTCCATACTTTGAAACTGTAATGAATGTGAAATATAGACTGCAAACGTCCATAGGAATATCCCATGAAAGATGGGTGGACAAAGAAGCAGCCAACTGAGTACCAAAAGCAAAATTGACCTACTCATAGTTTTCATGGGAAGATATTGTTTAAATAAAGAATTTTGAAAATATGAAGCCTCCGGGACTGTAAATTCTCAGCAAGTCTCAAGCCTGAAGTTGGGTACCACTCTTATACAGTAACTTCTAAAAGCCTCAGAGTTGCTGATAGCTGGCCCAGTCACAAGGCTTCTCTTCATACGAGTACAGAAAACTAGCATAAATGTGGTGTACCTTAATTCAGTTAAAGATGAACTGATAAAGCACTAGAAAGAATTTAATGAGCTACAGCAATTCATGGAAAAGCCTGGCCAGATGGACTCAGGCATTTGAGAAACTGGTAGTTAAACGCAGGCATGTCGGTTATGTGAATCACTCAAAAACCCAGTTTGGCGGATTATTTGGAAGACACCGCCACTCCTATGTTGAAATAACTTACAAAAAAAACCTTAGTACTGAAATGTCTTTAGTATGGTCTCTTTTCCACAGGTAAATCAACATAATTGAGTCTTTGTAAATATAACATAATAGTGGTGATGCAAACAAAAGAACCGGCTAGTTGGTATTTCTTTGTCACATTGAAAAATAGGCAAGTAAAACGAAGCCTTGCTGGTTTTTTAGTTAGAGATTTACTACCCTGCAGCTGAAATACCACAACAGAAATTGTCGCCCAATCACGTTGGTACAAGTGGTGAGGAGTAACGGACTGAAGTGAAAGTGTAAGAGTAGAAAGAATTTACTATAATTATTGATACTTTGAAGGATTCAATATCTTCTGGGACATGCTTCACTGCTTAGCAAATGGGCATGAACATTTGAAGGAAGAGGTAAGACCTTACAGCCTGCACATTTTTCATCCTGTTAAGGCTAGCTGTCTTATCTTCTCAGGGCCTGATTCACAAAGGGCATCCACACTCGTGCCGGAGACTCCCCAGTCATGGGGAGTCTCCAAAATTGGGGCAGAATCTCTGCAATGAAAATTCTCATTGCAGAGATTCTGTTCCGATAGCGGAGGCCCCCCTCGACTATTCTGGATATCTACCTCACTTAAGGTTTCATCAGCCATGCCAAGCTTGGGTCAGAGAGTCAGAAAATTATGACAACAGTGGACCTTTATATCAGGACTTCTACTATTCTGGTCACTGGATAAACCTATGATAGTAGACTTTGCTGTCCTACATTTTCACTCATTCTACAGTGGTCTTCAATATAATTTGAAAGGCATTCACAAAGGCATTAGAAAACTGTGGTAATATCATTGGAAATTCTTTCCTATCTTCTGGGTATCCTGAAGAGGACATCCCAAGTGTATGTTTTTGTTAAAGGAGATCTGCTGCACACTCAGTCCCCAGAATCTGACATTATATAAATGGACATGCAACAGACAGGATTGGCCTCTGAAGAGCATTGCATGCAAAGTAGTCTAGATATAACAATTAATATATGTGTATTGTTCATATATAGAAAAGTACTGATCATGAAAGCAATTAAACAAATAAGACAAATGTGTTTGCCAGTAGTCTAAACATTTAGGAAAAATACAATGGCTCCGTGGCAAAGTGAAGGGGAAGAATAAAATGCATCAAAGCAAACTAATGCCAAAATGAGTCAAACCCTCTCACTGGAAATTCAAATAATTTGTATGGGTCTTGTGAGGATTGCGGTGTGTTATATGGTATGGCTGTGTGACCTTACCGTGTAGTATACTTGGAACACTGTCTTGGGTCCAGTAAGACTTGTTTGTAAAACTTTTAACTCAACCCTAGGTATTTGTGGCTTCGAGGAGCGAGGCTCAAACAAAGGAAGCAGTGTAAAGCATTTAGAAGCTGCAAACGACAAAATAAGTAAGTTGTACAACTTGAAAAAAAAATGCCCCCAATTTATTAAAGTAGATTATATTTTTATGAATCTTTAGACACCAAGATGAGCAAACTCCACTGGAGGGTTGCAAATATATAGATTTTCATGTACAATGTAAATCACCGCTTTTCAGTCCAAAGTGCAAACAAGTATTGGTAACAGAAAAGTTTAAAAACATTTTAAACGTTTGAAAGAGTTGTGTTTGGCCACTCTGGCCCAAGTGTATTGACCAAATCTGATAGGAAGAAGGTCAGGGGAATCACTAAGGAGTATTTGGACAGTTACCTTGCCACTAAAGTATTCTCAAGTCCAGTGCCATACTTTACTTCAAAACTGGAAGAAGACTTCAATGGAGTGGTCCTGATTCCAGTGATGCAGGAAGCTGAAAGATGCTCTAGGTGCTGTGCAGTCAACGGGGTGTCCTTGCGGTTATTCCTTGGTCCACAGGTAAGATGGGGTGACTTTGGCCACAAGCGTCGGTGTCCCTCGAAGTCCTCTTTGAGCCAGTAGAAGGCCAGCTGCGGCTGGGCTCCCAATCTCCGTACACAGAAGGTCCAGCACTATCCTTTAGTGAAGGTTGGTGTCCCCCTTTGGAGCCCAATCTGGGCTCAAATAACATTCCCGAGTTGAGCCCAGGAGCAATCAGTGGCGATTTGCAGAATGTGGCTACCGACTTGCCAGTGCTGAGCTTTGAAGGCCCTGCTGCTAGTTCCAGGGGGGCAGCCGACTGACCATTGGAGGCACTTCTTTGGTCTGGGACTCGGGAGTGACTTTTCCACACGCCACAGGCATGGTCCTCTCTTCGCTAGCCCAAGGTGTGGCAGGTGCAGTCCAGCAGATGATGCAGCCTCTCTTGACAGATCCAGGGGTCAGCATGGAAGTCCTTCTTGGTCCTTTCTGCAGTTCCATTATCATTTGAGGCTCAGGGTGCCATATTTATGCCCAGAAAGTGCCCTAGTGGGAATGTGTAGTTACTATACAAAGGACTACCAGGATTCTCCTGCCCTGTGATGACTTGAGGCTATATGTGGCATCTAGCAATCCCAGAGTGAACTATTCTGCCCACTCTCAAGAAGTATGAACCCTTCCTTGGATCTTAGGAGACTGGTAGCCCACCATAGATGACGGCAACCTTTGAGTTACACACCCAAGGGAAAACCAGTTTGGGCACTGGTTTCCCCTCTCAGTTCCTGCTGCCAGCCTGTCTACCTGAACAAAGGGGCAACCCCTCAGGAGTGCGATCACCAATAGCCCACCAAAGGTGACTTTGCTTTTGAAACTCGCCTTTTTGACCAACATCCCTGAATGTTGTCCTACAAGGGGGAGGTAACACTTCTCCTTGTAGCAGGCTTCTATTGTTCATGGGCTTGGGACTCACTCACAGTCCTCCCCAGGAGGACAGAAGATTGTCTGATGGCCAGCAACTGTGCGAGGCCATTGGTAAGCTGGACAAAAGAGTGGCAACTTTCTAAAAGTTGCCTTTCCTTAAAGGTGACATTAAGTCGGGTTTAATGCCAATCTTAAGTTGATAGCTTGAAGAACCCATTTTAGTAATCCCATTCAGAAGTTAGCTGGGCTGAGAGGTTAGCTGTTAACTCTGTGTTAGCCAGTGAGGCTACTAACTTTTCCACAGCATACAACAATTTGGATATTTTGCTATTAAGACATATTAAAAGTATATGTCCTACTTAATAATATACAGCTCCCTGCCTTTGGGCAACATAACCCTACCTTAGTGGAGACATATATATTGTTAAGGGAAGTGGGGGCTTTGCCATTTGATTAGATGGCAAAGTCAAATTAGCAGTTTTAAAACTGCTCTTGCTGGCTGCAGCGGCAGCCTGGGGGAGCATTTTATACATTGCTACACACAGGGTGGCACAATCAGTGCTGCAGCCCCTGGGGACACTCTGTTTTACTTACCCTGGGTACCCATGGTACCATATGTTAGGGATTTATAAGTCAAGCAGCTTATGCAAATTGGGTGTAGTCAATTCAACATACATTTTGTAATCGGTTAGAACACTGGAACTGAGGTCTGGTTAGCAGGTCTCCGTGCACTCTCAGAGTAGAAAATAGTTTAAAGAGTTGTACTAGTGCAAAATATTTCAATACAGTGAGTGATGCATGGATGAACACAGCATATTAGTGGATACATTGCAAATTATGGTCTCAATTACAAAAAGTTATTCTGTAAGTATTGTTTAACCATAAAATTCAAGAGGAAAACACACTTTAGTTTGGAAAAGTGTTTCTTATAGACAAAGATTGTAAATAAGGACACATCTTAACATTGTTGAACCAGGTTTACATTGTGATCCTGAGACAGACAGTGCTACTGAAAATGCACAGTATTTGTTATCTACTTGTTTTCATGTCGATAATTTGTAAATAGTTTATTACATTTTAGTTGCAGATTGTGCAGTTTATTGGGGCTTTTGGTGGGTAGTTTTTTATTTTTTCATTTTGTATTGTTAGTTAACTGATTACTTTTTTAATTGTAACATTTTCATGTTTCTTACAGTCTTAGAATAGTTACCATATTATAATTTGGATTGTGGGGTTTATTGCTGGATTGAGCAATTAGCATTTAAGTAAAAAATATATTATTTTTTAAATTGAGAATAAATAACATTAATTATACTTTTTTTGTTTTTAAAGTGTTTATCTGTATGTCTAACTATTTTCAATTTATACATTTATTTGTATATATGATTTTGTAAATATTATTTTATGTATTTTCCATTGATCATGTTGGGTAGTTGTGTTTGGGTGTGTAATGTTATTTTTAAAGTTTATAATAATTATCTTATGTTGTTTAATATTTTAAAATTTAGTATCTTTTTTCTATTAATATTAGTTTTTAAATGTATGTTTTGTGGCGAATGTTGGGGAATGTGTAGGTAATATTTTTTTGAAGTATATAAATTCTAATTAAATAAAAAGTTTAAAATATTTATCAAAAGACAATATATTACTTTTTTAATATTTGTGTGTTATGTTTGGAGAAAGATTATTTGAGAGATGCTGTTTATTTGAACTATTATTTTTTTTTAATCAAAATTCCATTGTGCAATGCAGTATATTTATTAAGAATGTATTTTACTTAAAATATGTTTAGGATTTTTAAATTATTATTTATTTATTTAGCTAATTTTTAGTGTTGAAAATGTTTGTTTGTGTGTGTTGTATTTCAGCCACCAAATGAATGCACTTTCCTCAAATTTTGAAGTTACAAAAGTAGCTCTTTACCCAGCCAAAGAATGCAATTTCCACAGTGTTTGTTAGGCTAGAGTTAGAAAAGTAATTCTGCCCCCTGTATGCATTTCCCCAATTCTTGTTAGAATGTATTTAGAATAGAAAATCTTCCCCCCTCCCACCCTTACCTATATATGCACGTTTCCAAATGTCTGTTACACAGGAGATAGAATAGTAAATCTAACACTCCCAATGTATGTGTGCTCCCCAATGTTTGTTAAACTGGAGTTAGACTAGCAAACCTGATTTACCCAATGTATGTACTTTATCCTATGTTTGTCAGACTGGAATTAGAAGAGAAACTGTGAACTCCCCCAATGTATTTGTTTTATAAATATTGTCATGTATAATATAATATTGACATGTCAATTATGTCTAAATGTTTTCATGGAGTTATAAGTATTTTTTCAAAGTTATTAGATACATGTTTGCATGTTATGATGTTTTTTAATGTAAATATTTTATGAATTTTTTTCATTTTTAATTTAAATTATAATATTGATATTTACAAATCAAATATATTCACTTACCATTATATTGTCGATATTCTGACCACAATACCATTTACTGTGATATTTTTTACTGTACTTTAAGTGGGTGTTAAATTAAAATGCTTGTGATTAATATTTTTCCTATTATATTTTTGTGATGGATATTTCATCACACTGCACCCAAGGTAGCCTAGCCTTGTTGTCACCTCATGCCTCTTTTTTCCACCACTTCACACTTTTTGTCTCTTTATCTCACTCTTGCAGATTTTTTTCATGCCGGTTTCATCATTGCCTCTCCTATTTATCTCTTTGTTCTTCCTTCTCTATTTTTGACTAATGATAACAAATAAGTCCCCTGTCCCCAAAATTGAGTGCAGATGACCACCACCAGCAACCACCTGAACAAATTAAACACTAGGGGGCTTATTTACAAGCCTCTTGTGCCACTTTTGCGTCATTTTTAACATGGGAAAAGTGACATATGGGTGGAGCAAGGGGCTTGTAAATAAGCCCCCAGCTATATAATCAGACAAGCAATAGCAATTAAGGGATTCAGGGCTTTTTGACTGAAACTTCTGTGTAGATAATATGTACATATGCAATTTATTTCAGGAGGTGTTTTATTGCAACTGTGTTAATAAATCATCTCTGGTTCAGTCAACAGAGTAGGTTTCTGTTTGCTAGGCCTTATTACCTCCCTGATGCCTAATGGGCAGGCCTGTGACAATTAGAATAGTGATTTGGAAATGAGCAAAGCAACACACATTGCATGTTGAGGACCGGTTCTTATGGAAGTGACACCATCAGCATCCCTGCGCTTAGGATCAAATGTAAAATACTTAATGAGATGCAGCCTGGAGGGTACGAACCTGTTTTCATGGAATGTCTCCATATAAAAGTTTCTTCTTTTCTCTCTTGTTCTGGGGGATTTCCGGAGCACTGTAAGACAACAAATTAACAGTGGCATAATATTTCACAAAACCTTGATATGAGTATATTTGCAAAGGAATCAATGGCATATCCCTGGTAGGAGAAGGAAAATAGTAATTTATCCAGCAAAGAGTCTAGTATGTGAACTTCATGCGGCGCAGCTTAACAAGTGAAGGTTAGTAGGGAAAGGATCCCTAGCGAAATAGCCTGTCTACAGTCCATCAGGGTTAACTGGCATGGCAAAGATATATCCTGTGTTACCAGTGTGTGCCTCTACTATCCATGTAGCAGCAACTGAAAGGGGTACACGGATTAAGCCACTATATGATCCAAGCAATTTACATCTTTTTAATCTAGTACTCAGTGAAGTGTCCTCAAATCATCTGCCCTCTCCATCTTACTAAGAGAAGTTGGATAGTCACCAGTGGCGGCTCCTCCACTAGTGAGGAGGAGTGTTGCCCCACTGCTCAAAAGAAAAAAGAAAATTATAATAACGTATTGTTATTATTTTCGTTTTCCTATTGAAGTCAGTGGCTCTCGGGCGGGGCTAGCCAGAGCAGGGGGAGGAGTGGTTTGCACTCATTAAGTGCGCATTACTGCTTGGCCGGCCCTCTTGGGCCGGCCAAACAGTCACATGCACTTTGCATGTTCCCCACCAGGCTGCATTACACAGCCTGGTGAGAAACATGCAAAGCCTCCCTGTCCCTACCTGAGGGCCGCGTCACCGTGCTCAGACCAATCACAACGCTGCATTGCAGGGTTGTGATTGGCTTAGGGGAGCCTGGGAGCCCAGGTGCTTTCTGCTTCTTCCTGCTGCCATCGGAGACAGGAAGAAGGAAGAGGGCTGAGGCGAGACGCCAGCCGGCCGGCCCAGGTAAATGCTTTTTTGCTCTTCCAAACCCAAATGCCCCCCCTGCCCCTGCCCCTCCACTCCTTTACCATTCCCGTCCGGTAGCAGCCACTACTGTAAGACACTACTGTGCAAGCTTCCTCTGCAACATGGTAAGTAAAACAAGAGAAGGGAAAGGCAAAATCCTGATCACATCTTTCTAGCCCTTGCAAAGTAAGGATTTGAGGGGCAGGCCACCTCATAATTTGAAGCCTCTGCATCTTAAGACAAAAGGTAAAGGATGCTCTATGCCACTTCACAGTCCCACATGTTTCCTTTCTGGCTAGGCTATGAGAAGGCAGAGACCAATGAAAGTTTCAACCCTTTATTATGCCTTTATCTTATTCTCTTATTCTCTTCAGAGGTCACTATATGTTTACAGAAGGCAAAATATTGATAGGCATGCTAGTTGGTGATATGTGCGCTACAATTGTGAACATCTATGAAGGGTGCATTTTCCACACAACTATGGATTGGTGCTACATATTGCAAAATTCACATTCGGCTGCCTCATTTGCAGCTGCCAATTTGAGAAATATGGTACTAGCTCGCACCAATCAACCGTTCTACAATCACTATAACTGCAGAAGTAAAGGAGTGACATTTCACCCAGTGATATGTGGGATCGGGTGTTATAGATGGGAGCATTTTTCCCAGATGGAATAGCTATCCCAATCTTTGAACTCGAGGGAAAGGAGTTTCTTTTTAGCTGGAAACAAATAAATCGTATTTAAATGTACTTCAGAGGCCAGAAAGAATGATTCCTTCTATGTCATAACAACGTTTTGTTTCATACTCAATTAGAATTAATGTTTATATTGCAGTGCTGTCAAAGTGGCAATTACCTTAGGACACCATTCTTACAATCCAAACATTTATGGTCGAATGTTTTCGATTTTAAAGTGCATTCTAGCGAGATAATTAAAATGTATGTAATGTACATTACTATTCGGCGCAGACAGAGGTGTTTGCAAAGATCCTATAGTACCAGAACGCAGGCTTTTAAACAAAGTTGAAATAGAAGAGACCTGTGTCCTGTTATAAGGAGCATGTAAAAGTAGGATTTCTTTTTGCTTTGTATTATATTGCTTTTGTTTTACACAAATAATGTTACTGTGGCAAGCCAAGATAATTCATCGTTGGTACATAACAGTTTACAGAATAGGGTCTACAGCATGTATGTAGATGTCTTCAAAAACCTACATGTTTATGAAGAGACGCACAGAGGAAATACAGGCCAGAGCATAACTATAAAGTGGTTAACCAGTATCAAGTATGGAGATTTTGCATGTGCAGTTTACATACAAAGGGTTATACAATGTACAAAAAATAATAAAGCAACCATTCAAAAGCAATGAAGAACTTGGACTACTTGGTCTGGAAGTAAATGTGTGAGGGTGGAGCAGAGGTAGTGATCCGCTACCCGTCGCCATGACAACAGGTTCACATAGAGGACTAACCCAAATGTGTAGGCCAAGAAGCATTATCTACAGTGAACATAATAGAGTATTATTCATGTATTTGTGAGTATATGGAAGCATCCTTCTAAAGATTGCCTGGTGTCGTCCCTTGTGTGTTGTGCATAGAAGTATCAGCTCATCCCATGAGGCTGCAATTGGTTGGTTGCGTAACCCTCTTGCTTCCTCTCTGTGCAGCGAAAGTGCCTCCTCCTCAGCCCAACAAACCATCAACTCTGTCCACGAGAAACACTATTAAGGGGTGAAGCCTTCTATTTCATGGTGATAGAGCACCTGCCTAAGAGGAGGGCTACATCTAGAAATCTAGTTGCAAGTTTTCCTGCCTTAGGGCGACTACATAGTCCCAATATACAGCAGCCTCTAGTGTATGCAACCAGGCAGTCACCGCAGTGGAGATCCCTCTCCGGTATACATTCACTACAGGGCAGTTCCATAGCATATACTTAATGTCTGCATTTGGGGTGCGCCAACCAGGGCATAGGGAACTAGCAGTCATATAGATGTTCACCAACCTTGTTGAAGTAAGAAGGGCACACTGGAGTATATTGAATTGAAGATATTGAAATCTGGAGTTGCAGGAAAACTTATGGGGGTGGAAAAGTAGTCTCTCTCACTCTTTTCGGGTCAAGGGCGAACTACATCGCTCTCCCATGCCCTACGAAGAATAGCTAATGGGTCTGTTGAGAGGCTTGGGTTGGCTTGAAAGAGCCAAGCGATAACTCTCCGCTCAAGCCTAATGGTAAACAATGTGTGAGCCAAAGGAGGGGAATGTGGCTCTGCATTATTCCTCGACGGTAGTTGAGTGCGGCAACCAAAGGTCTGTGTGTAAGAAATTGGCTTGTAGATAGGCCAGTGTGTTCAACAATGGGAAAACAGGGAATTAAAGCCCCATCCTGAAAGAGGTCTCGTATGCTAGTGATTCCTGAGGTCTTCCATTGCTCAGCTGCATTCTATGTAATACTTCTTCTGAAGGAGTGGATACTCTTTAGGAGAATCACAGGCATGTAGAACTGATCAGTCAGAGGTTGTTTATGGGCTTAGCAGGAGCTGTCGTGTCGATGTGTTGAAGTTTGTTATTGGTCCCCTCCCCAATAATGTAAAACGTATTTTCCCCCAGGACCTGGCCCACCCGGGGGGGACACAGAAAAGCAAGCACGGGCAAACGCTCTTGCTTTTTTTTCAATTTGCTGTGGATTCATGGATCTGCCGTAAAATTGTGGCACAATTGGGAAAAAACGTTATTGGCTCCCAGCAGGAACCCAGCACCAGGTCTAGGAGTCAGGGTATTCCTACCCTGCCCCCTTCTTTTTTTGCCTTTTTTCTAGGGACTCGAACGAGTTCCAGTTCCAAGATGGCAGCCAACACTTCCTGGTTGCAGTGTTGGTAGCCAATCAGATCTCAGCATAAGATCTGTCGGATCTGTGGAGGATTCGCATTCCTAGATATACAAATGTATTCTTTCTTTAATAACTCCAAAACTACTGAACAGATGTACACCAAGTCACGAAAGGGCTCTTTCTGGACTAAGAGCTAGCTTTCTGAAAAATGTGGTGTAATTCCGTCCAGCTGTAGGCATGTCTAAAATCCCTATGGGAAACTGCATGGGGAAAACATATTTTGGGATGCCTCTTTTTCTCAGCATGCTTTGACAGTCTACATGGTGATGGTGTCACCAATCACAGTGGCATGTCATATTGGAGTGGTGGTTGATGGTTATACGGTACAATGTTTCCACTGACCCTTAAGACATTGTCAAATATATACTCATTAATTCAATTTATGACTGTGCTGAAACGTAATCAAGAAAACAATGATCATCTAAGTGAAAGAACAAATTGTCAGCAACCACCATTAACAAGAACAGCTCAGCACTCAATCACCACCAGTTTAGATTCAATCCATGTTGCACTATCAAAACATTCACCATCCACGTGGTCGTTGATGTATTGCAGGTCATAGGCGCTGGAAAAAGGGGTGCTGGAGACCTCCAAAATAATCACCCTAGAGTTCAGAAGGTGATTGAGCAATAAAGATTCCTTTACATTTTGTTATTATCTTGTTACATTTGCTGTGCCTTCAAGGACAGAGGTCAAATGCCAGGCTCTGTCTTCTGACAAATGTCCACTTATTCTTTTAACACAGAGAGTGACGTTTACTTGTATTTCATTGCCTAAATTAGAGGAGTTTGTAATGTTTACTATTGGACGTTCTTGCTGAGGTGCAGGGAATGAGAAAGGAAAGGATGTCTGATGTCAGTTGTTTTCTTACACACATTTAGATTTCTGTAAATTAACTATACAAATATTTCAAAATATATCAAAACTTTAAGCACAGATTAAACAATTTTTTTGTAATTCTGAAGTGTGATGTAAACAAAGATTTGAACCAAATCATGACCCTTAATTTGGTGATGTGCAAATGATTAATATCTGCTTGAACCCCATTTCCGCACATTATCGTTTGCGCTGTATAGCTTTATCAGTAAAACTGCATGTCAATGCAAATTTTGTAGCCAATTGAATGGATAATAGCCTGTCTGTAAATGACAGTGCGCTACCACACCATGCTTTAGTAATATAGTTGCAGCCGTCTACTCCAAAATCTCCCACCAGCTATATACCACATCCTTACCACTCTCCTGCTGAATGGGCGTGGCTTATTTGCTATAATTGTTCTTTGTGCAACTTGATTTTTCCCAATCTCCAGCACTTCAGTGATATAACATTGAGGGCAGTACCCCACTATGAAAATTGTTCCAGCTCCACTGTTACAGATCTGCAATCTTGGTGAGACCTATGTCTCCTGGGTCTCTCCAAACCTTCAATATAGTCCAGACTAACATCCCGTCTAAACGCATGGACTTGATTAGCACTGTGCTTCGTTAATTAACAACCAACTTTTTTTTGTCTCTGACAATCGCCAATTTGTTCAAATTATCTTTCCCATACCTGCTCCTGGTAAGGTTGTACCTCTGTGACTCCGTTTGTTGTATCCCCCGGTGTACTGTCAGCCCCCTGTTTATTTTTTGTATCCCCGTTCTATTTAGTATTGTAGTTTTGTAGTATTGTAATATTGTACCCCTGTGTTTTCGGCGCCCCCGGCCCCTGCCGCGCTTCCCGCCACCTCCCCGCTCCCCGCCCCTCACCTCTGCAGCCCTCCCCATTCGCCGCCCCGCTCCCCGCCTCCCAGCTGCCCCTCCCTCGCTCCGCCCCCCCCCCCACTCTCCACATATGGCAGAGTGGCCTACGTGCAGCGTGCGCGCGCAGCGGGCGCGCCGATTGTGCGCCAAAGGCGCGCCAAAGGTAAGCCCGTCTGCGCCCGTCCGCGCCCGTCCGCGCCTGGACCACGCCCAGTGCCAGGACCCCTGGCCCCCACCGACGGAAGCCGACCCGACGGACCTACAACGCCACCGACCTCAACGCACTCAACACCGGCCGAACCCCGGGCTGCTACCGAGCCACACCGAGACGCACCCACGGACCCTTCAGCTGCCACTCCTGCAAGTTCACCTGCAACCAGACCCTCGCCACACCAGCACCCACCAAGCCGAACTCCAGCAGCAACCACCTGAAGTGTATCCTGCTCAACACCCGCTCCGTCCACAGACACGCCGTCGAGCTCTGGAACCTGCTCGACAACACAGCCCCAGACGTCGCCTTCCTCATGGAAACCTGGATGAACGCCTCCTCAGCGCCCGACATCGCCATCGCCATCCCAGACGGCTACAAGATCATCCGGAGGGACCGCGTCAACCAGACAGGAGGAGGCATCGCCATCATCCACAGGAACACCATCCGCATCACGACCGACACCGACGATACCCTCGCACCCGCCGAACACCTGCACTTCCAGATCCACGTCAACCCCAAGACCACCCTCAGAGGCACCCTCATCTACAGACCCCCGGGACCACGCACACAATTCAGCGAAGACATCGCCGACTTCATCAGCCCGCACGCCCTCCCCTCCGCCGACTACATCCTCCTCGGGGATCTCAACTTCCACCTGGAGAACAACAACGACCGCAACACCACCACCCTGCTGGACAACCTCGCCAACCTCGGACTCAAGCAACTGGTGACCACCCCCACCCACTACGCCGGACACACACTCGACCCGGTCTTCTCTTCCAGCAAGGACATCGCCTTCAGCCACGCCACAGGACTCCACTGGACTGACCACAGCTGCGTCCACTTCAGCTTCAGAAGGACCACGTTCCACCATCACCAGCAACAGGTTCCCCGCAGAAGCTGGAACAAGATCACTGCAGACCAGCTCGCTACTTCCCTGAGCAAGAACCCTCCCACCAGCACAACGAACCCCAGCCAAGCGGCCACCGACCTCACGAAATGGATCAGCGACTGCGCAAACGACCTCGCCCCCCTGAAGACCCCACCGAGCAGACCCGGCAGCAAGAAAGCACCATGGTTTAACGACGAACTCAAGAGCTCCAAGAAGAACTGCAGAGCACTCGAGAAAACCTGGCGCAGAGACCCAACACCGGACAACATGACTGCCCTCAAGCTCGCCGTCCGAAAACACCACCAACTGATCCACGCCACCAAGAAAACCGCATACAAGGAACGACTGGACAACAACGCACACAACAGCAAAGAACTCTTTAACATCGTGAAAGAGCTCTCCAACCCCAACGCCGGAAACAACGACATCACCCCTTCGCAAGACCTCTGCAACTCCCTCGCCTCCTACTTCCACAACAAGATCGCGGAAATACACAACAGCTTCAGCACTCAACCGACGCACGCCACGGCCGAACCACCGCCCCCCACAACCACCCTCCGCGCCTGGACCCCGATCAGCACCGAAGACACCGTCCACACGATGAACTCCATCCACTCCGGATCTCCGACGGACCCCTGCCCTCACCACGTCTTCAACAAGGCCGACGCTGTCATCGCACCCCACCTGCGGGACATCATCAACACCTCCTTCGACACCGCTACCTTCCCGGAGAGCTGGAAGCACGCCGAACTCAGCGCCCTACTTAAGAAGCCATCAGCCGACCCCACCGACCTCAAGAACTACCGCCCCATCTCGCTGCTCCCGTTTCCGGCAAAAGTCATCGAGAAGACCGTCAACAAGCAACTGGCCGCCTTCCTCGAGACGAACGGCTCCCTCGACCTCTCGCAGTCTGGCTTCCGGGCCAACCACAGCACCGAGACCGCCCTGATCGAAGCTACCGACGACATCCGAGCCCTGCTCGACAACAGAGAAACAGCGGCCCTCATCCTCCTGGACCTCTCCGCGGCCTTCGACACTGTCTGCCACCGTACCCTAGTACAGCGCCTCAGCAACGTCGGAATCCAGGAGAAGGCTCTGGAGTGGATCATCTCCTTCCTCGCCGGAAGGACACAGAGAGTCCGCCTCCCCCCGTTCAGATCGGAGGCCACCGAAGTCATCTGCGGCGTTCCTCAAGGCTCCTCGCTCAGCCCAACACTCTTCAACGTCTACATGAGCCCCCTCGCAGCCATCGCACGCCAGCACAACCTCAACATCATCTCCTACGCCGACGACACCCAGCTGGTCCTCTCCCTCACCAACGACCCCGCCACCGCCAGAGCCAACCTACACGAAGGGATGACAGACGTTGCCAAGTGGATGATGAACAGTCTCCTGAAACTGAACTCGGACAAGACGGAAGTCCTCATCCTGGGATCTTCACCCTCCGCCTGGGACGACTCATGGTGGCCCCCCGCCCTGGGCAGCGCACCCAAGCCCACAGACCACGCACGCAACCTGGGCTTCATCCTGGACTCCTCCCTCTCCATGACCAGACAAGTCAACGCCGTCTCCTCGTCGTGCTTCAACATCCTGCGCATGCTACGTAAGATCTTCCGATGGATCCCCACCGAGACCAGGAAGACGGTCACCCAGGCCCTCGTCACCAGCCGTCTGGACTACGGCAACTCCCTCTACGCCGGAACCACCGCCAAACTCCAGAAGAGACTCCAGCGGATCCAGAACACCTCAGCACGACTCATCCTGGACATCCCCCGCCGCAGCCACATCTCCGGACACCTGAGAGACCTGCACTGGCTCCCGGTCAACAAGAGAATCACCTTCCGGCTCCTCACCCATGCACACAAAGCCCTACACAACCAAGGCCCAGGATACCTCAACAGCCGCCTCAACTTCTACGCTCCCAAACGCCAGCTTCGATCGACCAGCCACGCCCTCGCCGCCGTTCCCCGCATCCGAAGAGCCACCACAGGAGGAAGGTCCTTCTCCTACCTGGCCGCCAAGACTTGGAACTCCCTTCCGACCCACCTCCGCCTGACCCAAGACCACCTCGCCTTCAGGAAGCAGCTCAAGACCTGGCTGTTCGAGCAGTAGCGGACCCCCTCCCCCCAGCGCCTTGAGACCCTCCGGGTGAATAGTGCGCTATATAACTGCTTTGATTGATTGATTGATTGATACCTATTTCTCATGGTCTACAATCTCTACATAGAACCTATTGACTCAACTACTTCTAGAGTATGTTAATACCCAGCTCTGGTTCTCATTACGAGTTGCCTGGAGCGGTACCCCTAATTGGACAACTACAAGTTATCTGGTGTTTCCAGACCTGAAATTACCAGGCCCGGAAAACTCAGGTCTGGCTTTATCAGATTAGGATTCGCATCAGGTAAAACCACAGAAGGATAGGGATTGCGGGTTGAGAAACAACCTGTCCTCTGGCTGCCCACTCCATGACAATGGGGCAGCAGGCGCGGCTTCCCTAAACCTCACGAATCTCTTCACACCCAACCCACACCAGCCCCCCTCAGATATTTACCATCTGCTTAAGCTGGTGGTAAATATCAGCATTAAACTTCTTGGAACTGGGGAAAATCTGTAGTAAGGGACCTAGTTAATCCACAATCGTGAGGTTATTCCCCCTTCTGGGGATTTTAACTCATAATCCCTATTAACTCAAGGAGAGATTACTTTACCCAGTTACAAGAAAATCATGTCACCACCTATCACTACTCTGAAACATAAATCCTTAACTTCCAGGTACAGTTTTAGAACTGCAGAGCAAGTCCAGGACCCCTTAGACAGTTGCAATTACCACTTCACTGGCATCACACATTAAACACTGCCCCCTTGAAATGTGTCATGCATAATGCAGCTCGCCTCACTAAAGGACTATCAATTTTGACTCCCATTACCTTAAAAAAGCGACATAGGCTGTCCCTACACACCAATATCATCATCAAGCCCTGCTGTTTCATGCAATTGACTTTCTCCTCCCTCGTAAGAGTAAACCTCCACTATCTTGGGAGGCTCTGGTATCACAAGAAAAAAGAATATCAACAGGTAAAAAGTTAAGTAAAGCCAATAAGAAATATTAGAACATTGGAATGTGGAGCACTTCATTGAATACAAAGGAGTACTCCAAGCTTATATGGGCTGGTAAAAGCTTGCAAAGCAACATTGCAATGTTGTTTTACAAAGGCTTCTCGGAGCCCGAGGGGATTTAAACCACCTCGGGCTCCGAGAGGCCTTTGCTTTATTTGTTAGAACATTCTGCCCTCTAGTGGAAGAATGTTCTAAAAGCCTTATAGCCCTTCGTAGCTGGGCTATACTGGCTATTAAAGTCTCGCTCCTTCGGCTCGGGCCTTTAAAACTGGAGCGGACCTTTAATATCAGGTATAACCTGCTACGGCGGACAATAAGGCTAAAATAAGGCAGCAAGCTTTTTCAAGCTATGCACTCAGTATCTGGCCCACAACTGAATTGCACATCATGCTTGTCAAATACTTAATTTACTCCAGGAAGGATTCAAATGTACCTCATCATGGCACACCTGATTCATCATCAATACTAGCAATCGCTAATGAGGTATTTAAATACCAATACATACAAAGACACAGGCTATTAATTTGCCCACAATTGACTTATCGAGTCAAATTACAGACAAAGGTGCATAAAGAGAGCAAAGAGGGCAACATGATTGCATTACATCTTAGAACATTGGAATGTGGAGCACTCCATTGAATACAATGGAGTGCTCCAAGCTTATATGGGCTGGTAAAAGCTTGCAAAGCAACATTCCAATGTTGTTTTACAAAGGCTTTTCGGAGCCCGAGGGGATTTAAACCACCTCGGGCTCCGAGAGGCCTTTGTTTTATTTGTTAGAACATTCTGCCCTCTAGTGGAAGAATGTTCTAAAAGCCTTATAGCCCTTCGTAGCTGGGCTATACTGGCTATTAAAGTCTCGCTCCTTCGGCACGGGCCTTTAACACTGGAGCGGAGCTTTAATATCAGGTATAACCTGCTACCGCGGACAATAAGGCTAAAATAAGGCAGCAAGCTTTTTCAAGCTATGCACTCAGTATCTGGCCCACAACTGAATTGCACATCATGCTTGTCAAATACTAAATTTTCTCCAGGAAGGATTAAAAGTACCTCGTCATGGCACACCTGATTCATCATCAATACTAGCCATAGCTAATGAGGTACTTAAATACCAATACATACAAAGACACAGGCTAGTAATTTGCCCACAATTGACTTATCGAGTCAAATTACAGACAAAGGTGCATAAAGAGAGCAAAGAGGGCAACATGATTGCATTACATATTGTATTACACTTATTGTATTACTTATATAGGCACAAGCCAGTTAATACACCTAGTAATTGACCCTCAATAGAGTTATCAACTCAAGTTATAGACAGTGGTATATAAAGAGGGCAAAGAGGGTCACATATTCTACTACATTATTTGCATTTGTAAGCAGTACCATCTCAAAAAATCCTCCTGTTCCCTCACTTCCAGTCCTCTCCTTCCAGCCCCCGTCCTTGCTCTAGCAGAGCATTAGACATGATCCATATGATGTTAAGAGAATAGGGAAAAAGGGGTGACAAATTTGCTTCACCTTAATATGGATCTCTCCTCTTTGTAACCTGAGTATGGAAGTTGCTCTAATAACTGTGGTTAATGACCGCATTTCAAGCACTGTACCTGACTAGCAAAAATTGAATAACTCAATTCATGTGTGAACAACTAGAATATCCTGTATCAATGTTTAGCGCAAGGGAGTTTAAGGGTAGTGTAATCAACAACAAATGTATACTCACACATACATTTCCCTTCTAGTTTTCCAGTCTTCTGCTTGAATGAGCACGCCCCCATGGAAAAGAAGATAAAAAGCAGTGAAAGGGAAACTCCAACAACCACCGGGATGTCGTGCTTTTCCAATACTGTGAAGGTGAACTGATTTGGAAGCTTCTGTCTGTGAAAATAGGCAGACCACACAAAAAGTATACTTATTACTCAGGAGTTACAATTACATTTTTATTTTAAATTGCATTTATATAGCGCTTACTACCTCTGACAAGGCGTTGCCATTTTGTTTTACATTACAATTTGTTTCATTAGAGTACTCCTTGAGTCAATGTTTTTGTTACAATCCAATGCAGCATCCTGTCATTAACACATATGCAGGGCGTCCAACCGTGATCCTTGTGCAAATATACTGGGTGTTGATTGTAAACAATGAGGGGCCCATTCACTAACTGAATATTGTAGTACTTTTGTAGTACCACAATAGTACTACTAAAGTACTAAAAAATTCTATTCACAAACCTACAAGTGTAAATGTCCACGATTACCTCAACTATCTTTTCTATGGGGAGATCCACACACATGTATGTTTAACGTTTGGTAGTAAATGTGGTAGGGACCAGGGCAGTGCATGGAAAAAGGGGCATACGTATTACAAAATAGCAGGGGTTTAGTGAAGAGTAAGGAGGGGTTAGGGAGGGAAATTTACGCAACCAGAAAAGAGTAAGCCCCCTGCTATTAACAAACTACACATCTAAAGTTGCTGTAGGCAAAAAGGGACCCATAACAGTAGTAAATGACTTCAGCTCAGAGCTAGAGTAAGTCCAGCACCACAGATGGCTAATGATTAGTACTGCACCACCCTCCCAAAGAAAATGACAAAGGTAGGTAATTAATATTACGTTAAATTACATTATTTTAAATAGTTAAAAATATTAGTAAATATAATTTAATATTAAAAATGTTAAACATTAAAAAATCTAAAAATAAAATGCTAAAACATATTGATGTTAAATATTAAAGTAACATCTTTGTTTTTTAATTAAGTGTTAATAATTAATAAAAGTGATGTATAGAATTAACTTAAAGTATGCTAATTACATTTGATTAAAATTCATGTTATATTAATTTATAAATTGCAAAAGGTTGTTAAAATATTTTATAATTAAATAATAAATGATTTTTTTGGACTATTTTGAACATTAATGTATACTTATACTTTAACCATTTTAAATTATTTAATTTAATTCATCATTATTTCCTATTGGGTTTTACTTTAAGGGCCAGGTGCATCAAAGGGTTTTGCCCATGCCGTGTCTATGGGAAAATGTGTTCATGCATGTGGCCCTTGGTCCCTACCTTCATTATTTTCTATGGTAGTGTGTTGCAGTACCAGTGGTTGGCCATGCTCAGGACTTTACTTTTTCGAGGGGGGCGGGGAGACTTGTGAGTCTAGAATTTTGAGTAACTTTACACTCTAATTTTGTGAATAGTACAAATAGTGAAGATACTCAAAAGTGTAAGAGTAAATTGCACATGCAATATACTCACAAATTGAAGTTTCCTTATAAATAGCCTTGTAACCGTTAAAGCCATTCCCTAATTAGTCCTCATACATAAATGCGTTGTCAGCCATAATTGAATATGATGAAATCCTGGCATGAGTCTGACTGCTGACAAATTGCAATCTGATGAAGAACCTTTTTTGGGGAAAAAGGACAAAGTGAAAGTGCACAATGAACACGCCTGGCTTGCATTTTGAGTCCAGAATAAACATTTAAAAGGAGTGCTGCAATAAAACGAAAAATGAATGATTACTTCCTGTGTACACCTGTGAGATAAAGCATTTAATGTGTGATGATTCTGCGTATTTTTGGGATGTTAAATAGATCCTTATGCATTGTAAATCAATCATTCCATAGAAGATTGAATGAGACACGTAATAACTAAGAGAATGAGGTGTGAGAGATCCTCCTCTGGGTGGAGCCAAAGTGCACTCTATTTATATTTTAAAGTATTGGTAACAAGAGGCCTTGCAGACAGCTGGGAAAGAGGACTAAGGAGGACTATTTAAAGTGGGAGGGATTTCACTCTTATCCATGTTTCCGATTGTTAGGGTGCAAGAGTATAGGTTGGGTTCAAGATATGAGGCCTGTTACTCAGAAGAGTCAAACCCAGCCGCATCCGTGCAGTTAAGAGCAGTAGGGCCGGGTTGGGGGGACGGGGGGAAGAATTCGACAGAAGACCAGGAGGGAAAATTAAATAAATAATACATATTCCCTCGTCGTCCGTCGAAATCCCCCCACCCGGCTCCACCACTCTCACCTGCACAGGCCGCGGCTGGTCAAACCTCTGGTTTCTATGTCCCTCAAAGCAAGAACTATTCAAGAAATTCTTTACATACCAATGAATCAGAAGGCTGCTGCAATCTGGGGATAGAGATGATTAGCTGGGGCACGTTCCTTTACTGCCAAGAAAAAGCAGTACTGACCAGTACTATTTAATTCAATAATACAATCTAATGCAATTCAACACAATACTTTGAACTTCACTAGAGCCCTCTGCAAGAACCTGAGAAAACTGAACAAAATTCTATTCTGAAACATATACTGCATCACACAACTGTGGTCTGAAAGCTATCCAGATACTCCATTCGACATATTGGTGCTGATGGAGAAACTATACAACATATTCAACCACAGTTTATAGTGATCCAAGGTTAGGATGATAGTGTCACGCTCAACAGGAAAGCACTGCCATATGAACAACAGGCCCCTTCTGTGACAATGTGAGACAAGGAACGTACTGTTTAGGAATTGTTTACAGCTTATGGTGCTGAAACCTTGGCCGAAATAAATCAAACCCGGGAGTTGAAACAATGGCAGGATGGTAGCTTTCCTCCATCTTGGAATCAGAAGATGGCAGATTCGTCACTTTTTTTTAAGGAGCATCTTAACTTACTGCTCTGACCTATGCTTTGTACTAGGAGTAGAACCCTCCCCAGGAGAGTTAATCTCGACATGGGTGTCTGGTCAGGTCACTGGCAATTAAATGAGCAGTCTACTGGGAGTGGCAGAAAGCACCTTTGCTTCTTCTGTGATGTGCTTTGTACCACTAGGGCTTTGGCCACTAAATTCATGATGTTTTACGAATAAAACGTTATAGTGTGCACATGACTATGTGTGGAAATCATGTTTCAATAAATAATTATCATTTGCACATCACTAAGTAAAGTGTATTGATTTGTTTCGAGCCTATTAAAAGTGTTTGTTTCCATCACACTTCAGATTTACAAAAAATGCTTAATTTGTGTTTTCTTCACTACTGATGTATTTGGAAATATTCCTAGAGTCAACTTACAGGTATTTAAAAAAAAAATTATAGGAAATATCAGCCAACAGCCTTTACTTTCACACTCCAGCAAGACTGTCAGATAGGTCACTTTACAAAGTCTTCTCACTCTGCAGAGAACAAAAAGTAAACACCAATCGCTATGTTAAACGAATAAGCAACAATGTGTCAGTAGACATACCCTGACATTTGAACTCTGTCTTTAACCTCTTCCATGCTCATGACGGCTCCCGGCCGTCATGACCACGCCAGCGATCGGAATGTTCAGCACTGCGGCGGAATTCGCGCAGCAGTGATGAGGTTAAAAGCACAGCATACGTGACAAGATAAAGACAACATATAAGGCATCTTTATTACTCATTAACCTTCCGAACTCCAGCATATTTCTGGGGGTGCTACAGCAGCCCAGCGCTCCTACTTCAAGCATCTATGTGTAGCTGGTGCTATTGAAGGTCAGGTTGGTGAATATCAAGGTTATTAAGGGCCTTATTATTACTTTGGCGGTCCTACAGTGGATGGTGCAATGAAGCCATGGTGCAACCGCCCACCAGGTTAGGAGCTGAATCCTGCTCTGGCAGGCAGTACTGCAGCGATTTGACAGCTGGGGTCTGTTAGGCTCATAGAAAACCATGGGGGCACTACAAGTGCCCTCCGCATGCACCCCCAGATCCAGAAGCAGCAGGGGGCCCCCTTTGTTGCCTCACCACCACACTTTTCAGGGGCAGTGGACAGGCAACTCCTAATATGCATGGCGGTGACGCAGCCGCACCCCCAGCATATTAGTGCTCCTGACTGCTGTGCGACTGCCGCAGGATCCTTGGTGGTTGCAGCGGTTCTGTGGCTGTCCGACCGCTACACTCATAATACTACGGGCGGGCCGCAGAGTGGCAGTGGTCAGACTGCCACCTCAGGTTCAGCGGTCCAGAACTCTTACTAAAGCCCTAAGTCTTGATTCCACCTCCTGCATATTTCATCTGCCACCAGACATTTCCTGCCCTCTTATCTTACTCTTGCAGGTTCTTTTTCATTTCTGATTTCTCCCTTTGTCACTGTTTTTCTGTCTTTCCCTTCCTCTTATTTCCCCCTTTTGTGTTTTTCTCTCTCTTACTTTAGGTCGAAGTCTTATTTTGAAAAATAAGTGCAGGTCCCCAGAAATAAGTGCTGATGGACCCCACCTGCAGCCACCAACTCAAATTAATCACTTAAGTTAGAAGGTTTGTAAATGAAAGGAGTTCGGCACCTGCATAATAAGATGACGCCAGAGTACTGTTCACCAAATATTAGTTGTTACAATGCAATCTATAAGAATATGGTAGATTAGAACGCAGTTTTTACCATGAAAGGCATTGGCACGCATTGTAATGTAAGCGTATGAAAATTACCTTTACCAAACTGCACTTACAACACATACTTTTTTACCACGACTTTCGAAAAATACATTGAAAAATACATTGTATGAACTATAAAACAACAATAAAAAACAAAATACCTAATGCAAAACTATTGCCAGAAATTTAAAAAAAACTGACATTGTATTTCCATCTTCAACCAAGATGGTACCCATTAACTGACCAACACAAAGGTCTAAATCAACATTTCTAAAATCTGTTTAAAGAAATAGGTCTTAGTTATAAAACGATCGCAGTAAAAAAAAAAATACATTCCAAAATATATTTTTGAAATAAAAAACAATTATGCAACACTTCACATATAAAACCATCAGCCACCATTTTGTTACCATTTCTTGTGAGACCATTCTGTGGATTGGACATGCTAATACGAATTTCCGACAAAGAAGAGTGCCATCTCCGTCCAAACTCAAGTAAGAACATATCTACAAACACCGAATTTATACATAGAGTAACTAAAAACACCTTTTTAATAATTACAATATTATTTCTTTTCTGTAATATATTTGGAGTCAATAACATCAAATCCGACAAGAAATTAAAAGCAATTGTTTAAAGAGGAAACACTACCACAAAGTAAAAGGTAGATAAGTGAAAAGTTTGATGACAATGTGATAAGTGAAGGAATACTTTTATAATAAACCAAATGGAAAAAAACTGTTGTCATTTCAGTAAAACCGAAATGAAACAAAAACAGTGAGAAAGTATTTCAGTAGTTTTTACAAATATGTAATAAATATTTAAAATTATTTTACCCTTCAGATTATTAAAAATAATCCACAAGGTTTACATATTGTTTCAGAAAAAGGAAAAACACAACCTCTTGCAATTTTGAATTATTATTTCAAAGCTAAACCAGAGAAAAGCAAATATTTTTTTCTTCATGAAACGAGGCACCTAATCAAAAAGCACCAATCTACGTCCAAACTCAAGTAAGAACATATCTACAAACACCGAATTTATACATAGAGTAACAAAAAACACCTTTTTAATAATTACAATATTATTTCTTTTCTGTAATATATTTGGAGTCAATAACATCAAATCCGACAAGAAATTAAAAGCAATTGTTTAAAGAGGAAACACTACCACAAAGAAAAAGGTAGATAAGTGAAAAGTTTGATGACAATGTGATAAGTGAAGGAATACTTTTATAATAAACCAAATGGAAAAAAACTGTTGTCATTTCAGTAAAACCGAAATGAAACAAAAACAGTGAGAAAGTATTTCGGTAGTATTTACAAATATGTAATAAATATTTAAAATTATTTTACCCTTTAGATTATTAAAAATAATCCACAAGGTTTACATATTGTTTCAGAAAAAGGAAAAACACAACCTCTTGCAATTTTGAATTATTATTTCAAAGCTAAACCAGAGAAAAGCAAATTTTTTTTCTTCATGAAACGAGGCACCTAATCAAAAAAGCACCAATCTACAAAAATAAAACGTTTCTTTTTAAACTAAATTCAAACAACTGCACCAACAGAAAAAGTTTGAAAGTAATTCAAAAGATATGAATAACGTCTAGTATGGATGTGCAAAAACAGCCTTCTTCCACTTGTGGCTTGTGCTGCGGCCCTGTTCCTGGGCCACATCACAAGCCGCAGTAGAAAAAGTTAGTTTGGGAGGGAAGAAGGGGGGCAAGCAAGACCGACTACCATTTTGTGTGTGTAAAAGGCAGCTTTATTGAAACAGGTGCACATCACATTTATTAAAACTGGCAAATGCCTCACAAAACTAAAACCTCTCTAAACATCAAGTTACCTGACCCCTTAGGTTTTTCTCCCCCCACCCCTACGATCCCCACATGATAAAATCCCCCCACCCTGCAATATACAAATATACAATTCAATTACATCCTAATAGTATCCAATTTTCTCCCCTACATCCTAACTACAAAACCTGCCAAGACCTACAGACCTATCTGCCTTCTTGCAACTGTAACTAAGTACCCTCTAATGTAACTCCAAAACTGTTTGCCCCTTCCCCGCTCCCATTCCCCAACTCCCCAAACATAACGATAAAGAACCGAACTCCAGCCAAACTTGGCCAACATCAAAAACAACTCCCCCACCCAGGGAAAGTGGGGTTAGGTGATTACACTGCCTCCCCCTTTCCCTGCCCCCCACCCCCCAGCCCCGTGCAGAAACGACCGTCCACTGCGGCCTCCTAGTCCCGGCGAACCCCTAACAAACTAGCCAACACTTCCCGGAGCTCTAATAGGTACAAATCCATTCCCATGCGGGAGAGGTGGACCCCATCCCCCCTGAACATCTCAGGCGCATCGTACTTAATGTCCCTGTGCCATATGCGTGAAAAACCCAAATGCCGACAGAAACGCACCATCTCGACATTCAATTTCCTGCTTGCCTTGTCTACCGCCTGCGGCTTCACTGCCCCCCGCCACACTCTACGCGGTACCAACTCGGTCCATACCACCGTACAACCTGCCCATCTCCTCCACAGCTCAGCCAAATCCCTCCGCATCGCTCTCATCAATACCAAGCCCATCTCCTGCACCATATAATTCTCCCCCAGGTGGAGCACCAACACGTCTGGGCAACGCCCCCCTTGAACCAAACTGTTTAACGTCTTGATCAATTCCTTCCATCTCATGCCCCCCCTCCCTGACCAAACCACCTGAAACAAAGCCGGATTGAAACCCAGGTTGTCCCCGAAATAACTATCTTGAGCCTGCAACTTCGCCCTCTTCACAAAGGAATGGCCCAGAATCCAAACCAACATGTCCCGGGCCATGGGACCCACCACTGAACCTGAAATGAGAAACAAATGTCAATAAGAGTGTCCCCCAAGCTCACCACGCGCGTTCAGGCCAACTCTGCCCTGCGCACATACCGCCGATAACAATTGGAGGACCACCTCCCCAAGCGCATAATGGCCCCCAGCCCACACCCCTGTCGATGCGCCTCCGATGCCGCCCCGATCCAGAAGGAGTGCGTGCCAAACTGACTTCCCTCGAACTCTAGTCTGGCCAATGCCTTCCGCAACACCCCCAACAGCTGTGACCCCGTTGCCCCTCTCCCATTCGCATGCTGAAACACCAAACCACTCGCCCTCCATTCTCCTACCCATTTCCTTCCCCATCGTACCAGGCACTCCACTCCTTCCTCTACCTTTCGCAGGACCACCCACGCCCCGACGCCCCTCTGATCAGTATTTGACTTTCGCAACCAAAGGCGCACCTCCATCTGCTCCACTCTCACTTCCGACCACTCCAAACCCCGGCCTGCCTTTGAACCCAACAGCTCCGACACCCGAAATGCCCCCGCAAACATCCACACCATCAGGGTCGAAAACAGGCACGCTTCCCTTCCGTCCCTGCATACTCGCGGCAGCGTCTCCACCACTCTGCCCAACAACTCCTTTGACATAGGCTGCCGCACCGCCCCCCCGCCCACACTCCTGAGCCCAACCCTCCAACATCCTAGTCCCGGGCTCACCTGCGGACGGGGCGTATCTCCAAAACAGCTTCCCCATGAAAGCTATCCCTGCCAGCTTACCCGCTATGGTCACTCTCGATAAACCCTTGCCAATCAGGGACAGCATGAACTGCACCACATCTTCCTGCCTGTCCATACCCGGTGCCCGCCAACGCGCCCCGGACGACACAAACTCCCCCCAGGCCGCCACATACGTTGTTCTGGTTGACTCCGCCAAGGATCCTAGAACCAGCTGCAACATGCGGTGTTGCCTATGTGCCACATCCGCAGTGGCATGGGTGTCGGGTCCCGCTCCGCGTCCTCGGCTAACCCACGGAATCTCCCCCACTGCGAACGAGACAGAGCATCCGCAACGTCATTGTCAATTCCTGGGACATGCACCACGCGAAAAGCAATGTCATGGCGCAAACAGCCCAACACAAACACTCTCAACAACTTCAGCACTTGCTCATCCCTGGCTGACTGGCGATTCACCACCTGCACCACCGCCATGTTGTCCACGTTGAAAGTCACCCTCCGGTGGGCCAGCACCTCACCACACAGCCAGATCGCCACCACCAAAGGAAAAAGCTCCAGGAAGGCAATGCTCCTCCCGCACACCACTTCCCGTTCCAGTAGAGGCCAAACCCGCCGCGTCCGAGAAGATCTGCACATCCCAAACCAAGTGCTCGTCCCGCTGTAAGGGCACTCCGTTGAACTGGTTCAGGAAAAACCGCCACATCCGCAAATCCTCCCGAACACCCACCGACAAGCGCACATGAAGCCCACGGGCGTACGTGCGCTTTACAAAAAAACCCTAACATAACATAACATAACATAACATGATGGTGCGGAGGCCTCAGCCAGGCCAATGCGCGGCCCAAACTCCTACAAAACGTCCGCCTGACGTGTACCACCCTGCACGCAAAATTGAGATGGCCCAACAGCACCTGCACGTCCAACACCGTCACCTTATGCCTGGCCACCATCACCTCCAGGAGCCCCAGCATCTGCTGCTGCTTGACCTCCGGCAATCGGGCCTCCATCAACACCGAGTCCAGCTCAATACCCAAAAATGACAGCACCGTGCCTGGCCCCACTCTCTTTTCTGGTGCCAACGGCACCCCAAGGTCCTCCATGAGCTCCTGAAACCTGTCCAGCGCCACCTGGCAGTTTGTGGAGTCCGGGGCCCTGACCAAGAAAAAGTCATCCAGGTACTGCGTGACTCCTTGGTGACCCGTGCGTTCCGTAAAAAAACACTGCAGGAACGTACTAAAACATTCAAAAAGCGCAGAGGACATCGAGCAGCCCATCGGCAAAGCCTTGTCCACATACCAGCGGCCGTGAAACTGGATCCCCAGCAGGCCCCAGTCGTCTGGGTGAACCGGCAGCAACCGGAAAGCCGACTTGATGTCACACTTGGCCATGACCGCGCCAGGTCCCGCTGCCACCACCAAGGCCATGGCCGCCTCCACCGAGGAGTACGACACCGTGGCCTCATTCTCATCGATATAGTCGTTAACCGATCCGCCGTCCGGCCATGACAAATGCTGTATGAGGCGGAACTGCCCCGCCTCCTTATTGGGTACCACGCCTATGGGAGACACTATCAATTCTTCCAGCGGCCAATCTACAAACGGACCCGCCATGCGGCCTTCCTGCACCTCCTTGTCCAGCTTACTCTGTACCACGTCTGGGTGCTCCCGAGCCGACCGCAAGTTATCCGCCCAACTCCGCCGCCGAGGCCCCTCGTAGCCCAACGGAAACCCGTCCCGAAACCCGGTCCGCAACCGATCCGCAGCCCCCGCATCCGGGTAATTGCGCAGGGCCACTGTCAACCGGTCCAGCCTAACCGGCGTATGAACCCTTTGGCCCAGGCCCTTTTCCCCCTCGGCCACTGACCGATGGTTGACTGGCCCCGGAGCGCGCCGCTCCAGCTGACACCTGCGGACCCCCGTGTTGTTGCCCTGTAGGGCCCCAACAACGGAACACTGGGTGCCCATACTTGCCGCACCCGGAGTACTCATGTCGAAAAGGACAATGCTCTCTGGAGCACGCCCCCTTATTAAAATCCCAGCATGGGCCCACGGTTCCGTGCTGGCTCTTAGCACCGGCTCCCACCCCCCCTCGGGTGGGGCGACCCTGAAAGGGCTGATAGATTATCGGGAGACCGCTGGCGGTAAAAATGGTCTTGCCCGAACCCGCCAGTCCCATCGCAGTCCAACTCACCCCTCTTCGCCTCGGAGTCCCACGCCATCTTCGCCCTGAACTCCTCGTCGTACTGCGCGCACGCATAACCCCCCCCCCCCCGTGATCTGCGCCTTCCGGATGACGTCCATGTATTTAAAAAGGGACACCAATCGATCTGGGAACAATACACACTCGCGAATATCAAAAAGGCCGCCGTCCAGTTTTCACTTGTCAACGGCACCCTCGGGCGCTTCTGCAGCTCATACTCCGCTTCCTTTGACCCTTCCTTCGACCGAACGTCGCGGTGCAACAACATCAACAACTCCACATACTCTCCATTCCAGATCTTCTCCTTAGTAGATGCCATTAAATGCGCTCCCAGCGGCTTTGTGACCCCGTGTACGGGAGCCGCTTAAACCTCAGCTCCTTGTTATCTGGCTTCGCCACGCCACTCTCCTCCGCGGCCGCGCTGCCTGCGCCTCCCTCGGCCTTCGCTACCTTGCTAGCCGCCTGACCGCCCTCCGAGCCCACGCCCCAGCGCCCTCTGCAGCCTTCCCCCCAGGTGCCAGCGCGTTCTCATCCGGCCCCACACCCCGATCCACCACGTACCTTCCCTTGCAGAGCCGGTTCCCCCCACCTCCCCGTCCCCCCCACTCCCACTGATACCATTCGCGCCGCAGCCTTGCATTTACCTGTGACCAAAGTATCCCCTCGCCGCTCCTCGCCGCTCCGCTCCGGCGCCGACCTGTCCCCCGACTGTGTCCGGGCCGCCGCAGCACCCAGGCCCCGTGACACCTGCAAGAAAGAACTCACACCATGACCGGACCCCCGTCCGCCCATTCCATCCCTCAACTACCCTTCCTCCAGACTTTTCTCATCTCCTTCCATCAACTCCACTCCCCCCACATATATCTCCGACGAGCCGGCGGCGCCGCCGACTGAACCCTGCCAGAGGCCCACATTCCGCCTCTCTCCCCACTTACAATATAACAGTCCTCTGTGCCGGTGCTCCATGATCTCCGCTGATCCCCAAGCTGCTGGGGCCCTGTGGGTGGGGGGGCCGGCCAGCCCACCAGGGGCCTTCGTGAGCCAGCCGCGCTGTGATCCCTCGTTGACTCCAGGCTCGCCGCAGGAAGCTCCACCCTCCCTTCTCCTTGGTGTCGCTGGGCCGCCCCAAGCCTTACCAAGTCCGCTCTCCTGCGCCGGCCTTCCCCCTGCAAGAGAAAAGGTACCACTGGTGTGCTGGGTCCTTGAAGCTGCGCCCCCCCCGCCCGACAAAGCCCCCTCCCCCCAGCCACCCCCCGCCCCACCCTCGTCCTCATCCTCACTCCAATTAAGCCCCCCTACCCCCGCGCCCCCTACCTCCGATAATTCCCACCCAACCCCCAACCCTCACCTCCCACCTCCCCGCCCCCGCCCCGACGGACCCGCCTCGTCCTCCCCCCGCTCCACCACAACCCCTGCCACTGCTTGCGCCTCTCGCAACCTCTCCTCCCATGACGCGAACACATCCAAACCCTCCCACTCCCTGTCACTGCCCTTTGACTCAATCAATACTGGGGAGGACTCACCCGCCCATCCCTGCTCCCCCCCCAACTCTGCAACACCTCCCGCCCGCTCTCCCAGGGCCAATCCCCCCTCCCCCAGTCCCCTGCCAACCGTGCTCGCCCCTCTCCGCGCCCCCCCTCTTGCACCCCTCCTGCCTGCGCTCCTGCCCCTCCCTGTTTCCTCCTTAGCCCCCTGCCGAGCGGGTGAGGGGCTCTCCAGCCGTCTCCTCTGGGCCTGTTCCCCTCCTATGCTCACTCCCCCTACCGTCCCCACCTCTAACACTCCTCCCCGACCAGTCCCCGCTCCTGCGGCTTTCTCCCCCGCCCTGCCCCTCCCCTGCCCCCACGCTCCTTTTCCCCCCCACCTCGCAGGTGCGCCCGATGCCTCCCCCGGCCGGGCCCCTCCACAAACACTGCCACTGCCTGAGCGGCCGCTCCGCTCCCCCACGTGACCTCCCGCCAGCCGCCCCGCCCTCCGCCCGGCCCCCAGACGCTACAGAGAGGCGCGGCGAGGCGCCCCTGGTAACGCGCCTTGCCCGCTCCCCCCCAAACCTCTCCCTCTCGTCAACCAGTGCCGCGCTCCTGGCATCGGCGCGGCCCTGGGGACTCACCTGCAGCCGCGCTGCCTTCCGCGGTGGCGAGCAGGCCAGCACCGCCGCCGCCACGCCAAAGGAGGCCCGCCGCACCGGACGTGCCGCCTGTGGGCCCACTAAGAGGTCCATCTGCCCCGCCTCGCTCAGCAGGCGGATGGCCTCCAACACCCTGACATCTTCTGCAACCGCCATCACAGTAAGCCACAAAAACCTTTCCTCACTGTACCAAGCAACCTGCCAACCACTAAAAGCAACGCTTTACAAAAACTAACTGCCGCTCCCAGCCACCAGGTCTCAATACCTAAAATGGTGGCTGGGAAAACGCGGACCCCACCTATATACCCCTTGGGCTGCCTACCTCACAATTGGGCTGCCTTTGGGCTATCCCCAGGCAGCCCAAAAAGCGACAAAATGGCCGCTCCCTGGTTTGCCCCCCTCCCAAATCTGCCCGTGGGGCAGACCTCACGGCTCGGCTGCCCCCCAAAACCTCCTTCCGACCACCTACATGGCACTCTAATCGTTATATGGCGGGTTGGACCACTGACTCCTTGTCAGACAGTCTCATTCCTGCTGCAATGGTGGTCGGTCGTCCAACCGACCACCATCGTAATTAGTTTGTTCCTGTTTTACATATAAAGCACTGTAATTATGACCTTTCCTTCTCTTTGCAGGAAGGTCATGAGCTAGTAGGAGCTACTGTCGGGATGGATTACTTTAAGCCATTTCCTGGGTGTTCTGCTCTTGAGTGCCAAAACCCCGGCAATGTCCACTATTATTGCAAACCTCGTATGAATAGATGAGTTGATATCTGAAGTGAATGTCTGATTCACGTGCATTATCCAGAAATATATTAAAACACATTAGAAATTAAACTTACATAAAAGCAAATGTTCACGTGACACCTGTATAAATGAAAATTTTATCACTGCAGATTTGCCTAGTTTCGACGAGACTCCTAGAAAAGGGAATATTTGAAATGTGTCATAACCTTAGTGTAAAAAATTTAAACTCTCAGAATCTGATGGTCCGTACGGCTAAACTGTTCTAAGAAATATTAGGTCCTCGCCTGACTGGCTATTGAGGAGAGCTGTTCTTGGAGCATCCTTTCCAGCACACTGAGCAATCTGCATCCCTGAAGAGACAAAAATACTTGCTCGAACTTCCTCAACTATGCCTTGCTGAGCATCATCACGTTTATACAACCATGCAGTTACTTGTGCTCAGTGTTGTAACTGGAAGCTTCAACATACTCATCAGTTGCAAAATCAATATATTTTACAGACAACGAGCTGCTTCCCTTACCTCACTGTGGCATTCATATGCATCGCCGGGGCAACCGTAGCATTGTCATCATTTCTTTTTGCGGACACATTACTAACATTGTCGTATTTCTTAGTAGTTTCAGGAAGTGATTGCTCGCTGCTGTATATGGGTGCTCCTGTGTCTGTTTCACTGACCGGGATATCTGCAACCACTGATGCGTTATGAAATTGATCACTCAATCCTGCAATTCTTCGCTTTCCTTCATCTTCAGCCCTTGTGGTGGTGCCAGCTGGGGGAACTCTACCAGTAATGACTTCACCAACAGTAGTAAAGGCGGCTCTGCCAGCATACACCGCTGTCTGAATGTCTAAAACAAAATGAAATATATGTATTAGATAAAAGGAAGACGATGTAAATTTGAATACCCCTCGGTTATATGTGCAACTAATGTCTCTTAACACAAAACCCTACTCAACTTATCTATCTAGATCTGAGGCTGAAAGATTATATTATAATCCACAGCCTCTTGTTTCTTGTTTCAGTAGGTGTTGATATAGTCAACAGCGTAAATTATATCTATCTGCTTTATCATCCGAAATCTCAGGCCAGAAATTATAATTCAGTGTCTACTCTCAGGACAGCAGTACAAAGGTAGTGTGCAACCTTACAAAATGCTGCTATTTTAAAAAAAAAAAAATTTTTGCAGAGTTTTATATAGCGCGAACTAGACCCGAACCGAATCGGGCGCTTTACATATCACCAGTTATGTTACATGAGGACACACATTCATTTTAGGCACGGGGAGATTAAGTGATTTGCCCAGAATCACAGGAGGTTTTTGGCTTCGTTACCGAGACTCGAACCCAGATCCCCAGGTCCGAGGTCGAGCACCCTAGCAACTCCTCTCCCCAATGACATGACTTTGCAATGGATATGCAAAGTCATGTGCCACTCAAATGGAGCAAGGTTAGAGGCCATGAATGGCAGCCTCAGGGTGGTGATCTTTGATGGCCCACATTTCCATTCTTTAAGGTAGCCTATAGCACATCTCAGTTTTCAATAAGATTTTAAAATCCCTTATTCGGCCGTGAGGATAGTTTTAGTGATGAAATAGGGTAATTATGTTCCGCAGTATTTTATAAGAGCACAAATGCACACTATGATGTTCTATAAATTAGTTCAATTTTCTGAAATAGTGAGTTCTGTGAAATATGTGAAATTACCAACTATGTGGGCTGCTGGAAAACATATTATCCCTCATGGAGCACCTGTGGTTGAGCAAATTTTCTTACACACCAGACAACTGAGTGACAATAGAGCAAAGATGCTGCGGATTCACAGAAAAATAAAAAAATATTGGTAACAGATGATGGGACTCAGAGGGCCCATGCAGTGAATGATATCTAGATAGTGTTGTGTTTCTATCTAGGACCCTAAATCGATATTCCCGATTTATGCCCTCATATGGCTATAATAAATATTACCCTTATAGAGGCATAAGAATCATATCCATATTTAGTAATAGCCCATGCAGTCCAAATACGGCAAGGCTACTCCCCTAGACTCCTAGAAAGTACAACGCGTTCTTTAAACAAACCAAACCTTCAGCAGCCCGGGAAATCCCCCTGCTCTTGTTTTTTGATTTGCACAAGAACTCCTAGAGTCAGAAAGAACTGTTAGTTCTTGGTGACGTCTTATGTCCAACCTTACGTCAAACCCGGCACCTTTCAGGTATAAATATACCAACGTTGCCTTAAGCAAAGACACGGTGGTTTGAAGCAGAGCGGCTATCTATTTGCCTGGAAGCCCAGCTGATGCGAGGAGCCGAAGGAAGCCGCCCCTCCCTTTTGGCGCACTGAGGAAGACGCTGTCTTTTTCTCCAGCCGCGAAAATCCAGCTCCGGTGTTTCCAGCCACCCTTGAGGGTTGCTGGGATATCAAGTCCTGAGAGAGAGAGATACAAGACCTCCTTCATTCTAAGAACCAAGGTACGGAGCTGACTGAACCCTTAAGAGAATTCTTGATTCAGATCCTTGGCAAAAACCCTAACTTAACTTAAAACGGCAACTTCCCACGTATTAGGCTTAGGTCAGGTACATCGGGGTAGGCGTAGATTAGAAGCACCAGTTGAGTACGTTAGGCAATGTTTTTATGTATGTATATATTTTATCCATTTTAAAGTATCATATGGCTAAGAAACCATATCAATGCTTTTACAGTATTATTTCATAATACTCCTTTTACTGTACGCACTTTACTTCATGATAAGTATTGCAATTGTGGCAATTCATTTCTCTTGCATGAGAAAGAAGACTGCTCAATAAATAACACCTTTTATTGAAAACGCCCGTCTCTCTATTTCTCTGCACTCTGGTGAAACTAAGTATGCACGATTGACTAAGTGAAATAGTTGTCTATTGTTTTCACACGACTCTAGAGATACACTCTTTATTCTGAGGGAGCAAAATTGTCATGTTATATGGTTGTCAGAAGCTAATCCCTTCTTGTCTATCCAGGGAAGTTAAACTCCTCCTTGTTTACTCGAGAAAGTTTCTAGTGACCTCTGAGCTAGCTGGCAAAACTAATATAGTCAGTAGAGACCTAGTCGACCTCAGTCCTACGTCTACACTGCTGTTTATATTATTCCAAAGCGCAGAGCCTATTGGGAATATAGGAACTACACTACAATAGCTCTCAAACCCTAAGCAGGCATCATTAAACAAAGGAAATTCTGGAATGCCTATGGTTGGTGATTGCTTTCGATACGCAGGGCTGGGTAAAGAAAAATGATTTTTGCATTGGATGGCCCCATCAAAGTCTCTGAATAGTATAACCTTTCACAGGACTATCTTCTAATTGGTTTCTATGTATTAAAGTTGGAACTGTCAGAATTGTTTCAAATAAATATATATATTTTTTAAACATGTTTTATTGTATTTTGCAACGATAAATTAATACAATTCAGCTATTCCCACCAATTCCCTTCCCTTTACCCATTCATGCGGGAGCGAGCTATAATAGTGCTTTACAAATTTCCCATTACAACCAGTAATATCGCATTAGATACAAAGAACATAAAGGCAACATACATATGGCAACATGCAAGCAAGAAAATGATAGTACATTCTCAAAATTCAGTTGTTATAACATCAAGTTTCATTGTTGAATCGGCCTTGCCCAGTGCAAACCATTTTGCGTCTCACCCGCATTCAGCTCGTAGCCACCATACATATTACCGCAACCAGTGCTTATGATGAAGCAAAGCTTCGCATATTTTGCAGCTTGCCGAAGTCAAGAACCTCGTTTATGTGTAATAAGGTAACAAATGTATGTTTTACTAACGTTTATGTTAAGTTTGAACATAGATAGTGAAGCTTGCACATGTGTTTTACAAAAATAATTTACCCAAGTCACCTAAAATGGCCGCCGCTTGTATTTAGTTACTGCGCATGCGTCAGCCACACTCACGTGTCCTGACGCGTCTGCAGAAGTGGAGGGAAAGTTATGCGCATGCGTAATTCATAGCTGTGCTTATCATGTGGTACTGCTCGTGCCACTGCTCTTGTGACTGTGTCAATGTAGCTAACATTTTAATGCAATAGTTTTATTTCTTGATGATGAGTCAAAAGTACAAATCCTGTGATGTATTTTCATAATGACATTATTATGTATTAATTTGTTTTTCGCTTACTTTTTATGTACCGCGGGGAATGGGGTTTGTCTGTGCCGAGAACCATTTTGGAGGTCCTTCTGCGCCTGCGCGACCTGCCAAGCCAGAGCAGACCTTGAATGATGGAACTCAGCCAGTTGGCAGTGATGAGCAAGATGCTCCTGAGAACGACCCAAAAAATCGGCTGAACCAATCACATGTGCTCACAGAGCAACAATGTTAAAGTTGCCATTGTATTTCTGCACCAGTTCTCATGAGAACCCCAATCTAGTTAGGCGGTACCCTATTATGCAAATGTAGGCTTGAAGCTCTATGTCGTGATTGGTGTGCTACCCAAATCCTACCTTAGGACCAATCCAAATTGAAGGATTCTGACACTTTGCAACATTGGGGGGTGGTACACTGACCCCAAACTGTATATCTACCCTGGGTTCACCTAGTGAACCGTCCGACTTGTCTGGTTTAGCTGACCTGTCACTGACCCAACGCACTCAATAGGTGACTGAAGATACAGAGCGCTGCGAAGCACTCTGTCCGAATTTGACCATAGACTGAGGTTCTACTGAACCTTAAAGTGCTGGCAAGCACTTAGCTGGGAGTTCGCTGACCCAATCGGGGTCTTGATCGATAGCTGCAGAACGGGTGGAGCGCAGGCGTTGCTTCCGAACTGTGGGTTCCGGTCCTGTCCTGAAGAGGGTCCTGTCCTGAGGGTTTGCGGTCCTGTCCTGAAGAGGGTCCTGTCCTGAGGGTTTGCTGTCCTGTCCTGAGGGTTTGCTGTCCTGTCCTGAGGGTCCTGTCCTGATTCCTATTCCGAGGGTATCCTGTCCTGTCCTGGGTGTCCATTCTGCACCTGCTGTCCTTTGAGGGGTATCCTTCCTTGAGGGTTTCCTGTCCTTAACTAACCCGTGGCCAGGGTTTGGTTTCCACACCTTTCTAGGTAAATATTGCTCTGAAAACTCTTTAAATCTTGCACCTTCTGAATTTCTGACTTTTGCTTTAATAAAGTTCATCATTGCCTATGTTATATTTTCCATGCCTTTCCGCAACTATTGAAAGTCAATTACATGTTTTCCATAAGGTTTTGTTCCTATGTCTTCTCACTGGTTAGAAATTATATTTTGCATTGCAGTCTGTAATTTTATGATATGGTCTAGAACTTCATTGCCTAGATTGTTCAAAGGCCCATTCACCTTAAGTGAAGCGTGTTACTCTTTATAGGCCCTCCCATAGTTATTCATGCATAAACTGTCCATGCTTAAACATTTCTGAGATTTTATAGTATTTTCCATCTGCATTTCATATTACATTTGAATGATTACCCTGTCATTATTTCTTTATGCCTATATAATTTACGTTATCTTGGTTATTGATTGCCTTATTTTACTGTACCTCATGCAAGGAAATATTGAATTTAGATAAACATTTTAAAACTTCCAGTTGTCCGTGGTCATTTAAACAGTATTTGAATGATATTGTTTGGGTTTGCATTTTGCTGCCTTTCTTTTACAGCTAGCTCCCTGATTCATTGTGGTCATTAGGTACCCGCATCGGTGGATGGTAAGTCGGGTGCACTGAAAATTATTAGCAGGGAACACACACACATCAACTTGGTAGAGCTCGTGAAGTCACCCGATCGATGTATATGGTGGTTTGAAAGTATATGGGCCCTGAAGCCGGAAACGGCGAAAACTATTGGTCGGGTGGCCTCGCGCGCTCTATCAGTTTTTCTGGTAGCTAGAGGATGGTTAGGGACTAGTTGAGAGTAAGGCAGGGATTAGTTGGACTAGTTGAGTCGGAAGCTGCTATTATATTGATGCTGCTAGAAGAGCGGCTGTTCTAAGAGACCTGATCATTCTCTTGTGAATACGCCGCTAAAACTCATGAATTTTTGCATTTTATTATTCTTGTTCTTATATTGTTATATGTACTAATCCATGCATTTGTCAATCGTTTAGTTTCATGTTGTCCGAACTCCCCGGGGAATTGAAAGGGCAAGTGGTGAATAGAATCCATTGTCCTGAGGTCACAGGTTCGAGGAAAGTTAGGTGCAGGTTAAGATAACCGGGAAGCACTAACTAGGGTTTTCTGAATACATGTGTGAATAAATGACAGTAACGGGGTTCATTGGCAAAATTCCCATAGTGGCGTAACCTAGTAAGGGTCACATCGGAAGAGTAGCAGGTTCCTCGGAGCTAGCGTGAAAGCAGAGGGGTCCGCTGAGAAACCTTAAACTCGGAATATATCCCGGAAAGAAGTGGATGAGTTTAGGGGAATAACAGGTTCACCGATGCTAGAGTGAAGGGTAGGCGGAAGAGATCTGCCCGCAGCGAGTGAAAAGTAAATGGAAGTAGTTTACTTGCAGTAAAACAATTCTTTCTCTGTCTAGACACTTGAGCCCTGTGGCGAATGTGTATTTGTTGTAAAATAACCAAGCACTGAGCACTTTAAAAGAAAGAAAGTTTCCGTTACCTTGTGAAGGGAGGGAGTCAGTCGCGAAGCGCCTCTGACGTCACTCTGTGCCGCGCTGGGATTGGTAGAAGCAGCGGGCGGGTAGCGGAGCTGGAATTGTAAAGGAGGGGTGAGCGCCGGAGCGTGGGAACTGTCTCACGAAGGGGCCGCGCACCCATTGGCGGAGCTTATTTAGTGTCGCGCACCCATTGGTTGCACGAATTTCTGAAGCGCGTTCTGATTGGAGGTAGTTTGTAAACAAAGTTTAGCGCAGAAGTCGTATGTGGCACTCGCAGACTACAGGAACTCGACCTGATCCAAGGCACCTAGGGTTTGAAAGGGATCAGTGGAAGACTAATAGATACGATATTATGTACGGAACAAAGAGAAAAATGTCACTGATAAGTAAGGTGAAAAATTATTTTAAAACGGACAAACCGATTAAATCTAGGGAAGGTGTTCTTGTCCCACCACCTAATACTCCTGCCTCATTCATGATGTTTGACCGAGGGTACAATACCTGTGTGTGGTTGGAGAATTGGGTGAAATACACAAAAGATGACGGAGTATTGGCTTTTCCGTTAGATGGTACTTTCAATGGTAGGATCCTATTTAATTTAAGGACTCGGATGAACGAATTGCATCCCAGACCGAGACTAACGCAGTATGAGGCATTAGAGGAATGGGAGATTGAGGCTTTTGAAAGAGAAAGACCCCGAATGGACAAGGGTTTGACCAAGTGGTACCCCAGGCAGAAACAGGAGTCCAGGGACAAAAGGATGAAACAGTGGAGGCAGAGCATGATTGTTGAGGGTCTGTTTCCCATGATGCCGGCATGTCATAACATTGGAGCGGGTGAGAAAAGTACTGAAAAATGTAAGCATTGGGGGGCCCTGGGGGAATCAGATGATGAACTAATAGATGACATCTGTACCAGAAGTCCGCCACCTTACAATGAGGGAACCCGACCTTCCAGTGTAGGAGATGTTCCCCGACGCCACTTCCTAAAGGAAGAAGACAGGTCCCTGGGACTGGGAGGGGGTGGTCAAGTATTGCCCTATCCTGAAAAACCCGAACCGACGGAAACAAGGGATATATATCCCAAAGTGCCAGCGAGCCAGGAAGAAAAATATTCACGTACGAAAATCTTTTTTCCCAGACCCTTGTATGAAAACGAAGAGAAACCATCGAATTCAGGACTGCCTTTTGTTCAACCCCCATATGGGGGAAGAGCGCAGGTCCTTTAATACTGGAACTTTATTCCCGAAACCAAATTATGGGGGAGGACCAAGTGAAACGCATCCTACTGCCCCGAGTTTTACTCCTCCGTTGACCCCACAGATATTACATGACACAACTTTAAGAAGGGTACTAGTGGAAAAGGAGCAAGAGGCTCTAGCTAGACAAAGGACAGAAATAATTCAGAAAATGTCCCAGTTAAATACCAGTCCTGAGGCATTGACTATTCCAGTAACTATTGGACCGGTGGTCCCGTTATACGGAAATGGTCAGGGAAATCCGATTACTCCAGTTATGAACCCAGTCATGGCAACCCCGAGACAGGAACCGATCATCATAGATGATCAGTCCAGTGAGTGCGAGTCTGAAGTTGCGTTCTTGGAATTACCAAACAAACAGACTGGAAAGGGAATACAGCAGAGGCATAACCCTTTTAATACAAAAGAAATTAAATTAGAGACAGCAACAGGTACTAGGAATGTCTCTCTGGTAACTCCGGATGAAATTGAGAGTTGGAGTCGTGAATTAGAGAAACAGACTCCGCAAACAAAACCTTTAGACCTCTACAAGCTGAGGGTCGAAATAGAAGAATTAATGGCAGGAAATGTGGGGTTGGATCGATTGAATACCTACTCTGAAGAAGAATTGTCGTTCATATGTAAAAGCTTTACAAGGAACACCAGAGTGCTCCACGAAAAACTGACCGAAACAGCAGTTAGTATGGGGGTAGATATCTCAAAATCCAAGCCCTTACAGAAACCGTACAGAGCAGACTTCTCAGACAAAGATATAGAACACCTGAATGTGGCAGGGAAGAAGTTGCAGATTAAAGAATTAATGGGGGTACTGCAGAAATGGGGAGATGTGGAAAGATGGAGAAGCAGGTGGGCGAAAAAGAGGGAAGAGGTTCGCTCCCGACAAGTGACTCCTGAGTTTGCTTTAAGGGAGGTAGAAAAACCTGAGCAGTTATGCCCCATGCGCGAAGTTCCAGGAGGGAAATATGTGCATGTCCCCTGGTCTAGGCAGGATATTGTGTCCTTCACGAACGATTTTCCAAAATTACGAGAGAAACCAGTTGACTGGTACAGGCAGGTGGAGAGGTTCGTGAAGGTACAGAAATGTCTGTGGAAAGACCTGGATGGGTTTTTCGACATTGTGGTTCCAGTAGATTTATGGACCCAGTGTAAAATAGTCATAGACTGGCCCAGTGAGGAGTATCCCAGAAACAAGGAAACTGGGGAGCCATCAAAGGATGTCATGCGAAAATATGAGCAGGTAATTCAGCATTTGAAAGAAAAGGTGCCCGCAAAAGAAACTGATTGGACAAAAATAGATAGAACAACTCAGGAAAGGGACGAGACAGTGCACTCCTTCTATGAGAGGTTATTGCAGGTATTTAAAACATACAGTGGTATTGATAACATCGATTTGAAGGACATGACGCACTTTATTTACAGGTTTGTAAATGGTTTAAGACCTGAAATTTGTCAGTGGATAAAAGATAATAAAATCTGTTGGCATACTAAGAAAATGGATGAGGTCCTGCGGTACGCTAAGTACTGCGAGGACGAGATGGCAGAGAAGAAAAAGGCCCTTAAGGAAAAGGTGATGTGGGCTCAGGTGAAGCTTGCAGAACAGCAGGAAAAACAATTGAGTAACATGGTTAAGAATGCTGAGAACAAAAGTCCTGGGGGAGGGGGTGGAGGAAAGCCCCGGCCCAAATTTAGCAGGAAAGAGGCTATGAAGAAATTTCCCTGCCATCAGTGCGGCGAAATTGGACACTGGCGAAACGAGTGTCCCCAATTAGCAGATGCTAATGAAAAAACTCCTGATTTAACTCCACAGACGCAGAAAGAAAGACCAAGAAAGACTCAACCCCAGGTAAAAACAGTCCAGGTGCCTCGAGCACCCAAACAGGTATACAGGGGAAGACAGGCAGAGGGTGAGGAGATAGAGGTTTGGGAAGGCGGGGAGAACAGAAATACAGCAACTTCGCAGTATCTGCTAAATGATACCTTCCTTTGTAATGATCAGGACTGACGGGGCCTGAGAGGGGAGGACGAGGAGTGCGTACTTGGCGCTTCCTTGCCGGTAGACCAGTCTGGACCATATATTGAAGGAAAGGTTGACGGAAATGATGTCACCTTTCTGTTGGACACTGGCGCTACCCGTTCTACTGTAAGAACAGTGGACGTTCCAAACCTACCCCTCTCGGGAGAAAATATCCAAGTAGTGGGTGTATCTAATCAATTGATTAGTACTCCTGTTACCGAACCAATGGAGATTTCAATTGGAAATTTTAAACAGATGCATAGATTTGTCGTCTGTGACACCAGTCCAGTGAATCTACTGGGTCGTGATTTGCTGTGCAAAATGAACTGTACCATCTTTTGCACACCAAAAGGTGTTGAAATACAGACCCCAGATGAAGATGGCATTTATAAATTATTGTTACTTAGACCTGACTCAGAAATTAAAAGATTGACCCTGCAGGACTTGCCCCAAGAACTTCAGGAAGCCGTAAAGCCAGAGGTGTGGGATTTCACTGGAAAAGATGTGGGGTTGATGAAAGATGTGGACCCCATACAGATAGCCATCAAGGACAATGCAGTATATCCTAACACTAGGCCCTACCGAATGAATGCTGAAGTGAAAGCAGGTATCACTCTGGAAATACAAAAATTATTAGAAGGAGACATCATACAGGAAGTGATGAGCAGCCCATGCAACTCACCGATTATGGGCATCAAAAAGCCTAGTGGCAAGTATAGGGTAGTGCAGGACCTGAGAAAGGTTAACAAAATTGTAGTTCCTTGCTGCCCTATTGTCCCGAACCCTGCAGTGATATTGTACCAGATTCCTTGGGATGCTGAATGGTTCACTGTGATTGATTTATGTCATGCATTCTTTTCGATACCCCTGCACCCCGACAGCAAATTTCTTTTCTCATTTGCCTTCGAAGGTCACGTGTATTGTTGGAACGGGGTCCCTCAAGGGTATACAGAGAGCCCCTCTATCTTTAATCATATCTTGAAAAAATGTCTAGAGACTTTGATCTTACCTGGGAACTCTGTGTTAGTGCAATACATAGACGACCTTCTACTGGCGTCTAAAAGTCATAGGGACTGTGTAGTTGACACCATTGCCCTCTTAAATCATCTGTGTGAGAAAGGGCATAAAGTGGCCCCTGACAAACTACAGTTCTGTGCGAAATCAGTGAAATATCTGGGACACCAAATAGAAAAGGGTGTCAGAAAAGTCACATCAGAGAGAGTGAGAATAATTCAAAAGATGCAGTTGCCCCGTACTCAAAAAGATGTCAGAATGTTCCTGGGTGTATTAGGGTACTGCAGGCAGTGGATTCTGGGATTTGCAGCCTTAGCCAGGCCCTTGATAAAAATGACCACGAGAGGAATGCCAGATGTTGTAGAGTGGGACGATGAAAGCCTAATGGCTTTCACAAGACTGAAAAACTGTCTGTGTACAGCCCCTGCGTTGGGAATGCCAGATTATTCCAAAGAGTTTGCCCTATTCTGTGACACTCGCGATAATTGTGCATTGTCAGTCCTGACTCAAGAACATGGCACGACCAGAAGGCCTGTGGCCTATTTCTCTGCCACTTTGGACCCAGTAGCTGCTGGGTTACCAGGCTGTCTGAAAGCAGTAGCTGCTACCTGCGCAAGTTTGGAACAGAGTGAGTCCATTGTCATGGGACATCCTGTGACCGTGTATGTTTCACATGGAGTGGTAATTCTATTGACCAGAACTAAAACACAGTATCTCACCCCTAGTCGGCTGACTAAATACGAGAGGATTCTTGTGGGTGCAGCAAATGTAAGCATTGTTAGGTGCGGTATTCTGAACCCTGCCACTTTACTCCCCGACCCCTTGGAAATAGAAGGTGGGGATGATGATGAACATGATTGTATTGACCTGACAGAGTTCAGTACTAAACCACGCCCAGACATAAAAGAAGTGCCATTGCCTGAACATGATAAAGAACTATTTGTGGATGGTTCCTGTCTAAGACATGAACTCGGAGGCTTGAGTGCTGCTTATGCAGTAGTCTCTTTCACAAAAATTGAAGAAGCAGGTTACCTATATAACATCAAGTCTGCACAAGTAGCCGAATTAATAGCTATGATAAAAGCTTGCAAAATTGGGAAGGACTTACGCATAACAGTGTATACTGACAGTCAGTACTGTTATGGAGTTGTGCATGACTTTGGCCAATTGTGGCTGCAGAGGGAATTAATGACTTCCTCAGGTACTCCCATTCGGAATGCAAAGGTTGTTCATGACCTTTTAGAGGCCATCCAGTTGCCCAAAGAACTGGCAGTGGTAAAATGTGCTGCTCATAAAAAGAGCATGGACAAAGTATCACTGGGAAACGATTATGCTGATCGAGTGGCCCAATGGTGTGCCAAAGATCGGTATATTGTAAATCCAAAACGAGGGGGGCCAGGAACCAGCTGCCAGCTTCAGGTGTTTGAAGAAGTGCCTACATGGGATGAAGTGAGAGAGTGGCAGGAATCGGCTCCTTGGCAAGAAAGAGAGAAATGGAAGGAGGATGGGTGTAGACCGAGGCGTGTGGATGGTGTGATTTTGGGCCCAACTGGTATGCCTGTGTTACCCCGACACTTGCTTGGCGCAATGGCAAGATTAATACACGAAGGATCACACATTGGTAGGGATGCCATGATTCTGGTATTTCAACAGACTTGGTACAGTAAAAAGTTCAGGAAGGTAGCAGAGTCCCTCTGCCAGAGGTGCCTGTCATGTCAACAGATGAACCCAGGCAAGAGGACAATGGTTGAACTGAGCAAGATTGGGAGATCAGGGGGTCCCTTTATAAAAATACAGATTGATTTCATCACCATGCCCCGTTGTGAAGGAAAGCGATATGTCCTTGTCATTGTTTGTGTATTTTCAAAATGGGTAGAAGCGTACCCTACTCCCAAAAGTGACGCACTGACAGTAGCGAAGTGTTTACTAAAAGAACTGATACCTAGATTCGGCATACCATACATTATTGAATCAGATAAGGGTGGACATTTCCAGAATGAGATACTGGCTGAATTATGTAAGGCCTTCGGAATAAGGCAAAAATTGCATTGTGCATACCACCCAGAGGCTTCTGGAATAGTGGAACAAGTAAATGGAACTATCAAAAACAGACTAGCAAAGCTGACAAATGCTACTGGCATGACCTGGGTGAAGGCCCTGCCCCTGGTCCTGATGGGACTGAGAAGTGTTCCTGACCGCAAGACAGGCCTAAGTCCCCATGAAATCATTATGGGAAGAGTGATGAGACAAGCATGGGTGCCAGGAAGCAAACTGTTGAATATTACTGATGATTTGGTGCTTGAATACTGCAGAAGATTGGGTGATCAAGTGCGTTCTATCTCTCGCCAGATTGGAGACGACGGCATCCTCAATCCAACGACTCCTCTCCACAGCTTGGTTCCAGGAGATTGGGTCAAAATAAAGAAGCACACTCGATCAAGCTGTCTGGCACCAAGGTGGGGAAAGAAACGCCAAGTAATCCTGGTAACAACCACTGCAGTGAAAGTCGCAGGTGTTCCCCAGTGGATCCACGCTGGACACACCCAGAAGGTATTACCAGACAGAGGATTTGAAGAAGAAGGGCAACCAGCAGAGGACCCTGAAGGAGCCAGACCAGAAGCAACTGACAACGAGCAGCCCAGCACCAGTCAGGTTGCAGGAACAGCAGACGTTGGCCCAGGAGTAGTTGACTACGAACTGCCAAGAATCCAGCCTGCTGAAGGGGTCCAGGAAACTGAGCCAGGAGTAGCTGAAGACGAGCTGCCAAGCATATGGCCAGAAGAATGGATACCGATGATTGATCTGACCGAAGATCCTATCAGAACAAGAGAGCGACTTAGTGAAGGTAGAGAGTGGACTAGTCAGGAAAAGCAAGGCACAGGCGAAGAACCTCAGCCGCTTGAGATTCACATCAAAACTGAGGAAGGAGAAGGTCAGACAGGGACAGAGCAGGTGTTCGATACACCACCGCTAACACCTGATGCAGATAAAGGAGAGACTAGAAATAGAGTGATAGTTCGAGCAGAAGAAAATCAAGAGATCGAAGTGCTTGAACAGGATCAGAGAGGGTTAGAAGAACGGGTTCAGGAAACAGAAACAGAAACAAAGACAATCGAAAGCCAAAAACAAAATATTCCTGAACAAGGCCAGATTAGCAACCAGGCAGAAGAATTTGATGCTAGCCCTGGAACTAGCCAGATAGGGGAAATAGAAGAAGAAAGTGGAGAAGAATTACCACAAGATAAAGAGAACAAGAGAATAAGAGAAGAAAGTGAAGTCCAAGTACCGACTAAGAGACTAAAGAAAAGAAACAACCTTGAGCCTAGGTTTGTAAAAAGATTGAGACTAAGGATAAAGACAGTGGAAGAAAAACGTGCAGAAGCAAGAAGTGGTGCTCGGATAGCAGAGCAAGAAGAAGACTCTTCCAAAAGAAGGAGTGAACGAATAAAAAGACAAAACAAAAAGTACAAGTCTCCTGAATGGACACTGGTTTTGGAAGAACTTGAAGATCTTGATATAACTGACGTGAGCGACGGAGAGCCCGTCCCTGAGTACTCAGCTGAAGAAGAAGACGAACCACCGTGAATTTGCACAAAGTAAGCTAGTTGTGTAAAGCCAAAAAGAGGGGTTCGAGAAACTCCTTCTGAGCCAAAATGTCTGATTCAACAGTGAATGGTAGACCTAGTTGCAGCCGTTTTAAGACGTGTTGCAAGGTGTGTATATGTAGTGTAGTAGTACTGATAGTTATCTGGATAGGATTAACAATTTTCATTCCCTTTGCTGTAAGTAAAGATACTAACATTGTCCCTACTGAAGTTGTAAATACTGACAGTGAGGAGCTAACAACACAGAGTGTAGCACGACATGAAAGAGCCCTGAGACAAACAAAACAGAACTTAGAAGCATCAGATGAGGGAGGACTACATTATCATGGAGTTAAGAACAAGACACACTTAAATGTTTTCGCAAACTTATTAATACACTATGTAGAGACTATGGAAATTGAAGATTGCTATGTCTGCATGAAGCTACCTACTTCTGTGGCTGAAGGCGTGACATACCATCACCTGCCATTGACATATGGAATCTCCTGTAGCATTTTAGCTAGTTTATTTTACAAAAGGGGACCGTTACAGTATTATTACTCTAACAATGAGGTGATCTTTTCTGAACTTCCTATACGTGGGAACTTGAATCCTGTACATACCAAAAGTGACACCATAAGATATATGGGAGACTACTTTCTGACTATAGGTAACATTGACATAGCAGACGCACACAGAGATAACTTGACTTGTTCTTTGCGTGAGCAGGAAAAGATGTTCCTGAACATGGCAGAGAAAAGAAGAATTAAAATTCAAAAGAAGGCTAATGACGAAAGTCAGAAAAAGCCAAAGTGGGCAGAGAACATGGAAGGCACCTCATCTGGTGGAGCGGGTCCTGCTCTGTTGCTGGATTTTGAAAAGAAAGGCAAGCTATGTCTTCACCGCGAGAAGACTAGCTATTATAATAATGTTTTCATTGGTTCCAGTGAATGCGAACATAATTACAAGGTAATTGGAGGTTGGGGTTTCAAAAATGGGTCAGAGCCTGTGTTTCCTGGAATTTATTATATTTGTGGGGACAAGGCTTATTTCAAATTGCCGGATCACTGGTATGGAAGCTGCTACTTTGGCATTGTCTTCCCGAAAATATACCATGTGAATGGGAAAGCTGGAAGCAATGAAGATACTAATGGCTTAGTGCGTAGTAAAAGAGAAAGTATAGGTGAAATTATGGGTAGTATTTTCAGTGCACTGATACCTGGAGTGGGAGTGGTTCTGAACACTCACAGAATTTGCAAATTGTCTACTATAGTAGATGTACTGTCTACTGAAACAGCTCATGGATTTCTGCTGGTCAATACTGAAATGGTTGCGATCAGATCAATGGTTTTGCAGAATCGACTTGCTCTTGACACCTTATTAGCGAAAGAGGGCGGAGTCTGCCGGATGTTGAAGGCGCAACATTGTTGCACTTATATTCCGGATAAAAGTGTACAGATCAAAAGATATGTGAAAAACATTACTAATTTGGCAAAGGAACTCAAACCACTCGAGGTTGATAGTGCCTGGAAGAGACTGGTAGATGATCTCTCAAATGTAGGTCATTGGCTTGCTAGCATAGGTAAAAGCTTATTGTTCAAAATTCTGATGCCAATTGGTATTATAGGTCTTATTATACGTTCCATTTTCTTATGCTGTAAATGCCGCAAGCGCACCAAAAAGCACGAGGTAAATGCAAGAGGAGTGAAACGAAGTGTGGATGAGATTGAATTAGAGGAAGTGAATGATCAGATATACAAAAAGGTGAAGACTTCTCACCCTACTAAAACTGAGAGAGAAAAGTTAGAACGGTTGCTGGAAGAAATAGAACTTTATAAAGTGTGAAAGAAAGTTGGCATCTGGTTCCATTATAATTTGTGATGATAGTAAATATCATCAAAGAGGGGATTGATGAAGCAAAGCTTCGCATATTTTGCGGCTTGCCGAAGTCAAGAACCTCGTTTATGTGTAATAAGGTAACAAATGTATGTTTTACTAACGTTTATGTTAAGTTTGAACATAGATAGTGAAGCTTGCACATGTGTTTTACTAAAATAATTTACCCAAGTCACCTAAAATGGCCGCCGCTTGTATTTAGTTACTGCGCATGCGTCAGCCACACTCACGTGTCCTGACGCGTCTGCAGAAGTGGAGGGAAAGTTATGCGCATGCGTAATTCATAGCTGTGCTTATCATGTGGTACTGCTCGTGCCACTGCTCTTGTGACTGTGTCAATGTAGCTAACATTTTAATGCAATAGTTTTATTTCTTGATGATGAGTCAAAAGTACAAATCCTGTGATGTATTTTCATAATGACATTATTATGTATTAATTTGTTTTTCGCTTACTTTTTATGTACCGCGGGGAATGGGGTTTGTCTGTGCCGAGAACCATTTTGGAGGTCCTTCTGCGCCTGCGCGACCTGCCAAGCCAGAGCAGACCTTGAATGATGGAACTCAGCCAGTTGGCAGTGATGAGCAAGATGCTCCTGAGAACGACCCGAAAAATCGGCTGAACCAATCACATGTGCTCACAGAGCAACAATGTTAAAGTTGCCATTGTATTTCTGCACCAGTTCTCATGAGAACCCCAATCTAGTTAGGCGGTACCCTATTATGCAAATGTAGGCTTGAAGCTCTATGTCGTGATTGGTGTGCTACCCAAATCCTACCTTAGGACCAATCCAAATTGAAGGATTCTGACACTTTGCAACATTGGGGGGTGGTACACTGACCCCAAACTGTATATCTACCCTGGGTTCACCTAGTGAACCGTCCGACTTGTCTGGTTTAGCTGACCTGTCACTGACCCAACGCACTCAATAGGTGACTGAAGATACAGAGCGCTGCGAAGCACTCTGTCCGAATTTGACCATAGACTGAGGTTCTACTGAACCTTAAAGTGCTGGCAAGCACTTAGCTGGGAGTTCGCTGACCCAATCGGGGTCTTGATCGATAGCTGCAGAACGGGTGGAGCGCAGGCGTTGCTTCCGAACTGTGGGTTCCGGTCCTGTCCTGAAGAGGGTCCTGTCCTGAGGGTTTGCGGTCCTGTCCTGAAGAGGGTCCTGTCCTGAGGGTTTGCTGTCCTGTCCTGAGGGTTTGCTGTCCTGTCCTGAGGGTCCTGTCCTGATTCCTATTCCGAGGGTATCCTGTCCTGTCCTGGGTGTCCATTCTGCACCTGCTGTCCTTTGAGGGGTATCCTTCCTTGAGGGTTTCCTGTCCTTAACTAACCCGTGGCCAGGGTTTGGTTTCCACACCTTTCTAGGTAAATATTGCTCTGAAAACTCTTTAAATCTTGCACCTTCTGAATTTCTGACTTTTGCTTTAATAAAGTTCATCATTGCCTATGTTATATTTTCCATGCCTTTCCGCAACTATTGAAAGTCAATTACATGTTTTCCATAAGGTTTTGTTCCTATGTCTTCTCACTGGTTAGAAATTATATTTTGCATTGCAGTCTGTAATTTTATGATATGGTCTAGAACTTCATTGCCTAGATTGTTCAAAGGCCCATTCACCTTAAGTGAAGCGTGTTACTCTTTATAGGCCCTCCCATAGTTATTCATGCATAAACTGTCCATGCTTAAACATTTCTGAGATTTTATAGTATTTTCCATCTGCATTTCATATTACATTTGAATGATTACCCTGTCATTATTTCTTTATGCCTATATAATTTACGTTATCTTGGTTATTGATTGCCTTATTTTACTGTACCTCATGCAAGGAAATATTGAATTTAGATAAACATTTTAAAACTTCCAGTTGTCCGTGGTCATTTAAACAGTATTTGAATGATATTGTTTGGGTTTGCATTTTGCTGCCTTTCTTTTACAGCTAGCTCCCTGATTCATTGTGGTCATTAGGTACCCGCATCGGTGGATGGTAAGTCGGGTGCACTGAAAATTATTAGCAGGGAACACACACACATCAACTTGGTAGAGCTCGTGAAGTCACCCGATCGATGTACATGGTGGTTTGAAAGTATATGGGCCCTGAAGCCGGAAACGGCGAAAACTATTGGTCGGGTGGCCTCGCGCGCTCTATCACTTACTCGTAGGTAATCTAGAAGTGATCCAGCATTTTGCTATACATTTTTTTTGCAATCACTAATCCTAATCAACAATGTTTTCAGCATGTTTAGTCACTTTAGTACGAGATATCAAGCCCAATAGACTAACCTGAATAGAGCATTGCTAAGGTAATTCTGTTAAATCTTTCAGCGTCCCAATGACCTCCTCCCAAAATTCTCATATCCCTGAGCATTCCCACCACATATGTTGATATGTCTCTGTAACATGCTTACAATTTAGGACAGCCTTCTGGTTTCGTGTGGTTCACCTTTCACAACCAGCTTGGTGTGCCATAGTCTCTTCTCTGTGTACACATTTACAATGTATCAATTTGTACCTCGCGCTGCGCGACACTCTTCTTAAATTACCTAGGATGTCTGTCCACTCCTTGTCCTGTGGTGCTTCACCTACATCTGCCTCCCACTGTAGTCTCAGTGTATCTATATGGGATGTGGCCTTTGGTAAAAGTAATGTGTTTAACCTGCTGATAAGCTTGCCTCCTCTGCCCATGTCCGGTAGGGCCTGATTGAGGACATGCGTGCCTGGTACCTGTGGGAACCCCTCCCAGGCCTTGCAAATTGCCGCAGCCAGCCCGGCCCAGGCCAGTAAACCTTTTCCCGACAGGTCCCCCTTAGCAGAGAAAGTAGTATAGCTCATTAATCGGCCATCCTCAAATAAATCTTCCAATATGTGTAGAGAATCGCCTCCCCTCAACTACCGCAAAGATACCGGTAATATGGGACTAATATCTGTTAACCACGGAATTAGGTGTTGTAAGTATATATAGTTAGCATTTTTATCTTTCCTAGCTGGTTCCAATATATCCAATAATGTACAGATTTGTAATGGGAGCAGCCTCCTCCTCTTCCTATGGACCAATGGCAAAGCCAAAAGTCCACGTGGTTTAACAAGCCTCACCAACATATCTGTCACTGGGTCGGTGCACTAGTCCATAAACCACCCAGCTATATTTTGCAAGTGGGACGCTTGATAATAGCATCTAAAATGCAGGGCCTGTAGTACTCCTCTATAATAGGGCAACTGCGACATACGCGCTCTCCCTGTACCCCAATATAAATGGCAAAGTAATTCATCCAATCATCTAAAACAAGTATAAGGGATCCGCATCGGCATATTCCGCTTAACATATAAAACACAGGGTAACAGAATCATCTTTCTAATCGCTATTCAGCCCATGAGTGACGGGGAAACTTCAGCCATCGCCTGATACTACGGTCTACACTATCTAGCAAGACCCCACATTGGCATCATATATTTTAATGAGGTTGGGCCTCAAATGCACTCCCAAAATTTTTTCGGAGTTCTCTGGGGTCGTATATTGGAAAAATAAAATAGTAATTTAATAACATTTTATTTTTCATCTCCGTCCCGAGCTTAGTGTCAGGATGCGGGCGGGGTCGCTACAGAGTAAGAGGAGCAGGGAGGAGGGTGGACTGTCTATGCATATATGTTTAAAGTGCACACGTCTTTTTGGCCAGCTGTCTTGAGATGGCCAGCCACACATGTGCATTTTAAACATCTCTAACTCAGCTGTCTTTTTAGAGTCAGGTCAAGCCATCAAGACACTGTGAAGCGCCGAGTTCCTTCAATCAGGACGCTGTTCCCACAGCATGAGAGCAGCACCCTGGTTGGTCCTGGGAGTTCAAGGCTCCAGTTCCAGTTACTGTTGAGGTCCGGAATGGATTTCGGTCACAAAACATTCACACATACAACTGCGAGTCACTATTAGGAAAGGACGCCTTACACACGCCCTTTCCTAAAAAAGAATCACAATGCCATTTTGCAATTCAGTAATAGGCTACCGAATCACAAAATAGGGCTTTGTACATAGAAAAATGCTTTTTCCCAGTCACAGACGGCCCGATTCTGCGAATCGTGCTGTGTGTGACCCAAAAAAACGCATCATACTTCTAGCCCTCAGTTCCACATTGTTAAAGAATACAGTTTACTTTCAGATTTAAATATTTTGCCGTTTGATCTGAAATATACACAGGATACTTTTATTCACGTTTATTGGGATACATTCAAGACTTTGATTAGAGTAAGACAAAAGCTATGAATGAGGAAAATTGCTTTTTAAAATAAAAGCCCTGGACAGAACCTCCGGATCAGAACAGCTATCGCGATCTCGGACTCACTCTCCTCCTCAGAGACAGGTTTGGAACTCTGGGGGACGTCAGAGTCACTCACAATGTATTGGCGCCAACAGCGCAGAAAGCTAACCCTCCTTGGATCGCCTAAACACAATCCCATGAAATGCAATGTAAAGAAAACAGACAATGTCAAGTTAGCACATTCCCTCATGAGTTGGAGCCATCTTGTAGGGTATATTGCAGACAGAGTAGCAGAGGCAGCATGTGTTGCTCACTTTCTTTAATTGTTTGTCCTGACAGAATCACTAAGGGCCATATGTATCAAGGCCAAATGGGTTCGCAAACGCTGAAATTCGCAGAATTTCGGCGTTTGCGAACTCATTTTCACAAAATGGTATGTATGAAAGAATTTGGGTGCAAAATAAGGAATTGCAAAATTTGCGATTCCTTATTTTGCGATTGCATTTAAGGAATCGCAGATTTTGCGATTCCTTAAATGCAATGTATTAAGCAAAAAAAAAATCCAAAATGCCCTTAAGGAATCGCAAATTACCACCAACTTCTAGTTGGTGGTAAGTTGCGATTTCCTTGAAAAATGCACATTTCAGCATTTTTCAAAGTGCCATGTGACGCACATACATGCCCTTAGGGCATGTATGTGCACCACATGTGCATCCATACTTATTTCAGGGGTGCAACAGGGTGTCCTTTGGACACCCCTGCACCCTTGCAATTATTCTCAATTTGCGGTTCGCAAATTGCGAATCGCAAATTGAGAATAAATTCCCATTCCTTCCTATGGGCCAGGAGGCCCATAGAAATAAATGGGAAAGTATTCCTTAATTGCGAATTCGCAATTTGCGAATTCGCAATTAAGGAATATTAAGAAATCGATAAAAAAATTGCGCTTTTCTTGCTACATACCAATTAGCGATTCTGAAATAATCGCTAATTGGTATCTTGATACATATGGCCCTAACTCTTGCACTCACCTTCATCTACCCGCTTTACCCCAACATCCTTCTAGCCAGACAGCAACTTTTCAGCTGTCTGCTCCAAAAACTGGTCCCACAGCTTTGTGTCATAACATCCCATAAGGTACTATAGCACTCACTTGATGATGCATGAATAAATGAAAGCATGTGTCCTTCTTAGTCTGCCATTCACATACCATAGGTGCCGGGGTCTGTAATGCATAAGCTGCTCCATACACAGCAACTGTATACCATGCCATGGAAGGACAGCTGCAAAGCCATAACGATTTTATCTTTCAGAGGCTGAACTGATGGATTTAAGAATGCTGGGGATGGATCAGCTGATCGGTATCAAAATTCTGAAAGATACAAACACATATGTATATATGTAAAGCAAATAAATACATTGAAATTGATTATTGTACATGCTTCATTCACTACCAAAAGTTCAGTAATCGATAGGAAACCCCTCATATAATTTATTTGGCTCGCTTTACCACAAAATCAAAATATATTAGAAACAATTGATTGCCAACTACACACTCAAAGCAGTGGAGGTGACCTGGCTTTAAAAACCCTGGTGATGATAGATGCACTTGGACCTTTATGATAGTTTTGAGGCAACATGAAATAGTTGTGTTGTATGGTACTATTTATATAGCAACTCCTACCCATGATGAGGTGCCAAACTACGTTAGCCATTGGCATGGACATCGATTCACCGAAATACTAGTGGAAGTGACGTCATATATCCTTTGACCTTAATAATAGCACAGGAAGTGACATCATATGCCCTTTGAGCCTCAATCATACCCCTGAAGACATCACAATAATTGAGTCAGCAAAATGGGTTGCTGGACTGTTCCTTAGATAAGAAGGTGTGTGTAACTGGCGTGACCGGAGGTGAAAGTTTAACACCTTTGGGCATCCATTTTGTTGGAAGTATTTGCCTCACACACCCTTACAGGTGTCATGCTTCATCATCGGCGTTTGCTCCTCGTCGGGGAGGCGGTGCAATCCCCGATGGGCTCACCTCTGAGAGGGGCTCTTTGGCGGAGATCTTTTGAATCCAACTGCCTTTTGGTGAAGTGCGGGTGTGTGGGTAGTTGGGAATGTAGCCTGGGTGGTGATTTAAAATGGAGTAGAGGGTACCGGAGACTACTTTATTCAGGGGGTCCCCTACTGCAATTAAAAACGTGAATCCAATAGTCTAGGTGCCAACAGGTTATGTGTAGTGGCCCTAGATTAGATTTGCAACGGACTGGTCAACATGTTTCTCGCATGGGTAATGTACCCGCGATTCATCAGGACCTCAAATAGGTAAGAGTAAGGTCTACAAACCATAAACAACATGCAAAAGTCATGTGCCTAATACCGGAATTGTGGGATGCTTTAAGTTACCTCTGTAGCTATGTCCTATACCTGGATGAAAAAAATACAAATACAGGGTTAATAGCATGGATAATTGCCAGAATAGGTGCATGGTGCTAACCAAAATAACACACAGTGACATGCTAGTGAAGGTGTACTAGCGTAAATTCGGCGTGACTGTACTGTGGCAACGTGGACTAATACTGTCACACCCAACTCATGAAAGTGAAAAGTAAAATTCTAAAACTAGAAGGTATAAAAATAGCAGCAGTCTAACAGGGGCAACACCCTCCTGATTATATGATCAATAAATACGTGATGAAGTTGTGCCCACTCGATGTGCGTAGTGCATAACTCGTCACGGAGTGGACCACCAACTCACCTAGTAGTCAGGGACTAAAGGCCACATCAATACTCGGCGGGTTGGTACTGCAGGACAGGGCCCTTAAGGTTTGGCTGGGAGTATAGAAAAAGACGTGTAAACAATCAGTACACGTCTGCGGGCACTAAAACAACAACAGTAAAGGACAAGCCCCGGAAGGATTCAAGGCAAGGAACCCCCGAGTTTGTTAAGTTAACAAGGATCCGAACCGTGAGTTCTAACAGTATCGCTAGTATACCCTCCTTACCTCTCAGTCACCGCGTACTGGTAAAGTCACCTACCCATCGCCGCCAAGCTCGGATAGATGCTAGAGCTTCGGCGGCGGTCTCCATTTCAAGCCGGGAGGCGTCATAGTTTGGTACGCGACTCCGCCCCCACAGTCAAGCGCAAGCATCCGCCAGGAATGTCACGTGTTGTGGTTGTTGAACGTGGCGGCCATTGCTAAGTGGAGGCGGACGTCAGGACGAGCCAACCAATTTGGGTAGATACTACGTTACAGGAGGGGAGAGTAACCCTTGTCGCATTAGGTATAAGGGCTAAAATAAAATTATCAATGATCAGTATGTACCGTCGGTCCCTTGCGGAAAATAGACGCATGTTGAATGGTCGTGACTAATATTGGTTGAGGGCATAATAGGACTGTAGGCTGCAAATAAATGAGCGCACTGGGTGTACGGCTCAATTAGTTGCCAGGGTGCCGAATACACAGCATTATGATATTGTGTTGCCTGCCACTACTAGGGTCTAAACTGGTATTTAATAAAGGGCACTTTGGACGCTCAAAGGGTGGTGTGAATGGGTTAGTATACTGGATGTCTAAATCCCCTGTTCACGTGACTAAGTCAAGGTGTTTAGAGTTTACAGCAGTGTGTTATTATAATGCGTGCCACGGGATGTCCTCGTTTGAACCCCGACTATCTGACGATAAGCGATGGACCCACCTTTGTTCTTTACGAAACAGGGCTTGTTTAAGGCAATTCGGGCTAGATTCAAGTATAAGCCATTTAAGGGAGTCAGCCGTGTGATTAGCCTCCACATAATGTTTGCACATCTTGGTGTTGGTTTTTCTACAGCGGAAATTACTGCGGTGTTCTGTGATGCGGGTTTTGATAGGACGTGTCGTCATTCCTATGTATTGTAGCTCGCATGGGCACGTCAGCATGTAGATACAATGTGAGGTATTGCAATTGGTGTGGCCCCTTAATTCCCAAATAAAGGTATCAGTCAGTTGTATAATCTTGTGTATAGCTGTGAAGGCACAAGCTGTGCATGAACCACACGGATAATGCCCTTTCACAGGGGGCAAATGCCATAGTGTCTGTTGAGACCCCTTCTTTTTGACTTTGGGTCTTGTGCTGATCAGGATGTCTTTGATATTCTGCGATCGTTTGAACGCAAATCTTGGTTGTTCAAATGTAAGATCGCCTGTGTTCAAAATGGCCCAATGGCGTTTGATCATGCTCTTGACTTTAGTGGATGCAGGGGTAAATGTGGTGACACAGGTAATGGGTTGATTCCCTACAGGTACCTGCTCCCGTGGTTCAAGGAGGGCCTCATGATGGTTATTTCTAGCTCGTTTTAGCGCTTTAGAGACATCTCTAGTGGGGTATCCTCTATCTAGTAGATTCCTCGAGAGGATTGCCGATTCTTTTTTGTACTCAGTTGAGTCACTACAATTTCGCCTGATTCGCAGGAATTGCCCAAAGAGAAGGTTAGTGCGTAGCGCTTTGGGGTGGTGGCTAGTGTAATGGAGCAGGCTATTCCGGTCGGTGGATTTCCTATACATCGTGGTGCTAAGAGCCCCATCTTTCAGTTTTATTGTTAGATCGAGGAAGGCAATTTCGGTAGGTGACACAGACATCGTGAACCGTAGGTATGGGTTGAGAGTGTTGACCCATTCAAAAAAGGCCTCATGTGAGGTCGAGGGTCCTGTCCACAAGATCAAGATGTCGTCAATAAATCGTTTCCACATCAAGATGTTATTGAGGAAGGGGTTCGACTGGTGTTGTATATGTCTGCCTTCAAAGTCAGCCATGTAGAGGCATGCCACCGATGGGGCAAAGGTACTGCCCATCAAGGTCCCTTGCGTTTGATGATAGTAGTTGCCACTTGTGGGACACCCCCGCGCCGCACGGCCACCAGCTGCTGCGTGTGCCCCCTGCCTGCCCTCTGCCTCGCTGCTGCCTCGTTTGCCGGTTGCCGGCTGCCTCCGCTGCGGGGATTGTTTTGTCGAGCATTTGTGCCTGTCTTGCCAAAACTTCGTGTATCTCCTTTTTCCCCTTGTTTTGTCAAATAGTTGTGCCTGTCTTGTTTACTCCGTGTAACTTCTTATTTTTCCCCTTATTTCCCTTGTTTTGTCAAATAGTTGTGCCTGGTTTGTCTAACCTCATTTTGCCCGTGTTTCTGGCTCTCCTTCCTTGTTGTCCGCCGCCCTCCGCCCTCCCTTCCCGCCACCGCCGCTTGTCCCCGCCCCTTTTTTCTCTTCTGTAACCCTCCCCGCTCCCGCCTCCCAGCTGCTCCGCCCACCCGCGCACTTCGCCTTAAATGGCGACCGTGCGAACGCGCAGCGGTCACGCGCAGCGGGCGCGCCGATTGTGCGCCGAAGGCGCGCCAAAGGTAAGCCCGTCTGCGCCCGTCCGCGACCGGATCGCGCCCAGCGCCAGGACCCCTGGACCTCGAGGATCCCGACCGACCCGCAGGACGTACTCAGCCGCCACCCTCAGCGCACTCAACACCGGCCGACGCCCAGAGTGCCACCAAGCCACACCACGACGCACCCAGGGACCCTTCAGCTGCCACGCCTGCAAGTTCTCCTGCATCCGGACCTGCCTCGCACCAACACCCGCCAAGTCGAACTCCAGCAGCACCCACCTCAAGTGCATCCTGCTCAACACCCGCTCCGTCCACAGACACGCCATCGAACTCTGGAACCTCCTAGACGCCACAGCCCCTGACGTTGCCTTCCTCACGGAGACCTGGATGAACACCTCCTCAGCTCCTGACATCGCCATCGCCATCCCAGAGGGCTACAAGATCGTCCGGAGGGACCGAAACGCCAACCAGATGGGAGGAGGCATCGCCATCGTCCACAGGAGCACCATCCGCCTCACGACCAGCACCGACAACACCCTGACCAGCGCCGAACACCTGCATTTCCAGATCCACACCAACCCGAACACCACCCTCAGAGGCACCCTGATCTACCGACCCCCTGGACCACGCACACAATTCAGCGAGGACATCGCCGACTTCGTCAGCCCGCATGCCCTCCCCTCCGCTGACTACATCCTCCTGGGGGACCTCAACTTCCACCTGGAGAACAACAACGACCGCAACACCAGCACCCTGCTCGACAACCTCGCCAACCTGGGACTCAAGCAACTGGTGTCCACCCCCACCCATCTCGCCGGACACACACTCGACGCAGTCTTCTCGTCCAGCACAGACATCGACTTCAGCCACGCCACTGAGCTTCAATGGACGGACCACAGCTGCGTCCACTTCACCTTCAAGAGAACGACGACTCACCACCACCAGCAACAGGCGGCCCGCAGAAGCTGGAACAAGATCACAGCACACCAGCTCGCCACATCCCTGAGCCAGCACCCTCCTGCCAGCTCAGCGAACCCCAGCCAGGCCGCCGACAACCTCACGACGTGGATCAGCAACTGCGCGGACGAACTCGCCCCACTGAGGACCCCGCCTAGCAGACCCGGCAGCAAGAAGGCCCCATGGTTCACCGATGAACTCAAGAGCTCCAAGAAGAACTGCCGAGCCCTCGAGAAAGTCTGGAAAAGGGAACCGACACCGGACAACAGGACCTCCTTCAAAATTGCCACCCGGAAACACCACCAGCTGATCCGCGCCGCCAAGAAAACAGCATTCAAGGACCGGTTGGACAACAACGCACACAACTGCAAGGAACTCTTCAACATCGTGAAAGAGCTTTCCAACCCCAGCGCAGGAAACAACGACATCACCCCATCGCAAGACCTCTGCAACTCCCTCGCGTCATACTTCCACAACAAGATCGCGGACATACACAACAGCTTCAACAACCAACCAACGCACACCATGACCGATCAACCACCCCCCACCACCACCCTCCACGCCTGGACCCCGATCAGCACCGAAGACACCATCCGCACGATGAACGCCATCCACTCCGGTTCACCGACCGACCCCTGCCCTCACCACGTCTTCAACAAGGCCGACGCCGTCATCGCACCCCACCTGCGAGACATCATCAACACATCCTTCGACACCACCATCTTCCCGGAGAGCTGGAAACACGCCGAACTCAGCGCTCTACTCAAGAAACCAACAGCGGACCCCACCGACCTCAAGAATTACCGCCCCATCTCGCTCCTCCCGTTTCCAGCCAAAGTCATCGAGAAGACCGTCAACAAACAGATGGCCGCCTTCCTCGAGACGAACGGATCCCTCGACCCCTCACAGTCCGGCTTCCGAGCCAACCACAGCACCGAGACCGCCCTCATCGCCGCCACCGATGACATCCGAGCCCTGATGGACAATGGAGAAACAGCGGCCCTCATCCTCCTAGACCTATCCGCGGCATTCGACACGGTCTGCCACCGCACCCTAGTACGGCGCCTCGGCAACATCGGAATCCAGGACAAGGCGCTGGAATGGATCATCTCCTTCCTCGACGGAAGAACACAGAGAGTCCGCTTACCACCGTACAAGTCAGAGGCCTCCGACGTCATCTGCGGCGTCCCCCAAGGATCATCTCTGAGCCCCACCCTCTTCAACGTCTACATGAGCCCCCTCGCGGCCATCGTACGCAAACACAACCTCAGCATAATCTCCTACGCCGACGACACCCAGCTGATCCTCTCCCTGACCCACGACCCCGCCGCCGCCAGAGCCAACCTGCACGAAGGGATGAAACAGGTAGCCGAGTGGATGACGACCAGCCGCCTGAAGCTGAACTCGGACAAGACGGAGGTCCTCATCCTGGGCTCCTCACCCTCCGCCTGGGACGACTCCTGGTGGCCTCCCGCCCTGGGCACCGCACCCAAACCGGCAGACCATGCACGAAACCTGGGCTTCATCCTGGACTCCTCCCTCTCCATGACCAGGCAAGTCAACAACGTCTCCTCGGCGTGCTTCAACATCCTACGCATGCTACGGAAAATCTTCTGGTGGATCCCCACCGAGACCAGGAAGACCGTCACCCAGGCCCTCGTCACCAGCCGACTGGACTACGGCAACGCCCTCTACGCCAGTACCACCGCCAAGCTCCAGAAGAGACTCCAGCGGATCCAGAACGCCTCAGCCAGACTCATCCTCGACATCCCACGAACCAGCCACATCTCCGGACATCTGAGAGACCTTCACTGGCTCCCCGTCAACAAAAGAATCACCTTCCACCTCCTCACCCACGCACACAAAGCCCTACACGACCAAGGCCCGAGCTACCTCAACAGTCGCGTCAACTTCTACGCTCCGAAACGCCACCTCCGATCAGCCAACCACGCCCTCGCCGCCGTCCCCCGCATCCGAAGAGCGACGACAGGAGGAAGGTCCTTCTCCTACCTGGCCGCCAAGACCTGGAACTCCCTCCCTCCCGACCTGCGCCTGACCCAAGACCACCTCTCCTTCAGGAAGAAGCTGAAGACCTGGCTGTTCGAGCAGTAGCGGCACCCCCCTCCCCCCCCCCCCCAGCGCCTTGAGACCCTACGGGTATGTAGCGCGCTCTATAAGTGCCACTGATTGATTGAATTCAAAGAAATTCTCTGTTAGTGCTAAAGTAGCACACTCCATAATGAATGCAGGTGGGGTGGCTGAGTTCCAAATTTCCAACTCAAGCCTCTCCTCGATTACTCCTAGTGTTGCCCTCTGTGGAATGTTCGTGTAGAGGGCCTCCACATCAAGAGTAATCAGCAGGTTGATTTGTCTGTTTTCCTGGACTGCGTCCAACATGCGCAAGACGTCAGAGGTATCACAATAATTGACACAGCTGAACTTCCAAATTCAATGCATCATTAATATAATATCAAAACACAGACTAATGTCTGTATTAAATGCCACCGGCATTAGAATGCCGACATGATCTTTGAAAGTTAGGATGAGTAATACTCTTCTAAGTGGGCTGGAGGGGCTGCCCACCGTCCTCCCCCCCCTTCCCCCCCGAGACAAGTTGAAAAATAATTAGATCAAATAGTGCATTTTAAAGCACGATTTGGGAAAAGAAAAAAAGTCATAGGCTCTGAAAGGGCACTGTTAACGAACCAAGCCCTTTTATGATGATTGTGAGTTAATACCACGTTTTCCAAAATGTGTTATGGGTGCCTGCATACGCCAATAACTACCTTCAGTGTGCCAGTATTTTGTCATTGCACCCACATTGTATCATGGGTGACCTCTTGTGCCAAACGTTACATGCAATGAATCAGGAGGTGAATGTTGTGATTAATGCCTTTCATATATCATGAATGTCCAAACCTAACTCTAGTATGTCAGCATTTTGACATGGTTGCCCCTCTTCCATATGTCACCTTTGTCCTTCTGTGGTATGTTCCATCTTCATGTCCCCCGGCGCCTCCGCATGTAATGGTGCTGCTCGCGGTGACATCACTTCGAATGTCACCGCGACCTCGAATACGTCCAGGTGTATGTGTCTACAGTCGGGATAACATCTTGGGGTGGCAAGCACAGAAGGAGTTGGGGGTCTATCTCAATCCCAATAGTAATCCCCAGATCCTGATACAGGAGATACAGGAACATGAGGCAGACGTAGTGGCTGAGTTCAAAGAGGTGTTCAGGGGGGAGCTAGGATGCTTAAAAAACTAATGTCACAAGATAAAATTGAAAGAGAACGCAAAGCCGGTCGTTGCCAAAGTCAGGAAGCTTCCCATCGCCATCCAAGAAGAGGTGAAGTCTGAATTAGAGAAATTGTGCAAGGCTGGAGTCATCGAACCAGTGGAAGCGACGGAATGGTTAGCACCCATCATGGCCGCAAAGAAGAAAGATGGCTCAGTTCGGCTCTGCATCGATCTGAGGGCGTTGAATAAAGAGGTCGTGGTCGATCGATATCCTCTGCCGAACATCACTCAAATGATGAGCATGCTTGAGGGGGCAAAGGTGTTTTCCACACTCGATCTCACCTCGGCCTACTTTCAGATCAAACTACACGAAGAGTCGCAAGAACTCACAGCGTTTGTGACACCTATGGGCGCGTACAAGTTCAAAAGGATGCCTTTCGGGTTAGTCTCGGCAGCCGCCGTGTTTCAGAGGCTCATGGGGAACATCTTGAAAGACATCCCAGGTGTCATGTGCTACCAGGACGACGTGCTTATATTTGCAAAAAACCATGAAGAGCATGATGAGAGGCTGAGGCGCGTGCTGAGAAGGTTCAGGTCGCAAGGACTAACAGTAAAAAAGGAGAAATGAGTGTTTGGCTGCGCAGAACTGGATTTTTTGGGACACAAGGTGACAGCTGAAGGAATATGTCCCAAAGCTGAGCTTCAAAACACCATTGTGAATTTAGCGCCCCCCACAAGCAAGGACGAAATCAAGTCGTTTATGGGAATGCTGGAGTTCTACGGAAAATTCATAAGGAACCTGGCAGGAAGGACATACGCCATCAGGCTGCTGCTGAAGAAAGAGACAGAGTTCAACTAGAGTCAGGAGTGTCAGAGGGAGTTTGAAGATGTAAGGAGGGCACTTGCAGAAGCCCCCAGCCTAAAGTCGTACATACCCAACCGGGCGACTGTGGTCACCACCGACGCAAGCGCTAAGGGCCTGGGAGCAGTCCTCACTCAAGTAGGCAAAGACGGAGAAGAAACGATAGCTTTCGCCTCAAGGTCACTCCAGAAATCTGAAAACAACTACTCGGTGATCGAAAAGGAGGCCCTGGCAGTATCCTGGGCATTGGGGAAGTTCAGAGATTTTCTGTGGGGCACACAGTTCACTCTTCGCACTGACCACAAGCCGTTGGTGGAAGTCTTCGGGAAAAAAGGCCTGGATGCCATCTCCAGTAGGATCAGACGTTGAGTGGTCGGCCTCCAAGAATACACCTTCGGTGTCGAATACGTCCCGGGAACGCGTAATTTTGCAGCAGACTGTCTGTCAAGACTCGTCAAAGAAAATGAAGCGAAAGAGACGCAAGGAATGGTGGAAGTTGAAGCGGATGAACATCAGATGGAAAAGGTCTGCGCTATCCAGAGAGCATTAGGAGAGGAAACATGGAAAAACGCATTGAAGGAAGATGAGATCTTGGAGGAGGTGTGCAAAAGAATAAAAGACAGGTGGAAACACGAAGGCAAACAGGAAGAAAATCTGCGGCCATACTGGGTTGTCAAAGACGAGCTGTCCATAGTAGATGAATGCCTGTTCAGGGGGATGAGACTAGTGACACCCGCGTCGGTGAGAGACAACCTTGTTGAGATAGCCCACGAAGGACACATGGGTATCACCAAGACTAAACAAAGACTCAGAGAGAACTATTGGTGGCCAAGCATGGACCTTGCCACTGAAAGGAAAATCAGAGACTGCATTCCGTGCAGCAACAGCGACAAAGTCTTGAAGCATCTGACGCCCCCAATGGTGTGCAGGCCGCCACCGTCAGGACCCTGGGAGGAATTGGCACTGGACATTGTAGGCCCATTGTCTGGAGAGCTGCGCACGCCGTATATCCTGGTGCTCATGGATTTGTATTCTAGGTGGCCCGAAATAAAGTTAGTAAGTGAAGTCACAACTAAGACTGTCATTGGGTTCCTGGAAGAGGTGTTCATCAGGGAAGGGTTACCCAGCAGCATACTCACGGATAATGAGGTGCAATTATGTTCAAAAGAAATGGAAAACTTCCTTGGAGAGAGACATCAAACACAAACGTTGCGCTTTGTACCACCCCGAAACTAATGGCATGGTCGAGCGATTTAACAAAACCCTCAAGGAGAGTATCCAGTTGGCCAAAGCCAGCGGCATAAGCTGGAAAGAAGAAGCATGGAGGCGGTTAGAAGCGTACGGGTTCACACCGCACCAAACGACGGGAGTCACCCCATTCGAGTTGCTCCGTGCAAGGACACCCAACACCAAGTTATCCCCAGGGTGGATGGGGTGGCACAAGGGATGGTCAGACCACTCCAAAGAAGCGAATAGTTTGGTGAAACAAGAGGGGGCCATGGTGGGGAGAAAAGAAAGATACAACAGACTCAACTGTACACGGGAGGCCGGGTTCAAAGTAGGGGACGATATTAAGATCAGGACCCCCACTGGTTGAGCAAGTTGGTCAGGATATAGTAGCCCCACCAAGATCACGAAATTGTTCAGGAATGCTGTAAAGACTCAGGAGGGGAAGATCTGGAACCTAGGCAGAGTAGTGAGATTTCACCCACCCGGGCAGGATCCCTGTAGGGGAAAGGTGGGCGAAGGCAACACAGTGGAGAGCAAAGACCCAGACGCCAAGAAGCCGTTGCCGGTTCCCCCCCGGGTGGTAGGTCTATCCGGAGAGTGACCAGACCCCCCAGACATTTTGATCAATATGTGATGATGTGATGTTTTGCTATACTGTGTTTCCTGTTTGCATTCACATGTTTTATTCCGCAGGGGAGGGGGATGTGTGGTATCTTCCATCTTCACGTCCCCCGGTGCCTCCGCATGTAATGGTGCTGCTCGCGGTGACATCACTTCGAATGTCACCGCGACCAGCATTCTAAGGCGAGCGCCCGGAGGTCAGAGCGGAGCTGCTTCCGTCGAAGCTTGTTGTGGCTGAGGTCGTGTCCGTTACTCTTGAACTTAATAAACACCTTTTGTTTATTGTAACTTATCGTCTTGGTATAATTGGCCATCACTACACCTTCCTTATTCCAAAAATTAACTTCAATGTACTAGTGCCAGCATGTTGCCATTGGTGTCCCCTCTGCCAAGAATGTATTCAAATATACCAGCATCAGAATTTTTACAAGGGTGCCAAGAATGACCTCGATTATGCCGGTATTAGTGATTTACCATGGGTGCCCATTATGCCAAAACTTACCTCTAGTACACCAATGCCAGAATTTTGACACAGCTGCCTGCTAAGTATTTTGCCATGGGTACCTCGACAAACCAAGAATGACCTTCAATATGCCAGAATCAATGACAGACTCAAAAGCACCACATTTTCACTTATACTAACTTACATTCGCTCACTCATACTAATTTTCACTTACTCATTTATGCATTTTAACTCACTTGCACACAAGCATTCATTCACACTTACTCTATTACACTCTTACTCTCACTTATTCTTATTGACTCGCTCATACTTTTTCACTTACTTATGTGAGTTGTTTGAAACTTCTAAATTTCGATGTTCAGAGTATAAGAAATTCATGTTTTCTTTAACGTAGGACAATTTAGACGATGTTGTCCATCTTGGTGTAACTCTGTTGTCTATCAGGTGGCTTGAACTATTGTTTAGTCTGTGTTTATAATGAAGTCTCTGCATTTTCACTACCTAAGAAAATGATTCCTTGTAGCTGCCTGAGTAGAGTGTACTTTCGCAACTGCCCCAGATTAAATAACACAAGGTGAAACATTTCATGCACTGAGAACAGATACTGTGAACACTAGAACTACATGAATTAGAATAGTGAGGACATCCTCAAATGTATTTTGATGCAACTGTTGATCTTTGCTGATTTTCTATGGGTTATGAGCATGTGAACCATGTACTGATGTAATAAATGTGTGAAGCCTTTAGCTAAAGCCCTAAAAAAAGAGTGTGATTTCTCCATGCTGGAGGAGATCCTAACCCCATTCTTAGAAGGCAAATCTATGCTGAATTTTCAGTCGAATTTGACTGATTTCCTGCTGTATTATTTCAGATTTGTATGCTTATTGATCTAACTTTAATTGCGCAGCCTGTGCATTTATGTATTTTATCTGAGTAAATCTTGAAACATAGAACTTTGTCTCTAGTTCTTTATCAGAAATGCTTCAATCTTGCCCTCTGCACATTCTCTGCCTAGCTTAAAAAGAGAGACAGGTCCAGCTGGGAGCACCAAAGTCCAGTAGGGACTACTCGGCTCTCGATCCGGTGCAGTGCATATAGAAGGAAATTAAGGTATAGGTTTGCACAGTGACAGATCTGGTAGCAGAGCTGATGGTTTTGACTGGATCTGTCAAGAACTGATCAGACCCGTAAAGGTATATTGGCCCTAGTACCAAGAACTGTACCTTGATGTTATGGATAGTTGTGATCTGAAATCCAAAATCGACCCAGTCCAAGCCCAATGCTGATTCGAGATGGCCGTGAGGAAATGAGGTGGCCGATGTAGTAACCTGAAAACTACGACGTGAGTATCAACAGGGACCATTGCATGTACAAATGAGTGCAGATGAGGAGAGGTGCATGTTAGGATTTGTAGTGCTAGGGGAAATATTGGAATGCAGTGGACAGATTTGGAATGGAGCTGTTCTGTGGCACTGACTCACAGTTTGATAGGGACAGTGGTCATTGTTTCTCTGATATTTTTTGTAGTTTTCTGAAGATTGCACTGAATACATTGCTTGTGGTGGCTTGCATTGATCAAGGTACCTTAGGAGTAGCTTAGATATTTATCAGGTTGTTGGATTTTTTGCCATTGTGAGGTGTACTGCACTGTCAGTCACACCAAGATAGGGATATACATTTGCTTTGTGAGGCTGTATGAATTAAAGCTGATTGCCATTAATTTCTAGGTGCCCAGGAGTGGGCACATCGCTCAGGGTAAACTTCTGCAGGCAGAACTTCTGCTAATGTATAAGAAGCAGATAACACTGAAACTGAGAGAAAACAGGCTTCAGGAGACTTCGACAGCACGCGGACTATTGATGTCATAGGGTGCCATGCAGGGGTAGGCTGGCAAACGCCAAGAACTGCACTGCAATTGGCTGCCCTTTGACATGGTAGCACTGTGATTGGAGATGGAATAGAGGACTCTGTGTGTGATAGAGATGCGAGAGGAAGGCAAGGAGAAGTTATAGTTTAAATCATGGGGATTGAGTCCTAGAAAATTTAATCAGAACTAGAAAAGGAAGAGAAATTTCTACCTGAAGGTACCCCAGCAAGGGAAATGGCGGCAAAGAAATGGTTACACATGTGTGTATGGCTCAAACAATGGCATCAATATACTGAGAAAGATGGGATTTACAGTTCCTGCTGCGTGGCACTTACCACATACCCAAGCTTGAGAATCTGTGGAGGAGAATGTATGATTTAAACCCTCAGCCTAGACCCATACAATTCAGGGCACGGAATCTGTGGGAACAAATGGCAAATGAGAAACACAGAAAGAGGTTTGCGCTTAGGCCTGGCAGAAGTTCTGTTCTTGGCTGAAAATTCAGTATGATGGCAGGCGGAGAATGTGGTGGTAGGATGTGATCGAGATAGTAGGCAGTTACCCTGTGAAAGACAGTGAGGCCCTGGGGAAAGATAAACCTGCCCTTCCAAAAAGCCCAAAGAGATAGACCCAGTGAGTGATGAAGAGGACACTATATATGAAGTATTACACCAACCCCCAGAGGCGAGTGTGCCGCCAAGCTACACTAAGCAGGAAGCACACAGGTCCTGTTGGTCCTTAGTACGCCTTCAACTACAACCTAACCTAGGACGAGCTCCTTTGCAGCCCCTATTTTTTATTTTTTAAGAAATGTATTTATTGTGTTTTAACAAGGTTCAGAAAACATACATCTGTGCATTATTGTTCGGTATTCCTTCAGGACTCAGAACTAAATAACATAAATAACCGTTGGTATTGAAGACAAGCATAAACAAGTACAGCAAGGACATTGCAATCATTATTGGTAAGCAATAACAGTCAGGGTGGGGATTCAGAGCAGGAAAGGAGAGGAGAAAGAAAGGAAATGGGAGTGTAGGACATGTTCGGACATATGTCACCGAACATATGAAGAGCATGTATGGTGAGAGTACACTTTACCAATTTTTCTGAGGTGAGTGGCAGCTAAGGATTGGGAAATAACAGAAGTGCTGGTGAATATAAAAGGCCCTGCCCCATGTCCCGCTGAGTCTCTGGAGGGTCCAGCTAGTGGTTGAGAGAGTCTGTATGTCTGTGGGGTCGAATTTGAGGCCTTGTGGGACTGGGTCCGCCTGGTTACGCTCGTGTTCGGCATATGGTAAGCGGGTATCGGGCTGATACCAATGGTGGGCAAACTGTGATTGTGCGGCAAGAAAGTATGTGTTAAAATCAGGAACATCGAATCCTCCACGTTTATATGGGAGTAGGACAGTATCCCAGGCCATTTGTTGTCTCCAGACGGTCTAAATCAGATGAATCAGCAACCCACGCAGATTCATAAAAAAGAGATGGTGCGGGGTATAGGAATATTTTGAAACCAATAGAAGAAGGGAGAGGACAATCATTTTTATGTTGGCAATCCTGCCCGCCATAGACAAGGAAGGGGGGGGGGGGGGGAAATCCAGTGTTTGATCTGGTTTATTTCACATATGAGAGAGGTTAAATTGTCAGAGGGCTTTTTAATAAACAGTAGGATCTTGTCTGTGTACTACAAAATGAGTAGTGAAGTCCCCACTGTAAGTGTTTCTCCTGTAAATGGCGGACCAGGGTGCACACTGCAATGATAATTTGTAGCTGGGAGAGGGGGCATCCCTGTCTTGTGCCTTGTGTGATGGAGAAGGGGCCAGATAAGGAGCTATTAACTCGGATGTGTGCAGCTGGCGCGGGGTATAAGAGTGAGACCAGGGATATGAATTATGTGGGTATACCCAGCCTCTGCAGAGTGGCATGCAGAAAAGGCCACTCTAAGGAATCAAATGCCTTCTTCTCTGCATTGAGAAGGGCAACCGCAGATGGCATCTCTGGAGATATTCTATTCAGAACCCAGAAGATGGTACGTAGGTTGAGTTATGTGGATCTGTGGGCAATGAATCCGGTTTGGATGGGGAAATAATTTGGTCCAAAAGTAATAAGCCTGTTAGCCATTGCCTTGGCGAGGATTATAATATTGAAGTTTAATAGAGACAGGGGCCCGTAAGCGGTGCAGAGGGTTGGATCTTTGTTGGGTTTCAGTAGAAGAGAGATCGCAGCTTCTCTCGTGGAGTGGGGAGGACATTCCTATCCAGGGCCTCGGCGTATGCCGCCAAGAGGTGGTGTATAAGGAGACATTCATATGCTTTATAAAAAGCATCTGCGAGGCCGTCAAGACCGGGAACCATGGACCCATCCAAGGAGTTTATGGCTGAGGAGAGCTCCTCCTATCCAGCTCCTATAACACTGGGAGCCCCTCAAGCTCAGTTTACCCCAAGCAGTCAGGTAGTCACAGGGTCCAACAATGTCTTAATTCCTACAGATTCGATGTGAAGAATCATAAAGTCTCCCATGTAGGCCGTGGTACCCAGGATGACCCCACCAGCCAGTGGATCAGTTCCACAGAAAATAAATACTGACTAACTGAAAACCAAACTTGATGAGATCGTCAAGGGAAACGTAGAAAGTCCTAAGGACATTACATTGAAGACAAATCGATTTACATGGGCAAAAAATCTGCAATAGTGGCATGGGAGGAGTCTGCAAAGAGGGAGACTCTAGAAAATAAGTGCAGGCATGATCTGACCCAGAGAAAGAAGTTAAGAAGAAATGCCAGAATGACGGCTGGGGACAGGGACTTAAGGGCATTGAAGCTAAAGGGATTGAGAATGCATGTGATGGAACTGGTTGAATCTATCAGAGAATGGAGTGAACTGGAGAAGTTCAGGAAACAAAGGGCAAAGAAGTAGAGGCCCAAAGTGAGATGGAGGAAGGAAACAAAGGGAGTGGACACTAGAGTGGTGGTGAAGGAGAAACCCCTTATGGTAAATTCAGGGGGGAGCTTATGTACCCATTCCATGGACATGAGCTGACCTTTTCCATTTTACTAATTCACTACTTAAGTTAATTGACAACCCCTACAAGTGGTACACCCAGTTGGATAAGATTGTGACCATCTCCAATGTGCTGGGGGAAGACTTGGATATGTTGTTCGAAATGGCAGTCCCAAGGACTTATGGACAGACTGTAAGAGGGCAGTACACTGGCTGAACCCCTGAGAGTAGCAAAGACAAATGCCCCATTTCCGACAGTAAAGACCAAGTACGATGCTGTTAGGGCCCACTTTAAAATGATGGTCTCCCAAAGACATGGATTGGAGCAAGATATTCAGACCAAACAGGAACCCAAGAAACCGGTCATGCGTATTTTGAGCGACTGATGCAGGTATACATAGAAAATACCAGCATGAATGACCCCATTGGTGAGAATATGAGAGGATTTATTGCATCATTTGTATATAGGCTCACACCCGAGATTACTTCCCAAATATTATAGGGCGTACTATGCTAGCAGTCGAAGACGATGGATGAGATCCTACACAATGCCAAACATTGCAGTGACACATTAGAAGCTAAGTGGAAGGGATTGAAGCAGCAGTATATGGTTACCCTGACCAACTTGGCACAAAATTGAGGAATGAGAGAATGTGACTGATGCAGGATTTAACTTTTAAGTGAGTAATGGATTAAACTTACAAGGAGTTGGCATGCGATATGGAGGGAATGTACTGAAGAATGGGAGGGGACGAGGAAATGCAAATGGTACAAACATTAGCCCACGTCATATTTGCAAAAAAGTTGGTCACTGGAAGAGGGAGTGCCAATTTAATCCTGACCGAATGCAGATCGATGCTCAAGTACCTGACCCTGTGGTTCAGGAAGGAATTCCCCAAGTGCCTACACCTCTGATGAATCCTAATTTTCTGAAGTATAGGTTGCCCCAAATTGGTTTTGTGCCCATGCAGAATGGAAATTCCAAATTCCAGCCCAATCCTAGGAACTCACAATTCCAGTTCTCAAATCAAGCTCCGTAGATCCCTCTCAAGTTTGAGAGCGCAAGTGGGCGGATGCATTAATGGTCACCTATTGTTCTTCTGGATTGACACAGGCACTACTCGTTCAACTGTGCATACCATTGAAGTCCCTGTGTAGTTGTAAGCATCTCAAATCAACAACACTCCAACCAGGTTCTCAACTCTAGTTCCAGTGTAGATAGGCTCTATATGAGATCAGTACCAATTTGTCATTTGCAACTCCAGCCAAGTAAATCTCTTAGGATGACAGTTTTTGTGTGAGCTAAACTGCATCATATATTGCACTCCTAATGGAATTGAGCTGGAGACCCATGCAGCAGATGGCGAGTTTAAATAAAAGGACTCCAAGCCGAGATCTACCCACCACACACCACAGAGCTGAAATGGTGGGAGCACCCCCTGGCTTGTACAATTGCCCCCCCCCACCACCAACTAAGGCCCCCAGCAGTCTTTCCGTCCCACTGAGGATGAGCAGGTTGTGGGGTTACCACCACAGTGCCCACCCTAGTGTGGCAGAAAACCCAGTAGAAATCATGGTTTGTTGATAATAAAAAGGCTGGGGTGGGAGCCTGTCCTGTCATTGGGGTACACCCACTACCAAGGAAGCCCAGGCTGTCTTTATTCTCAGGGAAAGCATAAAGCATGACTGGGGGGGCTAGCCAATTATGGAGTCAGGCCACATACCCCAACCCTTGGAGCCCAAAAGCTCTTTCCGCCCCTTGGGATGGATTGAATTGGGCTTACCCTAACCTGCCCAATCCAGGTGATCAGAAATCCCAATAGACAACAGGCTTTGCTGCTTTTAAAAAAGGCGAATGGTTGAAAGCCGGCCTGAGCTGGCGTCAGGCCACTTCCACACTCCTTATGCAACACAGTCTTTCTGCTCCCATCAGAGATAGATTGGGGGATTTCATAATGGAAGTTTTAACCCATCTCTGCCAGTTTATTCATCACAACTTTACACAAAGAAATCCCACTTTTCTGTCAATTAATATGTGGGATCCCTCCTGTATTTGGATATAGGGGACACTGATTTTGGGTTGGAGTATGTCCTGTGGAGTGCTAGGTCTGGGTGAAATGCCTCAACTCTGCACTTCAAGCCTCTCCGGGGCTAGAATTATTGGAGCCGCAAACTCCAATCGGCTAATTCTAGTCCAGGAGACCCTGGGACTGTCTCAAGTGCTGCGCCGGCAAGGGCTGTGGGCAGCATCAAAACATGATCCCTAACCGACTCCTGCAGAAGTCCATAATGCTCCCCCTGGACACAGATAAACTTGCCCCTCCACCTTACTGCCTGAGCCTCCACCCGACTCCTCTCCATTGACACTTTATACATGTTCAAAACATGCGGAAGAGGTCAGCGTTTATCTTCCAAGAATGGCGAAAATATGCACATAAATGATATGATATTTACAAGTTTGTGCAGGTATTCACCATTCAGGGGGAATAGCTCAGAATAGCTTATGTGTGGATGCTAGCCAGAATCAGATATTATGGTTCTCCAGCTACCCCAACACCAAAACTGCTATACTTTTAATCAGACCCTAGGTCAGCTGGTACCCAGGGAACCATTCCAAACAGGCTATTTCTGAAAAGTAGATACCAGATGAAATACGCTGTGGTGTGGCTTCATGGATCCCAGCCAACTGTTTTACCCAGAATGCTCAGCAAAGTATAGGTCAATAAATGCAAATGTTCTCACATTTCTGAGACAGAAATCCGAAGGGTTTCCATCCACTGGCAAAAGTCTTATCATCCAGCATTCCCACTTGTCCTGAGAAAGAACATACCTCCCATGTGTGGGTAGGCCTAATGTACCTGCTAGGAACCTATTAAAACTGTAACCATACGACAATCACATTAAGGCTGTACTGACTGGTTCATGACTAGTTTAATTGGTCCACACACAAATATGTTGTATCATTTTCATCATGAGAAGAGTGGGAATGCAGGACAACTCTTGAAAGTTGAAAGTTGCATAACTTTCAGTGATATAATTATGAGGAAATTGAGTTTTCAAGTTTTCACCCATCCTTTGACATCTAGGGAATTCAGAGTAAGAAAAAGTATTGGGATCCACGCAAGCCGCATGACATTTGACTAGCCTTGGTGTTGAGTTTCCAGAAATATCTGGGGTTGGTAGGTTTACCTGGGTACCGGCTGACAGCAGGCGCAAATACCTCAACAAACAGTTTCCCAGAATGATTGAATTTCAAAGGAAAAATCTTGACATTCTAAAGTTGCATTTTGTGGCCTGTCCTATCACAGACAATAGGCCCACACAAGTGGGGTAACAGTTTTATTGAGAAATGTGTAAGAATGCAGACTAGTAGGACTTATTAGTGATCCGCACAGATTCCAGAACTTTAAATCACAGAAATTTATGGAAAATCTGTGCTTTTAGCCAAATGTTGACAAATCTGACAAAGGTTTAAATGTATTTACAATGTAAGTTGTAAACATGTTGTGCTTTAACTTGTGACCCGTGGCTGCTGACTCATCATGGCTGTTTTGAATGCCACTGCTAGGCAGTTGCAGACGGGAGAGCTTAGGACAAGGACGCAGCACAATGGGCTCCTGAATGTTCTTTTTTTTTTTTTTTTTGGCCTCATATGCCGTAAGGATATTCTCAGAATCAGTGATCCTAACCACCCTCTGCAAAAATGCAGAGGGGCCCCTTCTTAGACTCTGACGATCCTTATGGGTGCGCTTTCTGCAGATACCCAAATGCGTTCATAGCAGAACTGCACTATATCGCTTCAATTCAGTTCTACAGAGTATCGAGGCCCATGAACTGGTCTTAGGGTAACTCCGTCTGCAAAAAGGCATAATCATTGGACGAGGTTATTCACATCCTATCCAACCAATTAATACATGGGTTCCAGAAATGCTTCCTTCTTTTCCAAACAACCTTATCTAAATTAAGTGTGTGTCTGATTGCCCTAATCCAATCAATAGACAAGGGTGATTTATCACTCACCCAAAGTTTACATATTTCGCTGCGAGCAAGAATTATTAAATAAAGAGACAGTTTGTTGGTATCTTGAGAGAGTTCCTCATAATTACCAAATAATCCAAAGAAAACTAATAATATACTAACCTGTATATCAAAATTGAAAAGTGTTTTCATACCTTCTTCAATCTTGGCCCAAAAAATCTTTAAATTAGGACAGGTTAAAAACATATGGAGATCGTCCGCCTTCTCCAACTTACACTTTGGACAGCATGGAATAGGGCCTTTAGAAAACATGGCCAATCTGGCCGGTGACCAATAGACTCTATGGAGGGAAAAGAGATGATTTCGCTTTAAATTGGCAGGTGAGACTGTCAGGTGAAGTAAGTCAAAAGATACTTGCCATATAGTCTGCAAGTCGGCATCTGGGACATGATTTTTCCAAAGATGCTCCGGTAGGCAAAACTCTCCATCCTCTGCTTCTAAGATTGTCCAATAGAGCACCGATGTTTTAATTTTTCTTGCTTTATTCAATAAGAGTTCTTCCAAAGCCGACTTTACACCAAACTGAGCTAACTTATCCTGAGCCCAACTTTTGATTTGTAAATATTTAAACTTGGATAAGTTATTGTCTGTAAGCGTGAGGATCTCCTCCCAACTCAAAAGAACTCCTTCCGGAATTATCTGGCCCCATGCATTCAAATTTGCTGCCCGTAGAGGCAATGCTAGAGAATCTTTGGTCCATTCTGGCGAGCCTGGTGAATCCCAGATTGGAGCCATCGCAGAGTAATATGAAATATTCAACGCCCTTCTCATTCCTGTCCACACATGGGCCATATCTCTAAGGACTTTTAACCGAACTTTTTTGAAAAAACGGACATCTCCGAACTTAAACAAAAATCCATGAGCTCCTTCCTGGAGCTCAGAAAGCATAATCTGGAACATATTATCTGTTTCTGTCATTGCTGGAGAGTCGAATAGCCTATTCGGCTCCTGAATGTTCTTGAAATAAACTACAACTATATCTTCTCCTCCCTTGGATAAATTATTATCTCCAGTTAAAGCACCACAGATGGTGATCTGAGGTTCTGATTGTGCCCCAACAGGAACAGCACAGCATGAGCTACTACAGAAATCTCCCTTTGAACGAGCTTTGAACGAGCTGCATGTTAGGTCTCAGCAGAGAGGTGCAGCTTGAGTACTAGAGCAGGACCAAGGCTAATTGAATAGTGTTGGTCCTTGGCTGTGGGCATAGAGAGAGCAAATAAAATGATGAACTGGAAGGCAGTCACAGGTAATTTCTATGATCTGAGATTAATTAAAGCATTTCATCCATCATTTTTTTTAGTTTTTCTTTAGAAACACCCTACGTGAGATGGGCCTGCCCAAGCATAGGTCCTATACCTCTCTTTGGTAAAGGGTTCAAGCTGCTCTCATTGATGAAGCCAAACAAGGCCAAAACTGGTTGATTTGTTCCTGTTTAGAGCGAGCGAGGCCGAACAGTCGGGTGTGTCTGTCCCATTGCAGCAGGAACATTGCTTAATTGCTTACTGTTGGTTGCTCCTTAACCCTTTCAGTGCTGCGCACGTTCAGCAGACGTCATGTGCACTACCTCGGTAGTGCTGCACATGTCCGCTGAACGTCACGGCCCCGCCCGCGCAATAGAACGTTCCGCACCAGCGTGGAACGTTCAGCGCAGCGGAGGGGTTAAAGTGGTACTAGGAGCACAAACAGTGAACTAGAAGTGACCCAGAGTAATTACAACGGGCTGGGATGAATTCAATAATTCCACCCACCACTTTTTTTGTTTTTCTGAGTTAAACCCTCTGACTGTGAAGGGTATACCCAGACTAAGTGGCAAAGCTCGCTGTGCTACTGGAATTAAGCTGTAGCTCACTGGTCAAATAAGGCTGAAACTAGTCCAGGATTGCTGTGGTCCCTTTCAGAGAAAATATGGCCTAGCAGGGCTGAACTTAACTGTTGCCACTGGGGCAGGTTACCCTTTGACTGTAAAGGTAAAGTCACTATAAAATGATGAACTTGAATCTAACTCAAAATGATTAAAAGTGGTCGAGTGAGTTTAATTCAAACATTCCACCAATCAGTTTGCTTTACTCATTAGAACAACCTGGAGCAGATTTCCTAATACTTTGTACCGGGTTTGCATCACAAAACAAGGTAGATAGGCCTTTGCATCAAACATGTACACCTCCCTCATGGGAGACGTCACATTGGAGAAAAGGTTTCTTTGTTCCAAACTTTCTTCCAAACGTTTCCAGCCCTCCATATACGCTGTATTGTGCAGTACATATGCACAGCCGCGGTCCGTGCAGGTAACAGCGGTGGGACGGTGGGGCCGTGTGGGGGGGATTTCGAGGGACGATGCCAAGGGAAAATTAAATAATTAATTTTCCCTCTGCTTCGTACCTCGAAATCCCCCCCCCCACGCAACCCTACCCCCCCCCCCCCAGGGCCAGACTGGGAATCAAAACCGGCCCTGGCAAAGTGCTCGGCCGCCCCCCCCCCGGGCGGGAGGGGGGCGAGCGCTTTGCCAGGGCCGCTTTTCAGCCGATTTTGTTACAGGGCCGATTTTGCAGCTATGCTGCAAAAACGGCTCTGCAACAAAAACGGCCCCCAGGGCCAAAACCGGCCCCCACCCTTGCAGCCGACCGGGGGATTGCCCGGTGCCCACAACGGCCAGTCCGGGCCTGCCCCCCCCCACCGACTGCTGTTACCTGCACGGACCGCGGCTGCATATGCAAACATGGAAGCCGTATACATTATGCCTAGAAATAGTATTTTGTACTGTGGGAATATTCTTCCAGTACAAAATAAATGCATGACATAATACACTTGCACTATGGTGAAAGTGTGTGTGCGTGAGGCAAGGCTGCCTAAAGTGTGTCAACGGTGGGTGGGGTGCAGGGGGAGAAGGAGAGAGAAACAGCCCCATAGCCTAGTGTATATGGCGCTGTTCTGCTGCCCCCCTTTGACACAACACAGCTGCATTAGTTGCTGAAGTGCATTGCTTCAAATGTTAGTAAATATGCCCCCCAACCCCCGAGGAATGACAGATACGTCCAGATGTGTGTTCCATAGCTTACTTTACCATTGGGCTCAAGTCGCAACTTTTCGATGAGGCCCAAGAAGTCCACAACCAGTCTGGGGTTGCTGTGTCCCCTTTTAGTGGGAACATGTCCTACTAGATTGTGCTTGGCTGTTCGATTGACTCCACTGAGCAGCATAGCTCTCAGTGTCTGTATACCCTCGAAGGTGATTAGCCGCGCTCTACAAATCCAGTTTGATTGATTGAGGACTATTCTCTTTGGGGATGACCATGACTAATTTGCACTTGGCTGGTCCCTGGCCCTCTAAGCACATTGAAGAACAAATCTGAAAGAAAGCGGCCCAGTGTAATTACTAATATCTGACATTAATTCAAGCATTCAACCATCATCATAGTCACCAAAGTTCCATAAAACATACAATAAGCATAAGACACACGAAACGTTCAAAACAATCATATTTGTTGAAAAGAACTCACTGCGAAAATTAAATCCTATATATGAATTTAAGACAGACATTTAAAAAACACACAATTTAGAACAATGAATTATCCTGGCTCAATCTCTTTCTCAAAGTATTCCACCCAGTGCTTAGTTTGTTTTTCTCTGTGAGGTGGCGTAAGTGCTACGGTTGTCATATTTGCCTAGTAACAGTGTGCAATCATGTTGTCTGCAATAAATACACATAGCCTTAGACAATTAAACCATTTAAAAGTAATTTAACCAGAGCCAATTAATTCTTTCACTTCAGTCCATGCATGCCTTAGTGTTTATCCTAATTCAAATAACTAATGAGCATTCAATTTCTTTGTATAGTAATCGATGAGTCATGGATTAAGATGTGCTGTAAATGGGTCGTTTCTGATGTTAATGCTTGTTAATTCACTCTGAACATAGCATTATGTCCCAAGCTGTGGGTGAATGTTAATGGCTGGATGCTCATTCATTCGTCTAATGCACTCCTAAATGGCAAATCCTATGAATGCTTATTTCTTGTGAGTCATCGCCGAACTAAGATCAAAAACAAAGACTTCCAAAGAATGCGTCATCTACCAAACTGAAGGTTTGAAGTGCAAAATGAGCACTGTATTAAGCTGTTGACGTGCACTCCAGGCCAGACTGCGACAGAAAATCGGCCAGTGCACCACATTAAAAGGAGCCCCCACTGGTGAATCGGATCGCTAAAATAAGTGGGCCGCATTTGCAAGTTAGTACAGTTTAAACTTGTAAAAACAAGTTGCATACAGCTTTTGCAAGGTCTGGGCGACTGCCTGCACTTGTGACTGCTGCAGGCAGCGTTTCTGGTTATATCAGAGGAATCAACAGTAAAAGCCTGCCCACTAGACCATAGGTCCACAAACAGCCACAAAACAGCTCACGCACTGATCTGTGAGTCCAGACCTTCGGGCACTGTCAGGTTGCCCTCTACTCTGGTCAAACCCTGCCTGAATTGTGTTCATCTTGGACCGGTAGGTAGTTGTTACTGTGCTTTATCATAATAGTGTTTTCTAGCTAGTATACAAGCAGACAATGTCCATCTGGGCATGCAGCTGTCTTTCTGGTGCTTTAAGAATTCTACTGGACCCAAGTCTCAGTTACACATAGAGAAAGCTGAAGCATCCTCTCATAAATCTATCGAATTTTAGGAGCAGGCCCAAAACAGGACAGGCTGAAGGAACGAGCAGGCAACATGTGAGCCAGAGGGCTGGAGGACCAGAGGAAACACCACTCATGATCACAGCACAGGAAACAGTGTGGAAGGTGGGACCCCAAGAAGCTTAAGAAGCAGGCAGCACAGGACGGATCAGCAAAAGGAAGCAAGGTGTTGTATAGGAGCAAGGGCATCTCGGGGGAGGCGGGGGAGAGGAAGAAGTGGGCAGCACAGGCAATTCAGCAGGATTAGGACTACTTATCTGTTCTTTTGCCCAATTGATGTACATTTAAACAGAGCTGCAAAGTCTGCTGGTACACTGGCCATTTAATGGCATTAGCCTGCAGTCTATGTTGGCCTGCAGAGACAGATGGCATAACTAGAATGAGAGCAGTTAATAACAACTACAAATATCCTCAGGCGAGGTACCACACTCAAAGTAAGAAATTGTGATGGTAATTTCATCCTTTTGCTGGACTTACATGCTTAGATTATCAATAGGGAAAACCTGGCTCCAACCCCATCGAATAAAGTAAGCCTGTTTCTGCAGACTTTGGGTTGCCACATGAGCTAGACAATGTGTCCATAATAACCATCGGTCTCTGGCATAGCTTAGACATACACGATATCTTTGAAGCTTGCAGAATATTACGTTACAGTAACCTTTCAGAGCCTTACATCCAAACACACAAATGTATGTACGACTATCATGGATTCAGTACTCTGATCATGAGAATTTTAGGCCAATCTCTCTCCCTCCACCTAGGGCTCTACTCGCCACCTTAAATTAGATCAAAGATAGTAATGAAGACCCTGACTGTGGAGAAAAGGATGTGAGGAGAGGGAGAGATCAGAGCAACTCCTGCAGGTTGGAATCTGAAAGATCAGACTGGATTCCTTAAGCAAAGAGTCTCAAGTCCAACTTATCAAGGTTAAGCCTCCACCTAAGGGTGAGATAACCTGAATTACTAAGGGGCATACATCAGGAGCTAACCAAAGACATCTAAAAACTACAGATTGGAACTTACCCAGTGCAAGCAGGTGCTATGCTGGAACTACCCCCCAGTACTGCAAAACTAACTCAGAAGCCGAAGATGAACAATGCGGCAGCACCGGGAGAAAGTAAGTCTGGATGGGAAAGACAAACTAACAACAAGGGTTGGAAGGCAAATAACTAATCACAATAGGTGAGGAATCACATGGATCAGGAAGAACCAATAGGGGGAAAACAACAAAAGTGAAGGAACGTGTTAAACAGGGTAAGAATTAAAGTGAATAGGGAGAAGTCATAATAATCACAGTTGCCAGACAAGGGAGCTCGGAGTTAGTCAGGTCTAAATGCCGCATTGGATCGCCTGTAAGATGACCCACCTTATCTGCTACTTGTTGTGCGAAATAAACCTGCACCACTGTTTTCCCACAAATATGTCTCGTGAGTTTCCTTGGTATGTAAGTGTTATGGTGCACAATGTGGAGCGAGCGCTGGCGGTGTGGGCACTATGGTTTATTGCTTGGAAGGCTGTCAAATAAGGCCATAGCTTTTGGAGGAAGGTGTGATCTCATGTTTGTTTCATTTAAATTTGAGTGGATAAAACAATCCTAAACTGCAGATGCAACAACGTGAAGTTTTAAAATGTAACCCAATTTGTGTGTGATGTATTCATCTTGGTAGCACAACATTTTAATTGCTGTTTTATTGTTTTGCTGCCTGATGTTTGGATGTTTTCATGATAAAATGTTTTTGGAGTTACAGTTTTGATTTGTTTACAAAGTAAGATGTGTGGGCAAACATACTTTCTTAAAGAGCAACGAAAAGGCTTGGATGTTGTTACAATGTCAAAAATATCTATGCAATACATTTCTATGTATGTGTTTTAAGTTCTTCACTTACAATGCAATCTTCAGCTTCTGACTTCTTTTTATAACACTCTTCATTGAGGGTAGACTATGACTCTGCAAATGTAACCTGCTCAGCGATTGGGCCATTTTAAATGTATTATTATTAGTAGCAGTGGTATTAGTAGTAGTAGTATGAAGGAAAAGTACCTACATGCATATGAATCACTCACTTAAAAGCAAATAAGAGTGCTTTATTGATGAGAATAGATGTGTGTTCTTGTCCGCAATGCCATGATTTGTACGCATGAAGTTTAGAAAATGATATAATAGCACTGTTTGAAATGGGGGTCTCTAGTTGGCAAAGGTTTGCACCGTTGTCTAAGTAGGGACCCTTCTTTGTAGTCCGCGTAAGGGGGATACACTTTTAAAATAATCCCTGCACAACCTCTTGGTAGTTTGGCACGAGCAGACAGGCTTATCTCAGAGGCAGGGTGTAAAGCATTTGTTAACACATATAGTAATATAGTGAAAACACTACACATGGACACCACACCAGTTTAGAGAAATAAGTATTCTTTATCTAAATCAAATAATCCACAATACAGTAATAAAGATATGACTTTTAAATGATAAAAAATAGTTTTGCTCAAAGCAAATTGCAGATGCGACACTTTTCACACAAATTACCTTGGATGCGTCACACATATCAACAAAAACTGTTGCAGGGAAGGTGATGCTTCGGTTCCTTACACCCAGGGAAGATGATGCGTTGGTTCCTTAGTTCAGGGGAGGTGATGCGTCTGTGCCTTACTGCCACACAGGGGCATTGGTGCGTCGGTTCCTTACTGAAGGGGAGGTGATGCATCGGTTTCTTACTGTGCGGGGAGGGGATGCGTTGGTTTCTTACTGCGACCCCAGTGTTCTTGCTGGCGTGGTGCCCAGATGCGATGTGTGAAGATTGAGGATGGGTCGGTTCTCGATGTGGCGACACTGCGTGGCTCTCTCCAGCCACGGTCCCACGATGCGTTGGCTCTTGCAGCCGCATAGCAGGGCCTGCGTCAGGACCGGTGCAATGATCTCAGCGTGCGGTGATTTCTCACGGCAGGCGCTGTGACGGTTCCTTCGGTGATGCGTCAGAAACATGTGCGGATGCATCGCGCTTCTCAAAGTTGCGTTACTTTTCTAGATTCCAGAGGCAAACAGCCTCCAGAGGTCCAAAACAACAGCGGGCACCTCTTAGCAGATCAGAACTCCCAGCAAGGAAGTTCAGGGAAGCTGGTGGTGAAATCTTTGTGTCCCTGAGACTTAAGAACAGGAGACAAGCTCTTCTTTCAAGCCCTTGGAGATCTTCTTCAAGCATGGAACAGAGCACACAGCAAAGTCCATTCTCCTTCCCTTGGCAGAAATAGCCACTGCATGCCAACCCGACCGCACACAGCAAATTGGCAGTACTTCTCCTCAGTTTCTCCAGCTCTTCCCCTTGGCAAAGGTTCCTCTTCATTCCCATAAAGATCTGAAAGTCTGGGGCCCTCTTTTCATACAGTAAATCTCTTTGTTCTATGAAGGCAGAGAGTGTCTTTGCCAGCCAAAACCAGTTCTGTCCTCACTGGTGCAGCTTCTTGGAGACAGCATTGTGGAAGGCAGACCAGGCCCATCCAGGTGAAAGGAAGTATCCTCCCCTACTCTAAATGCAGCCCAGGTCTATTCAGCCCAGCCTTGACTCATCCAGACTCTCTGGAGCCACTGCACCTCCTCAGCCCCTGCCACTCCAAATCCATCCAGTCAATTCATATCCTAGCAGAGGTACACTGGATAGATAGGCAAGAAAATACCTACTTTCTAAAAGTGATATTTCCAAACCCAGAAAGTGAAAATCACCCGCTCTAAAAGAAGGGTTTTAACATTCTGAGTTCAGGCACATCAAACTTTATTTCCTATCTTGGTCCCATGGGCAGTAATGCTCATAAGATGTTATGAGCAAACTCCCCATTCTATCCTATGGGGACAGATAGCCTTACTCAGGACATGCCACACACATCAGGGCATGTCCCACCTTCCACATACACTACACCCTGCCCACAGGGGTACCTTGGGCCTACCTTATGGGTGACTAACATGTAAGAAAAGGGAAGGTTAGGGCCTGGCAAGTGGGTGCACTTACCAAGTCGACATGGCAATACTAGATTGCACACAGGCACTGCAATGGCAGACCTGAGTTACATTTACAGGCTGCTTATGGGGGTGGCACAACCAGTGCTGCAGGCCCACTAGCAGCATTTGATTTACAGGCCCTGGGCACACACAGTGCATTGTACTAGGGACTGACTAGTAAATCAAATAAGCCAATCATGGAATCACCAATCCATAACAACTATGGACAAAGGGAGCACTTGCACGTTGGAGCTGAATAGCAGTGGCATAGTGCCCAAAGCATCAATACCAGCCAAACGAATTCCAACACGCAGAAAAAACACAGGAGACAAAGACAAAAATAACAGGGGAAACCCATGCCAATGATGCCAGGTCTAACAAGCACCAACTTATAAATATCAAACAAAAATGTTATTACGGCCAACCTTCTATAATTTAACATGCATTACCTAACCTACCATACTTATTTGTTAATATTTATTTTATTTCACATTTTTTATTAACACAGCTCAACCCAAGCAGTGAGCTAGTGCTCTTCACAAGTAAAATAACACTGGAGGATGAAACTATCTTTACAGTGGAAAGTGGAGAAAAAACACAAAGAACATTAAAAGTTAACATAAACCAGTCACCCATAAAGCCACATGTATAAAACTGCTTATTAAACGGAAGATGAGAAAGTGATGTAGGCATGGGAGGAGGCGCAGTGAAGAGTCAGAGGGCAGAATAAGTACCTAGTAAGGGGGGCTGTTCAAGATGAACTATAGATAAGTATGTTAATGGACAAGATGGGCTAAGAGGTTAGAGAAGAGTGAAGGAGAAATGTGAAGAAGAGAACAAGGGGGCAACAAACAGGAGTAGGTAGGACGAAGGTTAAAGGTGAGTAAGAGTAGCCAATAATTGGCCAAGTTGCAGATGGGAATGGGGGAGGATAAGAATGAGAAAAAGTGAGAGGAGAAGTGGGAGTCATATGGCATTAGGCAATCAGAAACGACAAGGAAGACACAGAAGGAAGAGAGTAAATGATGATAGAGGGGTGAAAGGCAGAAGAAGAAATAATAAAAGCATTTACATATCAAAGTAAAGCCTTAACAGGTAGATTTTTTGTATTTTTGCAGAACTGAAGATCGTCATGTTAAAGGAACAAATAATGGATGGAATGCTGAACAATGCAAACATTCACCCCCAGATAGTCCATATGTTTAAACAGGTTTTCAGACAGGGCGTTCCAAGGAGATGAGCCCGCCCCTGAGAAAGCCCTCGGTTGTGGCAAGGTGTATTCTAACTTCTAAGATGCAAGCCTGAAAATCTTCCTGCTCCTGGTGTGTTTACATCCTCCAGATATATTTAAGGTGAAAGATATGTAGGCTAGATTTTGTAAGTGGATGGCTTTAAAAGGGATGTAAGGAAGCTTGAATTTAATTCTGGCTTCGGAAAAGAAGCCAGTGTAGATCACAATAGATTGGGGACATCGAAAGGAGTGAGTCCAGACAGATGCCAAAGCATCTGACCTCAGGCGTAAGGGAAGGTGTAAAGCCAACTGACTGAGGTTCAGAAAACCAATTATGATCAAATTTTAATTGGTTATGTTGGTGAAATCCAATACATTTTGTCTTGTCACGGTTAAGTCTAAGGAAGTTTCCCAACATCCGCTTGTGAAGGGTCCATAGGCAGTTTTTAGAATGTTAATGTCAGTGGAGGAAGTGATTGTTACGTACATTTGGGTGTCATCAGTATATTGATGGTTTGTGACATCAGAGCTCTCTATTACATCTCTCAGAAGCTCCAAATACAGTTTAAACTTGTTGAAGCTAGGATTGATCCTTGGGAACTCTGCAGGAAACTGAATCTGGTTCAAAATAGAAGTTTCCAAGCCTTCCTAATTGCTTGCAATATGAATGACTTAAACCAATGAAGCACAGTTCCTTTAAAGCACATGTGAGTTTCTAAAATTTGGATACTCCTATGGTGGTTGACATTGTTGAAGATTTCAAGTAGGAGCAAAAGACAAGCCTCTCCTTTGTATAGAATCTAGGCAATGTCAAGAGGTCCCATCAACGTATCTATTATACATACATTTCCATACCTACCTATCATAACTAACATACCCATCTACCATAAGAAACTTATTATACCTCGCATACTTACCTACTATATCTAATTTACATACCAGCCTACCGTTGCCTACCTACAATACCTACCAGCTGTACCTCCCTACCATACTTAATATACTTTCCTTGATCATCATACCTATCATAAGTAGCATACTATCCCTTATGCACCTACTATACCTAACTATTGCACCTAACCTATCATACTTAATTTAACATATTTAACCTAACATAGCTAACTACCATACCTACCAAAGCTACCTACCACACCTATGTTAGAGCCTTATTGAATGGCCGCAAGGGTGCTGTAGTTGATAGCCAAATCTGCTAAATTTTAGTTAATACATTTGCCTTTGATTACAATTATGTGCAACTGTGCATCCAAGACCTGTGTGGCATTCCAAACAAACATCTCTTAGGACGCATTCTCCTCAGTGGGGTGCCCAATGCTAAATCCAGTTCAGTTTTAGGTGGTGTCCAAACCACTAGAATTGTGGATGATGCAGCAGAATCAGCAACAGGTTAGGTAGGCCAGAAGTAAATTGTGAAACTCCTCATCATCTTCCTCATTGTTCTGAAACTGTTTGAGCATCTGAACCTCCAACAGTACTAGTGTAGTACTAGGATCAGGGATAGAGAACAGTTGGGCAATCCATCCAGAGTTACAGGTTGAGTTTTAATTATCTCAAAGCACTGTCTTAGGTCAAGATCTGGCTGAAGTTGGTTCCAAATCAGACTTCATCATCAGGGCAAAGTCTAGAACTGGTCCTGCCTGTGGCCAAGGTGGCATTAGTGGCTGTGCTTGCAGCAAAAGTGTTGAGGTGCAGCTTGGTGCTGGCTGAGGACCAGGCTAAGGCCATACAAGGCCAGTTGGTGAAGTGGAAGAGTGTGTTTGCAAAAATTCCACTAGAGGCCCTAAAGGGTACATGAGGCTTCGAAGTGCACCAGAGGCACACAGAACCATCCAAAATAACTGCAACTCTCTGAAGGCCACTATCCCTTGCGGACTTAACTAGGACAAGGGCAATTCAGGGTGCATCAGGTCTGAGTTGGACGACACCACCGGCGTCACAGACTTTGGGTGCAGAATACAAATGGATGAAAACCTTCACGTCCGCTTCTGCTACTTTTTCTGTGTGGAGATGTGCGCCCTGGTAGAGGAGATCTCACCACACATAAGTATACTCGTTTGCAGTAAATATAGAAGTGACAAGGGGGAGTGATAGGAAAAGGGGGATACTTTCTCAAAAATGGGCGAAGTTAAGGGAAAAATAGGGTTAGGGCTTTAGGGGTGGGGACATGCTAATATAAAACACACACCCACAAAAGAGTAAGAACATTGCTCTTCACAAAATACATTTCTAAAATCACTACAGTCCTGTTAGCTTCAAAACATGCTTAAATGTACTTCAGCCCAGCTGTGGTGTAAAGCAAGCTCCACACATGGTCAACCACTGGTACTGCAATACACTCAGTGGAGGTATGGAATTAAACTAATACAATGCAGAAATGAATGTTAAACTAATCAAATTATATATGCATATCTGTTCCAGTAAAACAAAAAAGCATCATTAATTATTTGATTTTATTAATACACTTAATTTTAACAAAAAATAAATTAAACTTTCTACCTTATTTTTAAAACTATAAAAAATATATAAATTAAATAAAAACATCTAATCAAGGTTACTACAAGTTACAGAAAAATGCTAGTAATGATGAGTATTTTTTAATCATTGTTTAGAAATGTATATTCACACATCAAATATATTTAGAATGGTGCATTATTTAACTCACATTTAATTTGAAGAGCTAATTTTCAGCAACTTTTTTTGTTTCAATTTAATATTAATCATTTTACATTTATATTTTACAATAAGAATATATTTTTTAAAAATCAACTTTTTTACATTTGCCTATATTTTTCCATAGGGAGATCTCCATCAAAAGGTGAAAAATTCCTTGTAGTGACTTTGCACTCATAAATTCATTCATTGAAGGTTCCACCCCCTCTTTGGTGTCGAAGTAGATCTAATGAGAGAATTTTTTTCTCCGTGAATCGAGCCCTTAGTTGTGAATAAGAACCATGTAATAATTTGTGCCTTTTACATACTCCAAGTCTTTTTGCTCTTTCTTTGTTTTTTATGCATTGAGGAGCAATTGTAACCTACAGATCATAGTTTCTGGAGTAGACCATCCACCCCCTATGTAACTATGATCAAGACAGGCAAAAAGATTTTAAATGCTTGCACAGCAGGCACAGTGCGAATCCATCCTTAGTGTTGGTCCTTTTCAGACTGTGGATTGTCCACACTGGAGCTAACAGGGGGATGCATCCCTCATCAGTACTGGACAGGAGAGGAGGCACTGATGTGCTAATGTGCCAGTCTTCAGAAGCAGTTGAAAGGGAAGTAAGGTTGAAAGGAATGCAAATTGTTCATTGTTGAAGTCGCCATAGTGTTGGTAATTGCATTAAAAAAATCTCCTTGTCGGTTTGGGTGAGAGGCTTGTTTAACCATACACACTACCCCTGTATTTATGCTGCATTTCAAAGCGTGCATATATTTTAGAGGCATGTTTACACCTATGGTCTTCGTGTGCACTCGCTTATGTATCTTGGTTTTTTTTTTTTAACATAAAAAGCTGATATGTATTTTATCATCATTCTGTAATTGTTCTAAAATTAATAAGCCTAGATTTACTAAGGGCTGTGGAGGAGCTAGTGTGGCCCTGCACAGTTATGAGCTGAGCCCACAGGCCCTTTTAATGGTAAGTAAATTTATGCAGAGTTTTATATAGCGAGAACTCGACCCAAAGGTAAATGGAGCGCTTTACATGAGTACCAGTTATATTACACAAGGAGGGATTCGTTTTTGGTAGGCACGGCGAGATTAAGTGAGTTGCCTAGAATCAGAGGGTGTTGAGCCAGCACTGAGACTAGAACCTGGGTCCCCAGTTCCAAAGTCTGCAGCTATGGCTGTTACTTAACTTGTCGCTATACCAGTGGCTGGGTAAAAGCTTACTAAACAAATGATTTGGCCCAGATTTAGCAAGCCTTTGCATTGTCCTTGGGTCGAGCAAAGCAATGCATGGACAATAAAAAAGCTTCAGCAATATTTACATAGCCACCCAAGGGGCGAAATGCACTGTCTTGTGTGGCGTTGTAACATAACACAGCTGTTTGCACTGTATTATGTTACATTTGAGGCTGAGAAGTGTTTGATGGTGGAGCATGGTCATTCCCATGTACCCACCCATGGATTTTGGTGCATTCCCAGATTTACTAACGCTAGTAGATAATGTAGAGAGGTTTTTAGTGTCAGCGAAGCAATGGGCGCACTGCCAATAGTAGAAGAACAAAAGAACAAATTAGGTGGTGCAACTGGGTGAGTGGAAAAACCCAATAACCACTCATAGGTTAAACCAGCAAGCTGGTGAAACACAAACATTCAAAAAAGCAAACCCTATGCACACACATACGCTATCCATGTAAATGTAGGTATTTAAACATGCGACATGAAATAAAGGTAAAGCTGCAGAAAAACAATTGTATTCAAAAACAAATGTAGTTTTCCGTTCTTTAATTTTCGTGTGCTTGAGAGCAGTCAGCCTACACGTGTTTCATCGCTCACGCGAATCTTCAGGGCTCAAGATGACTGCGTATATGCCGAAGGTCGCTCTGCTGGTGGTACTTCCGACCCGGTGGGGCCCTTGACCATTTCAAGTGACAGTATAGAAGTAGAGGCGGACACTGTCGTAGACGAGTAATCTGACAGGGATCCCGGGAGCTTAATCAGATGACCGGTAGTGGAGCGGATAACCCCAATCTACCATCCAAGTTGGTAAGTTGAAACGGAGCGAAGGGTAGAGAGAAATCGCTCTCAAACCCATTAAATATTTTTCATGCGATCAGAAACGCGATGTGCTTGCCGATGGTGTAGTACCCGGGTCACCGTGTTCCTGGTTGTGGACACAAATATTTAATGGGTTTGAGAGCGATTTCTTACTAACGCTAGTAAACCGGGGAATGCATCAACATGCTACACCTCCCCCAGTAAGGTGTAACAAGGAGAAAGATTTTTATTTCTCCTCGTTATTTTCTCCTTCCACATGTAACTCTAAAGATTGTTTTTCTGCAATTAGATGCCCTTTCCTGCACAAAACAATCAAGGCACCTTTGCATTATGATGCAAGGCTGCCTGCATTGGCACTAGCTGCACACAGTGTGCCAGCACAAGTAGAGAGCGGAAATGCTCCATATCTTTGTAAATGTGGGACATTTCTGATCTCTTCCTTTCATGCAAAGCAGAGCTACGCAACAACTGTGCTTGCAACCCTGTGTTGCATGAAACATAAGTTAAGTGTGCCCCATAGTGTGTTAACTGACAATAAAATTATACTTCCAAGGGCGGCTTTGCTGAAAGTTGGTGATGGCTTTGTTTACAAACTACAACTGTAACAGGAGAAGAAACTCTGTGTCTTCTGTTGAGTATTTTGTTCATGCCTACCCGCGTCAGTATGCTGTTAAATTAGGTATACTCAGGAACACTGGAATTATGTGCTTTTGTGGCTGCAGTGTTTTTTGCATGTTTATGGATTTGTCGAATTTGCTACGTTAGACCTGTCAGCCTTAGGGTAGTCTTCCCCCAACATTTGGCCTTCCTGCTCCATTTTTTTAATCTTGTATTTGCTGGCCTTGGAACTGCTCACTTTACCACTGCTAACCTGTGCTAAAGTGTGTGTGCTCACTCCTTAAAACATGGTAACACTGGCTTATACCCAATTGGCATATTTAATGTATTTGTAAGTCCAGTGTAATACCTACTGTGCCTAGGGTACATTAAATGCTACTAGTGGGCCTGTTGCACTGATTGTGCCACCCACTTAAGTAGCGCTTTAAATATGTCTCAGGCATGCCATTGCAGCCTGTGTGTGCAGTTTTTAAACTGCCATTTCAACCTGGCTAAATAAACCTTTTGCCGGGCCCAATCCTTCCTATTTAATACATATGTCACCACTAGAGTGCGCCTTGGAAAGCCCAGAGGGCAAAGTGCAGTGTCCTTAAAGTAATCTTAAGTTTTAAATGTCTGGTATTGAAAAACTCTTCCATTCATTTTTTAGCTACTGCAAGGCCTACCTCTCGCACAGGATAACATTGGAGTTACCTTCTTACATTTATTAAGCTGTAACTTTCAAATGGGAAAAGGTATCCAGTTTATGTCTGGTGTCTTTGGAATTGTAAAGAAAAATCCTCTGTAATGGTAAAGTCGGATTTTAAATTACAATTTTGAAAATGCCACTATTAGAAAGTTGGACAGAGGGCTCTTACAACATTGAACCCTGCACCTGGTTTCTACCTGCTGTTAGTAAAACCCTGCCAAGTGGTGCCACCTCAGTCCTGGACCCTTGAAATGGGGCCTGAATGTGTTCTGGCAGTCCATCAGTTGAGCCAGCAGAGCCAACACATCGTCTCTGCTGAGCGGCGCAATCCTCAGCAGAACAGTTGCATTGCCTCTGCTGCGAGTGTTCTCCCAACACAAAAGACTGCATCAACGTTGTAGAACACATCAGAACCGCCACCTGTGTGAAGCTTTCCCAACGTGGGCCCTTGCATCTCTCATCAACAGCAGCCTTAGCAGCGTAGGCTCTTGCATCGCAAACTCACAGCTTCTCAGAACCAACGCTGTGACTGTGCAATGCAGGCTCAAAGCCTGACTTCCCATCGCAAGCCCTTGTCGAATGGATCCTTGACGACGACACAGGACCTCACATCGCACCTCTGCAGCACTTGGATACGACACATTGCCACGGCTGTGCAATGCATCCTTGGTGCAGAACCGCGCAAAACTCCGCAACCAAGACTTAAGGTACTTTGTCACTAGGTATTTAGGCCCCTGTAGCCAGTCTACCCTCCATCTCAGTCAGTCTAAATTTTTGAAATTTTTCTGTTCTGGTGCAACCAGATATCCACTGCTGGTGCTTTGTGCTTATTGGTGCTATGTTTGCTGTTAATCCTCCCTCCTCCCCAGTGCTAAGTCTTTGTTTGACTATTTGGGGCAGTTTGCACTTAGGCCTTCATAACGTTTTGCCCACCTAAGGTAGCCACCGCTAATTTCTGTGCTTTTTTACTGTCCTCCTGGGGATTCTAAAGGCAGACAGGGTTCGTAAATTCCCCTGGAGAGGACTAAGAGATTAGCCAAAATACAGCTACATTTTGGGAAAAATAGGAAGAAAGTGCTGTAGAAGAAATCGTCTGGTTTCTTTCCGGCAAATGGCATCAATAAAGGGTTTCTGGTGCTACAATTAATATCTTCCCAGCTTTCATGAACAGGCAGACTTGAATCCGAAAACCCAATTTTTCAATACAGTTTTTGCATTTTACCAGGAGATAGACCATTTTCGTATTTTTTGTGCTTTCAACCTTTCTGTTGGTGATAGAAACAGGTTCAAAACCCGTGGTGGATCTGTGACACGTTTCTGAAAAGTAGACAACATTCTGAATTCAGCAAAGGGTCATTTGTGACGAACCTTCAAAGTTATCCTTTAAAAGTTAACAGTTGAAATAAAACATATATATATATATATATATATATATATATATATATATATATATATATCAATATACACGCAAGCCACACTTCCCTGGACTCCCCTGGCTGTGGAGTTTTCAGAAATGTCTGGGAATAGTAGGTTTCCCTAGATGGCTGCCGAGCCCGGGACTAAAAACTCAGATTACCCCTTGCAAAAAGAGGTAGTTTTGTGATAGATAATTTTGATGTCTCCACAATATGTTTTGGGCCATTCCCTGTTGCGGGTACTTGGCCCACCTACACTAGTGAGGTAGTATTTTTATTGGGAGACCTGTGGGAATGCTGGGTGGTAGGAAATCTGTGCTGGCCCCTTTATACTGCAACTTTCCCACACAGAAATGGGAGGTAAATCTGATTTGTTTTGCTAAATTTGCGATTTGCGGGGAGTCTCTTTTAAGAAAACGATGGGGTATACACACAGGTCACATCACCCTGGAGTCTTGTTTTTAGAAACGCCTGGATTTGGTAGGTTTTCTTAGATGGCCGCTGAGCCCGGGACCAAAAATGCAGGTGCCCCTCTTGCAAAAACAGGTTGTTTGTGATCGATAAGGGCAGTGGCAGCTTCTCCATAGAGGTGGAGCAGCGTCTCCCCACTGCTTATCAGCAGTGGAAAAAAGGAAAAATAAAATGATAATAACATGTTATTATCATTTTATTCTTCCTTACTGAGGTGTTTGTTGGGGTTCATGGGGCTGGACTGTCTCACAGCCAGCAGGGGGAGGAGTGTTTCATACACTTAAGTGCACATGACGGTTTGGCTTGCCGTCTTGAGCCGGCCAAGTCGTCATGCGCACTTAGCATGTTCTCCACTGGGCTGTAATTCACAGCCCAGGTGGAGAACATGCCCAGGCTCCCACTGCCTGTCTGAGCGCTGAACCACGGTGTTCAGTCGAATCACGCTACTGTCATGGAGAAAGCAGCATCGTGATTGGTTTAGGGGAGCATGAGTGCTTCCTGCTTCCAGAGGAGAGATGACGCTGGTGGAAAGAAAGAGAGATAGCGGCCCTGCAGAGGAGGTAAGTGGGATCTCTATTTATTCTTTTCACAACCCCCTCGCCCCGCCACTCTCGTTCTGTACCAGCTGTTGCTGGATAGGGGAACACCTTCGGGCAGATTTACAAGCCAATACGCCACTTTTGCGTCACTATTCTCATGTTAAAAGTGACGCAAAAGTGACGCAAGGGGCTTGTAAATCTGCCCCCTGCATTTTTGGTCCCGGGGTCAGCGGCCATCAAGGTAAACCTACCAAACCCAGACATTTCTGAAAACAAGATACCTGAGGAAGTCCAGGAAAGTGTGGCTAGCATGGATCCCCCAATGTTTTATTACCCAGAATTCCCTGAAAACCTCAAATGTAGCACAAAACAAAAATTACATTTTCCACATATTTCTGTGTGGGAAATGTGTAGGATCACTGGACTGGAACAAATGTCCTACCACTCAGCATTCCCCCAGGTCTCTCGATAAAAATGCTACCTCACTTATGTGGATGGGCAAGTGTACACAACAGGGAAATGCCCAAAATGTATTGGGGAGGCATCAAAATGATCATACACTAAACAACCTGCTTTTGCAAGAGGCTCACCAGCATTTTTGGCCCCGGGCTTGGCGGCCGTCTAGGGAAAACTACCAAACCCAGATATTTCTGAAAACTAGACACCCGGGGGAGTCCAGGGAGGTGTAGCTTTCATGGATTTCCCATTGTTATCTTATCCATAATCCTAAGCAAACGTCACATTTAGCTAAAATAAATCACAATTTGTACACATTTCTGTGTGGGCTCACAGCACCACTATAAATTTCCTACCACTCAGCCCTCCCAACGGTCTCTCAATAAAAATTATACCTCAGTTGTGTGGGTGCCCAAAGCACAGTCAGCCTAAAAACTTATTTTTAAAAAACCTGACCTCTTGGACCTGCTTTGGTCCCCCCTCATTCTCTACACGTTTTTGGCCTTTCCCTGTCTCAGGCACTTGGCCCATGTACATAGGTGAGGTATCATTTTAATCGGGAAACCAAGGGGAATGCTGGGTGGTAGGAAATTTGTGCCGGTGCAGTGATACCATTCAGAAACGTGATTTTCTTTTTGCTAAATTTTAGGTTTGTAGGGGATTCTGGATAAAAAAATGTCGGAGAATCCATGCAAGCTAAACTCACAAGTATCAATTGTTTATGTAGCTAGGGAGGACGTACCTCCACTTTCCTATTCCGAAAAGTGAAAGGACCCCTCTAAGTAGTGTTTCACCAGCACTCCCAGCTCCTAGTTTGTAACAGAATCCATGTAAGCCACACCTCCCTGGACTCCCCTGAGTGTCTGGTTTTCAGAACACTTTCCCTAGATGGTGGAAGAGCCCGCAACCAAAAAAAGAGTTGGCCCCAGGTAGCTTTGTGATTGATAATGTTGATGCCTCCACAGTATGTTTTGGGCCTTTCCCCGTCACAGGCACTTTGCCCACCCACACAAATGTGGTAGCATTTTTATCGGGAGATATGGAGGAATGCTGGGTGGTAAAATATTTGAACCGGCCCAGTGATCCCACACTGAAATTTGAGAAAAATTTGACTTTTTCAGCTAAATTTGAGGTTTGCAGGGGATTCTGAACATTGGGGGATTCACACAATCCACACTTGTCTGGACTACCTGTGTGTCTAGTTTTCAGAAATGCCTGGGTTTGGTAGGTTTCCCCGACATGGCTGCAGAGCCCACGAAAAAACAGTCCCTGGTGTCTAATGGGCTTTCTAACCCCCCCCCCCCCGGATATTTGAGGGGCTGTTGCCCTCATTTGCCACTTGGGTCGGCAGAAAGACTGTGCAAATAATTTGGGGGAGGGTGTCGGGGGCATAGACAGGCCAATTCTGGACAGCCCCCACCTGTATACAAAGAAAAAATAGTCCATTGTGCCTCGTGGAATTTCTTTCCATGTTCGAAGGCGGTATACCCAAGTTTCTTGCTAGAGCTGGCATAATCTTTTAGGCATCATCTGGGCATCATGGGCTCCGTGATCCCATTCATAGTTAGTCATGTTCTGCCAACTATGTGGCCTATCGTGTGAATCCTAGGATTATTGTGCCGGTCTCCCGGTATATATACTCGATCGGGTGTGATTTCTCTCCTGGCTCAATTTCACGGCAGCTGTTACATGCGCGATGCCTAGCTTTGTGCAAGCACGATAGTTAGTGCATTGGGCACATGCGCGGTAGCAATACCGCCAGCGTGCATGTGCAGTGTGCAGACGCTTCACAGCATCCACACGTTCGGCTTTACAGAGTGTATACCGGCCCCTCCCTGGCTGCAACATGTCCGATTGCACGGACCTCAGGGAACCACACCAGAAGCCTGTATTTAGTAGATCAGGCAATGCTCCTGACCTCCAACAAAGCACGGTGTTGGGACACTGGACGCCGCACTCCAGCACCCAATTAGACCTTGATTGGCATTAACTACCCGGTGCCGACACTATAAATAACCCGACGCCGCTCCACTCATTTAACAACGAGGAGCGGAAGAGCACAGATATAGGCGCAGAGGTGGAGATCACGTAACTTATCAGTAAGAGTATGAATGTGTGGAGGAATGTGTTTCTTTTTCAGGCAATTTGAATCTGATATACTACAGAACCTCATGTGTGTTCTATGTAGTATTTACCTTCGTTAAACATCTTGTATTATGTTCTTTTTCTCCTCATTATCGTTTTTCAGCGCTTGACCTAAGGGGTCTCCTGCCCTCACCATCCTTTGGGGCACAGTGTCCCAACTATAGAGTAAGCATTTTGGAGACAATTTCTCCTCTATGGTGCACAGATGATTGTCACAACTGCTGCACTCATAGCCACTCACAGTAGTTCCTCGTTATGTGTGGCTGACTATATAATGTTTTGTGTCCCTAGTGCTCTGTTACACTGTAGGTTTTTCAACCGCTGTGTTTTTTCTTTCAGGTTTTAGATACAGCCCAGATCACGGTGGAGTGTGATCTTTATCACCCCACTCAGTGGAAATCCTCACACCACAGTCTGGTAAGAGTGGAGCCCGCAGTTTACTTATTTAGGTCCTGATGAATGCCACGGACCCTACTGGGCCATATGCCAGAAACATGTCGACCCCATTGATATCGGTGGGAGGACAATACTATCCCCAAAACACCGATCACTTTGTTTTAATTACCATATAGATGCCAGCAACATTACAATTTATTCGACATCTATAATGGCTTTTTAACCTCACTATCTTTTTGTGTGGACCCCCACTTAGTTTAGCAGTGCATCTCTGTCGTCAGGTGTATGCCCGCCCTCTATCAAACCATGTTTTTAGAGAGCGAGGACTGGTCAATGATGAAGCATGACACCAGGTGGTGTGTGAGACCAGTCCTTCACTTTTTGTGAAATGCCTGCACTCACAAATCAATTAGCACAAGCACTAGCGACACCTCACTGGGAGCGGCTCAATTGTGATAAACAGTTTCTGTTGGAGGCTGCCGACTCCTAGCACCCCGTGCCTCTGGTTCCCTCATCCCAGATTTTGTCTGGGTCTTGTGGTTACACAAAGGAAATCTTCTCTCACAACCCTTCCTCAAGTGTCTGTCATCAAAGAAAGCGAAGAAATGCAAAAGTCCCAAATACCTGCAAAGTCACGCTGCTTGCATGCCCAACACAGAGTAGACATGGTCCAGAGTCTTCTCATCTTCACCTCTTCCAAATGGCACCTCCATTCCAAGAGTGCAGGTCCTTTGCAGTTCACTCCGAGATCTGTACCATGATGAGGAGATTCCCCTGATGATGCGCCCACTGGAACTTCAGGTCCCACTGCAGAGCCTGCATCAGCCATGAGCCATGTGTCACTAGAAGTTTGCAGGAGGCCATTAGGCCCAGCAGCCTTAGAGTAAGAGTACTGAAATCCAGGATAGAGGCTCAAACATTGGTATCATAGCCTGAATATCCTGGACTTACCGCTTGGGAGGATAAGCCTGAAACTGCACTGTATCCAAAACAGCTCCAGTGAAGGGGAGCGTCTGAGAGGGAGTAAGGTGTGACTTCGGCATGTTAATACTGAACCCCAGCAAATGCAGGAAGTTCGCCATAGTCTGCAGGTGGGAGATGGTAGCCTGGGACGAGCCTGCCTTCAGCAGCCAGTCATCAAGATAGGGGAAGACTGCGCAGATGAGCTGCAACCACTGCCATCACCTTGGTGAACACCAGAGGGGCACTGGTAAGGTCAAAGGGGAGCACGGTGAACTGAAAATGCTTGTGGCCTACTGAAAGCTGCAGGTAACCCCTATGGGCAGGCTGGATAGGGATGTGAATATAGACGTCCTGCAAGTTCAACGCTACCATCCACTCTTCCGGGTTCAGGGCAGAAAAGACCTGAGACAATGTAAGAATTTTTAATTCCTCCTTTTTTGGAAGTAGTTGAGGGCTTGGGGATAAAGAATAGGATGAAGGCCCTTGTCCTTCTTCAGGACCAAAAACGGGAATAGCAACCACAGTCTACTTCTGGCACCGGAGCCCTCTCTATGGCTCCCTAGGCCAAGAAAGCCAGGACTTCCTCCAAGAGCAGAGACATGATCCTCTGTTAGCCAGTCGTCAGATGGAGGCATGGAGCGAAGGGGAGGGAGTAGCCCCTTCGGATGATCTGCAGAACCCACCTATGCGATGTTATCGAGTGTCAGTGGTGGAGGTGATGGCGGATCCTGACACCAACAGGAGGCCCATGATCTAAAAGGGCGAGACAAGGAGGGGGTTGGAGGCTGCCGCTGCCAGAGAGATGGTGGCTGGAGCAGACTGCCCAATCCACAAGGACAGTAGGAACTGCGCCCTCATCCATGCAGAGGTTGGGAAGGTTGCATGGCCCGGTGGCTGGGATAAGGTTGGCGCAGTTGAAAGCCCTTTCTGTGACCAAGAAAGAAGTGAAAGGCAGGCTGGGGATGACACGGGGTAGCCGATAGGGCCAAGGACTTGGCTGTAGCCCACGAGTCCTTAAAGTACTCCAGCCCCGAGTCTGCCTTGCCCTCAAAGAGAAGGGTGCCATTGAAGGGTATGTCCACAAGGTAAGCCTGGACATCCCCAGAAAAACCAAATGTTCCTCAGCCAGACTGAGTGCCACCATTGACAAAGCCGATCTTTCCAGCGAGTCAGTCGAGCCCAAGCCACAGCATATAATGAACTTCACTCCATCTCTCCTGTCTGTAACGGCTTTGGAACAGAATAGCCCGGGCCTCCTCCAGGACCTGTGGCAGCACCTGCGCAACCGTTTCCTACAGTGTGTGGCAATAGCGGCCCAATAAGCATGCGGAGTTCGCTTACCGCAATTCAATGATGGCAGAAGAAAACATTTTCTTTCTCAAGCTATCCAGTCTCTTGGAATCCCTGTACAGGGAGCGGCAGGGAACGTGCAATGGGAAGTGGCGCTTTGGTCCCCTGGCGCGGGCAGTGGGCAGTTGTCCTCTTCACAGGAGCCCCTGTGCTAGGTTTGGACCATGTCCCCAGAAGACATTGGTGAGGGCTTCGTTGAACAGGAGTAGGGGTTCAGAGGAGATTCCCGGTTGGAACACCTCAGTCAAGATATTAGTCTTGACTTCCACCGAGGGCAACTGAATCTCAAGGATCTCAGCCACCCTCTGCACCACCATTGCATATGTAGCTCCCTCCTCCGGGGCTAGGGTAGGGGTGAAAGCATGCTGGTATCTGTGTTCAGTCTCCTGGCACCACCAAATTCCTCACACCTGTCCATTTTCTGTTCATACTGGTATTCTAAGTGATCCAGTGACCCCTCCCATGGCTCCCTCAGGCCTAGACCTTCAGGAAAGGGCTTCGGCTCCGACCTAGGACGCGGGGGTTCTGTCGGTGTGGGTTTGGATCTGTGTCGTCAGGTATCAGAATGGGGCTGATGCCATTGGTAGGCACTGGAAGTGTTGGGCCAGCAACGGAGAAGGTCACAGTGGCATGACTGGTGCCAGATCATGGGGGCCCATCAGAGCCAGGCCAGAGCCACTGACGCAGAACCAGATGTGGCCCCCTCTGACCCCACTGGGCCCAAAGGCGCACGGGAGGGGTCGGGCTGTTAAAAAATGAGGTGCATGGCCTCATAGAACTCTTTGATGGTGGGGCACTCCGGCACCTGGAAAATTGGGGAGGCACAGAGATTGCCCAGCTGCAGGTTCTGAGGAACCAAGTCTCAAACACAAATGTTCCTTCATCGCATCGGCAGATGGACAAGGACAATTCGAAATGCGCTTCAACTTCTTGTGCTTTTTTTGCCTCTTACCTGAGTGTCCTGACTATGTGGAGTGGGATAAAGAGGACTTCAGACTCCTGGAACGGTCCCGAGACCTTCCTCTCAAGCAGGACTGTGACTTCTGCAGAGTCGCCTGCTGGTCCGCTAGCATCTTCAGGGACTGTTCACATCTTCAGGGACTGTTCTCTAATGTCTTCAGCACCATGGCACGGCAGTTGGAGCATTACTTGGAGTTGTGGTCGCGCTCCAAACACCACAACACGAGGTGCGGCTCCATCACGGACATGTCGAGGCGACAAGTGCCACAGGGTTTAAAATCTGTCTTCCTCTGTGACATCCTCAACACATCTGGAGTTTGATGCAGTTATAATCCACAAGGTAAACTGTTACAAACAGCTGTACAGAGATGCCACCCCTGCCTTATAATGACCTAGTTAAAATGTACAGACTGCCCACAAATTGTAGCATGAAGGAGAGCTAATCAGCGATTGAAGTACTAAATTAGCCAAAGAGTGGTGTTTCTGAAAGGATGGTCAGAAAGCAGCAAATTGTTCATGTCAGTAACTGCAGATTGATTTTATACTCCAAATCCATTCCATGAATCCCAAGTATCATCTACAAAACTTCCTGTGGGGGATCCACGCCTGCCTCTTGCACCCACTTCTCCAGCTGAAGAGGAGAGTCATGCCAGAGCTGAATAAAACATTGCTGAACATGATCATTTGCACATCTGTGCAATACAGTGGCAGATTCAAGTGTTGGGAAAAACTATAGATCTTGATCAATATTGAGCAGGCACAAGCATTCAGGGAAAACTTGCAGCTGAAGACATGAAGCTGGTAAATGTTTGCCAATATGAATGAAGATGTTTTGCCAGTATGAATAATCATGTAACAGCAATGTAGTGACATGTCTCACCTGAGCTGAAGGCTCATATGTGCTGAGTTGTGGAAGTGCAGGATGGGCAAATCTTTGGGACAGAGTTAAAGACGGAGGATGCAATTACTGGTAGACCTTTTCCTAGCTCGCCCTCTTTGCCCAATTTCACATTTTTATAACCAGCTATTGGTTATAAACAATATCAGTGCTCCTCGTGGGGTGTCTGTGATATGCTAAACTTAAGTAACTTGCCGATTTCAGAAAAATAATTGATTACAAAAATATGTGAAATGAATGCAGCCTCCAGCCTTTTGCTAAATCCACTGCTGCTGGTGTTTGCCAAATGTATGTCCACTGGGCCTTTAACCTATGGACTAAATGGGAAGAAAAAATGCTAACTTTTTGACGATTTAAACAGAATCAATCGAGTTAGACATCGAAGACATTACTTTGATGTATTTAATATAAATTAGCATAGTCACGTTTTTAGTTGATGAGATTTCAGGGTTCAGGACCCAGAAGGACATAATAGTGTTGGCCTATGAGTCCAATCTTTGCAAGAAAGGAGGAAGTCTGGCACAATACAGCATCTCCAGGGTGACACGTGCTGTCTGTTCAAGGCAAGGGCGAGCTGCCTCTTCCTCAAAGGCAAGGGCTGTGCTCAAGGCAGAACAATAATTTCAAAAAGGGGGTGGTGATGGACAGAGTATCTGAGTTAATCAGAACACTCCTACCCAGTCAACAGATCAGGGCTTGATCCATCACCGTTTTTTAGCTCACTGCACCATCCCAGTTCAGAACCTGGCTATATGCAAATTAGTCTGTCCCTGGCCCAGTGCATCATGGGAACAGGGCAGACCAAACTACCAAGCCAATTCTTCACTGGAAAGGAAACAAGCTTCCGGGGACCGGTTTCTGGCATTACAGCCGTCTTCGGCCCGGCTTGCTTGAATCCTGATGGTGCAATGAGCAAGGGACTCACGTCTGAGCATACCCTTCCACACTCATGGTGGCCAAAATAATTTCAAAAAGGGGGTGGTGATGGACAGAGTATCTGAGTTAATCAGAACACTCCTACCCAGTCAACAGATCAGGGCTTGATCCATCACCGTTTTTTAGCTCCCTGCACCATCCCAGTTCAGAACCTGGCTATATGCAAATTAGTCTGTCCCTGGCCCAGTGCATCATGGGAACAGGGCAGACCAAACTACCAAGCCAATTCTTCACTGGAAAGGAAACAAGCTTCCGGGGACCGGTTTCTGGCATTACAGCCGTCTTCGGCCCGGCTTGCTTGAATCCTGATGGTGCAATGAGCAAGGGACTCACGTCTGAGCATACCCTTCCACACTCATGGTGGCCAAAATAATTTCAAAAAGGGGGTGGTGATGGACAGAGTATCTGAGTTAATCAGAACACTCCTACCCAGTCAACAGATCAGGGCTTGATCCATCACCGTTTTTTAGCTCACTGCACCATCCCAGTTCAGAACCTGGCTATATGCAAATTAGTCTGTCCCTGGCCCAGTGCATCATGGGAACAGGGCAGACCAAACTACCAAGCCAATTCTTCACTGGAAAGGAAACAAGCTTCCGGGGACCGGTTTCTGGCATTACAGCCGTCTTCGGCCCGGCTTGCTTGAATCCTGATGGTGCAATGAGCAAGGGACTCACGTCTGAGCATACCCTTCCACACTCATGGTGGCCAAAATAATTTCAAAAAGGGGGTGGTGATGGACAGAGTATCTGAGTTAATCAGAACACTCCTACCCAGTCAACAGATCAGGGCTTGATCCATCACCGTTTTTTAGCTCACTGCACCATCCCAGTTCAGAACCTGGCTATATGCAAATTAGTCTGTCCCTGGCCCAGTGCATCATGGGAACAGGGCAGACCAAACTACCAAGCCAATTCTTCACTGGAAAGGAAACAAGCTTCCGGGGACCGGTTTCTGGCATTACAGCCGTCTTCGGCCCGGCTTGCTTGAATCCTGATGGTGCAATGAGCAAGGGACTCACGTCTGAGCATACCCTTCCACACTCATGGTGGCCAAAATAATTTCAAAAAGGGGGTGGTGATGGACAGAGTATCTGAGTTAATCAGAACACTCCTACCCAGTCAACAGATCAGGGCTTGATCCATCACCGTTTTTTAGCTCACTGCACCATCCCAGTTCAGAACCTGGCTATATGCAAATTAGTCTGTCCCTGGCCCAGTGCATCATGGGAACAGGGCAGACCAAACTACCAAGCCAATTCTTCACTGGAAAGGAAACAAGCTTCCGGGGACCGGTTTCTGGCATTACAGCCGTCTTCGGCCCGGCTTGCTTGAATCCTGATGGTGCAATGAGCAAGGGACTCACGTCTGAGCATACCCTTCCACACTCATGGTGGCCAAAATAATTTCAAAAAGGGGGTGGTGATGGACAGAGTATCTGAGTTAATCAGAACACTCCTACCCAGTCAACAGATCAGGGCTTGATCCATCACCGTTTTTTAGCTCACTGCACCATCCCAGTTCAGAACCTGGCTATATGCAAATTAGTCTGTCCCTGGCCCAGTGCATCATGGGAACAGGGCAGACCAAACTACCAAGCCAATTCTTCACTGGAAAGGAAACAAGCTTCCGGGGACCGGTTTCTGGCATTACAGCCGTCTTCGGCCCGGCTTGCTTGAATCCTGATGGTGCAATGAGCAAGGGACTCACGTCTGAGCATACCCTTCCACACTCATGGTGGCCAAAATAATTTCAAAAAGGGGGTGGTGATGGACAGAGTATCTGAGTTAATCCGAACACTCCTACCCAGTCAACAGATCAGGGCTTGATCCATCACCGTTTTTTAGCTCACTGCACCATCCCAGTTCAGAACCTGGCTATATGCAAATTAGTCTGTCCCTGGCCCAGTGCATCATGGGAACAGGGCAGACCAAACTACCAAGCCAATTCTTCACTGGAAAGGAAACAAGCTTCCGGGGACCGGTTTCTGGCATTACAGCCGTCTTCGGCCCGGCTTGCTTGAATCCTGATGGTGCAATGAGCAAGGGACTCACGTCTGAGCATACCCTTCCACACTCATGGTGGCCAAAATAATTTCAAAAAGGGGGTGGTGATGGACAGAGTATCTGAGTTAATCAGAACACTCCTACCCAGTCAACAGATCAGGGCTTGATCCATCACCGTTTTTTAGCTCACTGCACCATCCCAGTTCAGAACCTGGCTATATGCAAATTAGTCTGTCCCTGGCCCAGTGCATCATGGGAACAGGGCAGACCAAACTACCAAGCCAATTCTTCACTGGAAAGGAAACAAGCTTCCGGGGACCGGTTTCTGGCATTACAGCCGTCTTCGGCCCGGCTTGCTTGAATCCTGATGGTGCAATGAGCAAGGGACTCACGTCTGAGCATACCCTTCCACACTCATGGTGGCCAAAATAATTTCAAAAAGGGGGTGGTGATGGACAGAGTATCTGAGTTAATCAGAACACTCCTACCCAGTCAACAGATCAGGGCTTGATCCATCACCGTTTTTTAGCTCACTGCACCATCCCAGTTCAGAACCTGGCTATATGCAAATTAGTCTGTCCCTGGCCCAGTGCATCATGGGAACAGGGCAGACCAAACTACCAAGCCAATTCTTCACTGGAAAGGAAACAAGCTTCCGGGGACCGGTTTCTGGCATTACAGCCGTCTTCGGCCCGGCTTGCTTGAATCAAACGCTCCGTCCATCATCACCTTTTGTATCGCAAGGCAGAACAATGGCCGCCCCAGACATTGCTTTTTCTTCATTATAGACGTGATCACGAGCGCAGGAAATTGCCTGCGTGCAGGGCCACTTAAGCTGAAGTACATGCGCCTGTATCTCTTGAAAAATAATTTAAGTGCTGCAGTATATCAGCTGTTTTGTACCATGGCTTTTCAATTTTAATTGATGAATTTACTTGTTGCTTCTATGCAATTGTCGGAGGAAAATATTATCTACATTGTTTGCTTTAATAAATGCACATTCAAAGTTGGGTTTAGATGATTGATTGTAAGTTGCTGGATTCTTATACTTTACCGTTATTCAACACGGGAGGCTCAAATTCGATATTCTTATGAATTAGAGTTTTATTCGCAATATTGTGCTGCAATTAGGAGCATCAAAAGGCCAAACTCCTATCACTGCAGTTAAGCATGTAGAAAGCCTGGTTTGTTGGGCGTGTATTTTTGTTAACAGCGCTCCTATATTAACCCCTTCTATGCTGGTGACGGAACCACTCCGTCACCAGCCACGGGTGGGCTGCGCTAATGACGGAGTGGTTCCATCACGGCCCGGCCGCCGCGCCTGCGCTGCGTTGATTTCGCGCCGCGTTCTATTAGGCGGGTGGGGCCGTGACGGAACCACTCCGTCATTAGCACAGCCCTCCCGTGGCTGGTGACGGAGTGGTTCCGGCTTTTCCTTGTACCCACCTGACCGCCGTGAGGGGAACGGCCAAGACTGCAGACCTCTGACTCTCCTTTGCCCGCCGTGAGGGGAACGGCTTGCTGCTCTCGCGCCCCACCAGCACCATCGCCGCTACTGGGACTCCATTTCCCAGGTGTCCCGGCGGCCGTGGCGCGAGAGTGACGCCATCAGAGCACCCGCAGGCGCGCTAAAAGCCAGGAGCGCCGAGCGCTCATTGAGAACACTTTTCCTTGTACCCACCTGACCGCCGTGAGGGGAACGGCCAAGACTGCAGACCTCTGACTCTCCTTTGTCCGCCGTGAGGGGAACGGCTTGCTGCTCTCGCGCCCCACCAGCACCATCGCCGCCACTGGCACTCCATTTCCCAGGTGTCCCGGCGGCCGTGGCGCGAGAGTGACGCCATCAGAGCGCCCGGAGGCGCGCTAAAAGCCAGGAGCGCCGAGCGCTCATTGAGAACGCTTTTCCTTGTACCCACCTGACCGCCGTGAGGGGAACGGCCAAGACTGCAGACCTCTGACTCTCCTTTGCCCGCCGTGAGGGGAACGGCTTGCTGCTCTCGCGCCCCACCAGCACCATCGCCGCCACTGGGACTCCATTTCCCAGGTGTCCCGGCGGCCGTGGCGCAAGAGTGACGCCATCAGAGCGCCCGGAGGCGCGCTAAAAGCCAGGAGCGCCGAGCGCTCATTGAGAACGCTTTTCCTTGTACCCACCTGACCGCCGTGAGGGGAACGGCCAAGACTGCAGACCTCTGACTCTCCTTTGCCCGCCGTGAGGGGAACGGCTTGCTGCTCTCGCGCCCCACCAGCACCATCGCCGCCACTGGGACTCCATTTCCCAGGTGTCCCGGCGGCCGTGGCGCGAGAGTGACGCCATCAGAGCGCCCGGAGGCGCGCTAAAAGCCAGTAACGCCTCTCGCCCCCGCGAGTCGCGCGCGGGAGCGCCCGGACAAAGCCCGGACAAAGGTCGGACAGTCTTAGACAGTCCGAGACAGGCAGAGACTGGACTGGGCCTTATCCCCTGCTCCCCAAATAAGGTATTTATATACTAACTTTTTGGAAAGTACAACTGATTCCTACATTCTTCATCAACTCCACTGCATGTTCCTGTAACATTTGTGACTTGACAAATCTAGATAAGTCTACTTATTCATTGATTGTAAACAATGCCCAAAAAGCAGTGCCAATCCCTACTAAAACAATGGACAATTATCTGGTTCAAGTGGTCTCAAAGATAAACAGTAACAGGAGACAGTCACTGGGTCTCAGCCAATCACCCGACCTCCAACTCCTGAGCCCAACTCCACTATCCCTACAGACAGAAACTTCACTGCTAGAAACTCCCTTTGATTTGATAGTCAACAATTCTTATACTGGTGATAAGGTCGATCAAAGTAATGCTCTGGTAGTTGATCTGGCAAATCCTATCGTTAATGATCTAGCGAAAAATATCAGCTCTGAACGTGAGTTGGGTGCCCAAACTACAGACAGTGATCTCTCCACCTCCTCTGAAGAGGAAACTCGACCAGTTAGAACAACCAGAAGAATGCAGCCAAAACGAACAGGCCTACGATCAGGCCCAAAGAAGAAAAGGGCATCCCCTCCTGGGAAAACCAAGGCCAGAAGCACGGAGAATGGGGTTGACAATGTTAAATGTTGCTTGGACGACGACCTGCTTCTTAAGCTAGCTGATATGATGGACTCTAAAATTAAATCCATCATCAAGCCACTGGTTGCAAAGATTGACAAACTAACCACTGAAATAAAGAAGATGGCCACAATACAGGCTAAAGCAGTAGAAGAGGTCGACAAGTTGACTATACTAGTGACAAAAACAGCCAAGGCAACTGAAGAAGAAAATCCTGGGAGTTTAACTTTGGAGGGGGGCGACTCGATGCCATGTAACCATCTGGCTCAGGTCCAGGTTCAACCAGGTTCTAACAACCACCCTGATACAAATGAGGGTGGGTTGATAATACCAAATATCATGCCTGTACTATGCCCGGAAAAAGACTCCCTTCAATTTATAGAAGAAGCCTCTCCTGTCGTATTAGTGTTGGCCAACGTTCCACCTCTGGCAACTGGCCAATTGGAAACTCCTGCTTCACTGACTAGTAAGGCGCTGCATTGGCTCACAGGGAACATGCAGATGGCGCCTGGAGGGAAACAGCAACTTGCAGGCGAAATCAAGACAACAAAGAGGGTTACCTGGATTGGGAATAGACCAAAAAGGTTCAAAGGAGACTGTGTGACAGTGACTTTTTCACATCCGGCTGTTTTACCAAATGTATTGACTAATGTTCTTCCGCCACAAAGAAGAAGTGGGACAGTTGTTCCCCTTACTTTAAAATTCTTCTACGGCGAACAACAAAATGTAACTTATCCTAAGACCCCGGGCCCAGTATGGGATACCGTAAGAAGTAGACGAGGAATACTGGGTTCAGTTAACGAATGGGGCTGGCCCGTGGGAAATAGATATGAGACCTTATCAGGCCTAAATGAGTGTGATTGACTCAGGAGGGAAATTAGCATTGCAAGTTCTATTCTACCATGTGAAAATCAAGCGGGAGTTGCAATATCTAAGTCGAATACCTCGAAATTCGATAGCTCCACAATGGTGATAAATTCAACTAGCCAACAAAGTATTTTCGAGGGTTCATATGGAAATAATGTTTTTTATTGTTCACCAGTTTTTGATAATAATTCTAACAAGAATGTTATAATATGTTCTAATCTGGTGGCAAGTGAGAATTTTGTGAATGCAAATACTTTATCCCAAATCCATGCGGCTAGCCAAATTACCGATATGGTAGTACCAAATGCCAATGTGGTTGCCCATTTTACCCTAGTGTCATGGAATATAGCAGGCCTGAAAAGTAAAATTACATCTCTCGACTGGCTAGCCTTCCTGGATACAAAGGATATTATCCTTCTCCAGGAAACTTGGCAGGAAACCCCTGAACCAAAGCAAGGCTACCTACATTTTTATATCTCGGCTATTCCGAGCCTACGGGGTAGGTCAAAGGGGGGACTAGTGACATGGGTAAAACAAAATAGTGGGTATTCTGCTTCCCAGCTGGTTACAAACTCCCCTGATATCTTGCTAGTTAAACTTCAGCAACATCAGCGTAAAGATCTTTTTGTCTTTAACATCTACTCAAGGGGTCTACCAGGTGGGAAAGCCACTGAGGCAATTGAACAATTAGATATGCTTTTAAAACAATATTGTTTGAATGGCAACGTTATTGTTGCAGGTGATTTTAATTGTTGTTTCGAACCCCTAGATAATTACGATGTAGACCTAACAACAGAAGAAGATTGTATTTGGAAAACCCCCCAGCTGTCTTTACCACCTATAAAAAAATGGTCAGAGGCCACATTGCAAATAAAAAATTTGTGTGTGGAGCATGGGCTTCGGGCCACTAATGGAAGAACTGGTTCAGACACACTGGGTGCCCCTACTTTTAATAATGGTATATCACACAGTCGTATTGACTACATCCTTATTAATAAGGAGAACTGGTCTAGTGTCATCGATATGTGGATAGAGCAGCGGGCCGAAAGTGATCATGACCCATTACTTTTGACATTTAGGTTGTTCGATCTATCTAATAACGAAGCACAAAGTGATAACGTGCAAATTTCTCTTTCTAACGACTATAGACGTATTAGATGGTCAAACTGTGTTACAAACGAAGAAAGTGTTGCAGCTATGAGGGATTTAACTATCCAGGCTATAACAGATCTAAGGAGTAATTATGAAGAAGAAGCTCCGATATCAAATGTCAGCAAGATCCACAATGCGTTTTTTAATAAACTAAAATCCTTCTTTGTTAAAAAGGTCGCTAAGAAACAGAGTAGGCCAGCAAAGAAGGAGGATCAGTGGTATAATAAATCCTGTAGGGTGGCTTACAGGGCCTTGTCAGATGCAGTAAAAACAAAAGATATAGTGATGATAAAGGATGCTCGTGCCACGTATAAGAAAATACAAATTAGGGCAAAAAGCGACTGGGATGATGGTTATTGGGACGACCTCTTGAGAGTCAGTAAAGAAAGATCAATGACCACTTTTTGGGACATTGTTAAGTGGGGAAGGGGGGCTAAAAGAGGAGAACCCACGAACCATGTGTCACCCAATGCTTGGGTTTCCCACTACGCGTCCCAGTTTGCTCCGGAGGTCATCGAAGAAGATGGTTGCAAAGTATTCTTGGATATAAACCCGAGTACTGGCTACCTATCCTTCACTAAAGCCGATGTCCTGAAAACTTTAAATAACATCCCGAAAGCGAGGGCCCCAGGCATGGACTCGGTTCCTGCTGATCTATTCATGCACAATAGGGACCTCTGGGCTACCTACATACAACTGCTAGTCAACGGCATTGCAAGGGGCTCACCTATTCCTGAGACCTGGAAGGGTGCCGAGATCATCCCAATCTTTAAAAAAGGGGAAAGCTCGGATCCAGGTAATTATAGGCCTATTAGCCTCATCGCATGCATCCAAAAGGTAGTGGCAAGGCTTGTGTTGCAGCGTATTCACGCCTGGATTGACGAGCGAGATATTTTGTCACCGCTACAGGCAGGGTTTCGCTGTCACACTAGCACCATTGACCAAGTTTTTAGATTTGTTTTAATTTACTGGAGGGTAGTTTTTCTTGGTGGGGGTATGCTGTTTGCAGCCTTTGTTGATCTTAAATCAGCTTTTGACCTGGTCCCTCGTGCCAAGTTGTGGAAAGCCTTACACGAACAGGACATCCCAACTGAAATGTTATCCTTCTTAATTAGATTGCACGAGGACAATTTTGCCCAGGTTCGATGGAACCAGCAGGGAAGCGTAACAGATAAATTTCCCATTGGAAGGGGAGTACGCCAAGGCTGCGTACTAGCCCCAACCCTCTTCTCGCTATACATCAACAGGGTGATCAGGTACTTTGAACAACAACCGACCGATGCACCCAAGTTGGCCGGAAAACTGATCCCCCTGTTGATGTTCGCGGATGATACCCTGCTAATATCAAAGACGCAACAGGGGCTACAGAAGGCTATTAATGTCTTTGAAGCGTTTTGTGCAGATCATGGCCTTGTTGTTAACACAGCTAAAACAAAATTCATGGTTCTGCATAGACGGAAACACATTAGAGGGAAGGTGGTTATGGACGGGGTCCAACTTGAACAGACCCAATTCTTCAATTACCTGGGCATCACTTTGTCCTACAAACTAGATTGGAATCAGCATATTAATCAGCTGGTCACGAGGCATGCTCAATTGGCAGGAGCGCTCACCAAGGAATTTTACTTATCACATTCTAGGCCTATTACTCCTGTTTTAAAAATTCACAATGCTAAGGTGGGAGCAGCGGTCTTGTATGGGGCAGAACTCTGGGGGACCAGTAACCTCACCAAGTTGACGGCCGCTCAAAATAAATTTTTTCGTAATATTACTGGACTACCAGCATCCACTCCCTTGATACCTCTCCACTATGACCTAGGAGTTCGTAGTTTTGACGATATGGCAAAATATAGATCTGTTGCCTACTGGAGAAGATTATGGGTAACCCCGGAACTCCTCCAGTATGCTCAGGGCTTCCTTGAGGTTAGAGACTCAGATAAGTCTCACAAAATCCAGTGGATGAGGGGGGTTAAAACAACTTACACGGCTCTGGGCCTACCTGCATTATGGCAGGACCCCGTGGGGAATGTCTTCCCATCAAAAAAAATACTTCGTGAGCTGTATTGGAACATGGTTGAGCTCAGGACATTTGGTCGCTATACAGATTTATCATTCACTACTGATTTCCTAGAGCTCAAACACGCCCCGGCCCTAGAGCCCTACTGGGATTGGATTACCATTCCAGGGGACCGGAAGAAGTATCATCAAATGAGGGTGGGGACACTACCACTAAATACATTAACTGTAAAATGGCGTGGCAATCAAAGTTCGGTGTGTCCCTTCTGTCCCGATCAGAGGGAAAACATAGGGCATGTATTGTTTGCCTGTCCTGTATATAATGTACCAAGAAAGTTGTGGCTCAAACCAATTTGTGTTCAGTTAGGCTTTAAAACTGCTAGTGAGGCGATTAGGATTTTAAGAACTGACACATCCCAGCTAGTAGTTATAGCCATGTCGAAATTTTTACACTGGATGTGGTTAATTCGTGCACGTAAAATGAGTTCCGTATAACCCCAAGGCCTGATGCTATACGCTGTATTTGCTGCTATTTAATTAAGTGAAGTATAGTGAGAATTTGATTAACCTAGCAATGAACGAATTATCTTTTTAACATTGTCTTCTTTTAATGTGCCCAAATGTGATATTTTAGCTAATTCAATTTTTTTTTTTTTTTTTTTGTAATTATGTATGAGCTAGTAAGCTCCTTTTAGGAATAGTGGAAATGCCTGACCAAATGTGGATCTTATTATCTATGGGGTGGGGGTGAATTTGTATTGTAAAATGTCTTTCATGATTGAAAAATATCGAATAAAGACTATTTTGATTGATTGACAGGCGAAAAGCCTCATTGCCCCCAGGCAAGAGGGAACCCCCACAAGCAGAACACCACCGACCCCAAGAGGGGGGGCCCGGGAAGAAGAGGAAAGAGGAACCAAGGGCAAAGCCCGGGGAGGCCGAAGCACCCCATACCCTAACAAGGCAACAAAACCTCCAACCAATGCCAGGGCAAGGAAGAGGAAAGAACAACCTAGAGGGCCCAAGGAAACGAGGGAAAAGAAGGCAAGCCCACCACAGTCGGAAGACAACAGACCAGACAGAACAGCGCCGACAGCAACAAAGCAGTCAGAAGCAGGAAGAACAGCCCAGGGCCCCCCCGGAAGACTGTCCAGGCTACACCAGAAGAAAGAGGGACGCAAAGCAACTCAGTCTCCAAGATAGAGAACGTGAAAGAGGAGAAGAGCCCGGACACACCTCAGCGAGGGGTCTGCGCAGACAAAGCACGTGCACCTGCAACGTACAAGAACACCAAGGAAAGCAGTAGCCCGAAGGCGACCGCAACCCCCCATAGCAAAAGCTATATAACAGTTACCACTACCCCACATAGGGTAAGTTAAGTCCCATGACATGGGAACCCTCTTTGGAAGAACTTCTGCAGCAGAGGACAACAGAAAAAGTCACGGAAAAACCACAGGAGACCTTACCGCAGGCCAACCTGGAGCAAGTAATCCCACAAAAACACACAGCAAAGAAAGGCCGTCCAGCAGCCAACAGAACCACAGCTTCCACAAGGAGAACTCGAGTGGCCATAAAACACACAGAACTAGAACCACAAGGGCGACTCGCCCCAAAGGGAAGAAGATCACCAAAAGCTAGCCAAACTCACCATTCACTGAGGGGGAGAAGAAGGAGGAGGAGGATGGAGGAGGAGGTCTAAGCAACTCCAAAATCCTCAGGATGGCTGATTCCGCCGGGGCGTGGAACAAAAGGGAACCATCAAAGGGAAGAGCCTCCTGCCGTTCCCGCACATTTTCTGGAAAAACACTGTTCCTAAGCCAAGCATAGCGGTGAAAGGCCACCGCCGAAGCCATGGCACGACCCAACACCTCCGAGATGTCCAGAGCGGAGCGAAGAATAAACGCTGCCAGCTCCTGGCCATCCAACGCATGGTACAGCAAATCAATCAATGCCAGCACCCTCTTGAGAAGTTGCAGATCCAAGGGCCTCCACCGAGTCCCACAAACAAGAGGTAGCCAACACACATAAGGTGTTAAGAGACCGGAGAGCTGCACTGGTTGAGGCAAACATATTGCGGCCCCAAGAGTCCAGCCAATAAGGCCTCCGGGAAGGTGGAGCCAACAGCGACGGCAGGGAAGGAAAGGCAGTCCGCAACAAGGGCCCACTGGCAGAGGGGTGGAAAGAAAGATACGCCGAGTCACGCGGTTTCGGAAGTTGTCGATGAAAAAGGTGGTGGGGTACCGGAACACCGTGGTGGGCGTCCCCAAGTCCCCGTCAGAGAGGAAGTGAGAGAACCTTCAAAGGAGAGCAGCAGCTCCCGTCCACCAGAGCCCTGGTGGAGAACCTCCAAGAGATGATCCGCGGGGAAATGGGCAGCCGGATCTCCCATGTGCAGAATCCCCGCAGCTGTGGAAACAGCGCGAGCAAAGGGTGCCCCCGCCTCCGTAGGGCCCGTGTAGGAGAAAGCCTACAGCCGTCGCCCACGGAGGAGCTGCTATGGCGGCCGTTCCCGAGGCCAACCGGATTGGGCAAAGGCCAAGCCCGAAAGGGAGAAAGAGGAGCCGAAGAGTGGGGGACCTGTGGTTCCTCCGGCAAAGGGCGCGGCCGCGGGGATGGCAAGGAGCCGTCCTTTGATGATGCCCGGGAGAAGGCCACGACGCGGCGGCCCGTCTCTGGTGAGGACAACACCAGCAGGTGCACAGCCTCTGGAGAAGAGGGAACGTCCGAGGAAGAATCCACGATCTGAGGCCTTTTCAGTGCTGTAGAATCCGCAAACTGGAGCAAGGCGTCGTCGTCGTCATCCAACACCAGAGTTGACGCCGGCCGGTGCCAGGGACTGGGGCTGGGACGGAGCAGAGGCAGTCAAAGGGCGGTGCCGGAACGGCACCGACTCGACCTCCAACAAGACAACCGCCTGCGAGGAGGAATGAGAAGCCACGGGAAAGTGACAAGGAGTCCCCTGCCAGCCTCGGCCCATGGGGGGATGAGAGAGGGTCACCAACCCCCACGGCGGCGCCAGGTCCGACTCGACCTCAGGTGAGACATCCGCCTGCACGGAGGGATGAGAAGGACCAGGGGACCCACAAGGAGTCCCCCGCCAGCCCGACCCATGAGGGGACGAGAGGGGCCCACCGACCCCTGTTGTGCCGCCGGCCCCGACTCGACCTCCGACAAGGCAGCCGCCTGCGTGGATGGACAAGAAGGCCCCGGAGATAGCAAGGGGTCCCCTTCTAGCCCATCCCAAAACGGGTCAAGAGGGGTCCGCCGACCCCTGTGGCACCGCAAGGGCCAGCAGCTACCGGCGCCGTAGCGGCGTCACCTCTGCCTTAGACAGGACCACCTTGTCAAAGGGCCGAGAGGGGCTCAGGGATGTGACCCGAGCCCCAGCGACCTCTTGCGACACCACGGGAACTCCCGCAGGAGTTTGCGGCGAAGCAGAGATGCCGTGGTCCAAAGGAAGGAACCCCAAAGGACCGCACCCCAACGGCACCACATCCTCCGAGCCTGGATACGGACTAGCCGGCGCCGAAGCCACCGGTGACACCGTGAAGGGTCCCGCACGGTGCGAGGGATCCGCCGACATCCCAGGAGGTGAAGGAGGAGAAGCCAGCGAGGCCTGCAAAGCTGCCGCATATGTCTCCATTTGGGCTCTCGATGCCCCCTCACCGGGGAACGGTGGATAGGGGGACGACACGCAGGCCGCATCACCCATGGAGAGCCCACGCCCCCAACAGGCTGGAAACATGCCCTCGGGGACAAACTGCGACACTTACCCACAGGCGAGCGACGCTCTTGCGACACTGGAGAGGGATGACGACGACGACGGTGATGCCGGCCGCTCCAAGAACCGTCCACAGAGGCTGAGCGAGGCATCAAAGCCGATCTGGACATGCGAGCCGATAGAAGTTTCATTCGGCGTTCTTCGGCTTCAACCGCTGGCACATCTCGCAATCAGTGGAGCCGTGGTCCTCCCCCAAACACCACATGCAAATGAGGTGAGGGTCTGTCACCGACATCAAGTGCCCACAAGACTTACAAGACTTGAAGCCCGAAGGCATTCGCACACTGTTCCCACAACACATGAGGGAAAGAAGGGAAAGGCCCAAACAGCCGGAGCATGAACCGGATCCGCGTTGAACGCGGAAAAGGAAAAAAAAACTGATGTAGGCACGGCGGGGCGGGACTTATGTGACCACGCTGATGTCACGTACGCGGGCGACGCCGCGTGATGCCGTCCCCCGGCGCGCAGGGATGCTGGGCAAAAAAGTTTCCGGATCCAGTCTCACGCCTGGGGATAATTCTACGTTAAGGAATCTGCGGCTAGTAGTCTCTATCAGATCCATCATTCAAACAAGGCTTGCCCTTTCTCCCTAAACCTGAAGTCAATCCTGCAAATAGGTGGCACATTTGCTTCACTAGATGCTGAAGAATTGTATCCATTAAGTCTGGTACAATATTGTTCTAAACCGAGTTAATGAGCTGAGCAAATAAACGTCAGGTTCTGAGACAGAGTCAGAAGGAATTTCTGCAGACTAATTAGAAATCCTTGTTGAACAAGAAGATAGCACCCTCTTTCCATGTCCCTCTTGGTTGAGTAGCATTGAAGAATGATTGAGTCAGTCCTCTAAGTACAAAAAGAGCAGAGTGCCTGACTTGTGAAGGATTGCTGCCAAAGGAGACAAGGCCTTACTAAAAACCTTTGGAGACAATTTAATATTGAATGGAGGTCCTCTAAACTGCCACTGACTCTCCTGACACAGAAACGAAGATACCTCTGCTGAGATGGACTGAGTGGCATGTGTATGTTTATAGCTGTCATATATTTCCCTGGAGAAATCAACAGAATGACCTATTGTGGCGTCTCCATTTTGAAGCTTAGCGTATTTGTTGATAATTATGCAAAAACTCCCTTACGGTTTTTGGGCCAGGAGCACCAAAGAGTATACTTTCGGGCCAATCTGTGTGAGTGGACTGATATCACAGCTCGTTTCTGCAACTGCTCTTTAATCCCCTGAAGGAGGGCTAATTGCCTGGATGGACCTCTTTTCCAGGGAGTGGGCGCAGAAGCTGAATCTTGAGTAATTGAACCGAATTCCAGGTGGCATACTTGCCTGATTATTCCCAGTACTCCTAGCCCTGTCAAATACCCCACATCAGGGTTTTTAGTGTTGATGTCCACATCGCCACACTAAAATGCATCAGTCACGGATTACTAGGTCCTATTAGCATGCCGAGTCACAGCAGGAGCTCTGTGAACTATAAAATACACAACAACAGCAGGGCGCTTTAGCTTGCGGTGTTTCCCCAGGTAATAATAATTTTACTTTGTAATAAAGTACTTAGTGGGTGATCTAGTTATCAGCGAGAAGCCCATTTCTCTGCCAAGGCGACATAGTAAATTACTCTGTTGCCCTGATGGAGATGCTGCCCGGTGAATTTAGAAATGACCACCAAGCTGGCCGTCACCTGTAAAGCATTGCCAGGGACCACCATGACCGTGGTTCTTGTCAATGCTTTTTGTAGTTTGTTGCAGCGCTCTGTCAACATTATGGAGCCCTGCACCAAATGCACAAGTTACTACTTATGTAATGATATATCTGTAAAAGACATTAGTTTGTGATAGATTCCTTACCTTAGAATATCCCCAGGCACCAGACTGGTTTGGGAAAGTTTTGCTTAGCAGTACCCGTGTGCGTCAGTAGGTGGCGTCCGGCGGCTCCGCATCTGTCACTGGCGTCGCTAGCACCGAGATGACATCATGGAGACTACTTAGGCGCCCCCCTTGCGCGCTGACGTCAGTTCTGTACACGACTTTCCGCGCCAGGAACGCAGAGCCATGCAAAATCCTGACCATTGGTGCATAAAACAAGGGCCCTGAAAGGGATGACCTTAACCCTAGTAATCAGTTCGCAGAACAGGGAGGATGGGTGGGGCGGCAAGGAATCTATCACTAATTAATGTCTCTTACCGATATATCATTACACAAGTAGTAACTTGTGCATCTGAAAGAGACACGTTTGTGATAGATTCCTTACCTTAGAATAGATACCCCAGCAATACCAACCCTGGTGGTGGGTCTGCGAACAAGATTACACCAGAAAATCACGGAGCACAGAACGGCCAAAAAAGGCGTCTCTCCGGGCCTGACTGTCAAGGCAGCAGTGCTTGGTAAACGTGTGCAGCGAGGCCCACGTAGCTGCTTCACAAATGTCCTGCAAGGGAACGCCGCGTCCCAAGGCAGTAGTGGCTACCGTTGCCCTGGTGGAATGGGCACATAGCCCCAGAGGAGGCTCCTTCTTAGCCAAGGAGTAACATGCTTTGATGCACAGAATGACCCATCAGGAGATGGTCCGCTTGTGCACGGCCCGACCTTTTTTGGCGCCCATGTATCCAACAAAGAGCTGGTCATCTGCACGGAACTGTGTACGCTGCATATAGAAAGCGAGCGCCCCTTTTGGGTCCAGACGGTGGAGCCTCTCCTCCTCTCTAGAGGGATGCGGAGGTGGAAAGAAGGTGGGCAAAGTGATGGTCTGCTTGAGGTGGAAGGGCGTGACAACCTTCGGCAAGGAAGAAGGACGGGTCCTCAGAACCACCTTGTCCGGATGAACAGAGAGGAAAGGAGGTTTAAAAGAGAGAGCCTGGAGCTCACTCACTCTTCTGGCAGAGGTGATAGCTACCAGGAAAGACGTGTTGAGAGGTAGAAGACGTAAGGGACAGTTATGAAGGGGCTCAAAGGGAGCACACATCAGAAAGGTCAAGACAAGATTCAAGTCCCACTGAGGCATTATGAAAGGCACGGGTGGAAACATATGCGTAATGCCTTTGAGGAAACGATTAACAACCGGGGACTTAAAAAGAAAAGGCTGATCTGTAAGCCGTAGAAAGCCGGAGATGGCCAAAAGATAACCTTTGATAGTGCCCAGAGCAGAGCCCTGCTGGGCCAAAGATAGAAGGAACAGAAGGACTTCAGAAAGAGGAGCAGAAAGAGGATCCACAGCCTTCGCTGTGCACCATGCCACAAATTTGTTCCACCGGCAGGTGTATACCGTTTTAGTGGAGGGGCGTCTGGCTGCCAAAATAACATCACAGACTTCGGGAGGAAGGTCGAAACTGTCAACTGTCGCCGCTCAATCTCCACGCATGGAGGTGGAGGCTGGACAGGTTCGGGTGCAGGACCGTCCCCTGCTGCTGCGACAGAAGATCATCCCGAAGAGGCAGACGGATCGGGAGATCGACCGCCATGCTGAGTAGCTCGGGATACCAGTATCTTCGTGCCCAATCCAGAGCCACAAGGATAACTTGTGTCCGGTCGCGCCTGATCCTCTTCAGCACTCTGGGTTGAAGTGGTATAGGCATAAAGGCGTACAACAGACCGCAACTCCACTAGCAACGAAAGCTTCGCCGATCAAATGCCGCCTTGGAAATTCCAACGCGCATAACTGATGACATTGCACGTTCTCTTCGGTGGCGAATAGATCTAACCAAGGCTCTCCCCATCACTGAAAGAGCCCTTGCGCCACGTCCGAGTGCAGACGCCATTCGTGATCCATCATGCACCGGCGGCTGAGTTTGTCCGCTCTGGCGTTCAGAGAACCTGCCAGGTGTTGAGCCACCAAGGTAATGCCTTGACGTTCCAGCCATGTCCAGAGGCGCAGAGCCTCCTGACATAGGGTCCAGGATCCCACCCGCCCTGTTTTTTGCAATACCACATGGCGGTGGTGTTGTCTGTGAACACCTGCACCACACTTCCCCGGACAGAGGGAAGGAATGTCTTCAGTGCAAGACGGATTGCCCGCAGCTCCGAAAGGTTGATGTGGAGCCAGGACTTTGCCGGAGACCAGAGGCTTCTGATCTCCGCCTCTCCCAAGTGGCTCCCCCATCACCACTGTGTGCTCTGGTTGGGGAAGGGAGAGGGATCTGCCATGGACCCAATCGCGATTCGTGAGCGACCACTGTTGTGCAGTGCCCTCCCTGACCTGGACATGATCGGACAGGTTGCCCAGAGGCCCTGCCTACTGGAACTTCAGGTCCCACTGCAGAGCCCGCATATGCCATCTGGCATGTTGCATTAGCAGGATGCAGGAGGCCATCTGGCCCAGGAGCCGGAGGGTCATCCTGACTGAAACCCGGGATAGAGGCTGAAAGATCGGAATCATAGCCTGAATATCCCGAACTCGCTGCTCGGGAGGATAAACCGAAACTGTGTCGAATCCAGAACCGCTCCGATGAAGGGGAGCTTCTGAGAGGGACTCAGGTGCGACTTCGGCACATTGATGGAGAACCCCAGCAAATGCAGGAGGTCAGCCGTAGTCTGAAGGTGGCCGACGACCTTTTGGGGCGAGCCCGCCTCCAATAACCAGTCGTTGAGGGAGGGGAAAACTGACACCCCAGTTCTGCGCAGACGAGCTGCGACCACCGCCATCACTTTCGTGAACACCCGAGGGGCGCTGGTAAGGCCGAAGGGGAGCAAAGCAAACTGAAAATGCTCCTGGCCTACCATGAACCGTAGGTAACGCCGGTGGGCCGGCAGGACGGGGATGTAAAAATAAGCATCCTGTAAGTCCAACGATACCCTCCAGTTTCCAGGGTCCGGGGCAGCCAGGACCTGAGCCACAGTCAGCATCTTGAACTTCTCCATCCGGAGGAAGCGATTGACGTCCCAGAGATCCAACATGGGGCGCAGGCCCACCCTTGTCCTTCTTGGGGACAAGAAAGTAGTGGTAATAACAACCACTCCCCACTTCCTGCCCGGGAATGCACTCGATGGTGCCCTTGGCCAAGAGGGCCGTGACTTCCTGTTGAAGAAGAACCAAATGATCACCGGACAGGCGATGGCACCGAGGTGGTATGGCTGGAGGGGAGGACTGAAAGGGAAGGGAATAACCCTTGTGGATTATCTGCAGCACCCACTTGTCCGACGTAATGTCGCGCCAGTGGGGGAGGTGGTGGCGGGTCCTGCCACCCGCCAGCATGGGGTGCTCCACAAAGCTCGGACTAGGAAGGGTTTGGAGGTAGGAGCAGCGGGGGTGGAGGTAGACTAACCTGCATGCTGATTCCCAGCCCCGCCCGTGCGGAAGCCGCGACCACGGCTGCGCTGAAGCTGGTTCTGCACAGGTCTGTTGAAGGAACATGCCTGGGTGCCTCTGACCTGGCCAAGAAAGTAACGAAAACCAGAAGTGGCCGGGTTCTTAGCAGACATACCCAAGGACTTGGCCGTGGCCCACGAGTCCTTATAATGCTCCAAAACACTGCCGACCTTATCGCCAAAAAAGCGGGTGCCATTGAAGGGTATATCCATGAGTGAGCTCTGGACATCGGGCGAGAACCCAGTCGAACGTAACGAGGCGTGGCGTCGCAACGCCACCGTTGTAGACATCGCCCTGCCCAACGAGTCTGCGGTGTCCAAACCACACTGAATGGCGAACTTAGCAGCATCCTTCCCTTCAGCAATCGCCTGAGAAAGGACAGCCTGGACTTCCTCAGGACACTGACACCTGAGCAACGGTATCCCACACTGCATGAGAGTAGCGGCCCAAAAAGCAGGCAGTGTTGCGGAAAGTGGAAAGTATGGTGAAGGGGGAGCGGGACACAAAAAAGTACATTCAAGAAGATAGAGCGGTGGGGGGGGGGAGACTGTACATAATACTACCTTTATGTGATGTGTGAACTTATATTGGAAAATCAAATAAAAAGACTTGGGGGGAAAAAAGAAGACAGAGTGAAATGACAGTTTTCAAAAGGAAGGAGATGACTTATGAGATTGCAGTTGAAGAATTTTAGAAAGACATCAGGAGAAAACAAGAAAAGTGGCTAACAGAGGAAAAGAGCGCAGAGCAAAGTGAGGCGATGACCTTAGCAATGTTCAATTTACATTCACATTCATATTTTGCTGGAACAAGCATGTACTGGTACTGGACATTTAATCTTCCATTTGAAGCTGAAGGTTCTGTACCAGGTTTCTAAAAAGGGTGTCCATCTAAGCATACTTAACAGGCTCAGGATCTTCATTATTCTCATACTTGGGTGAAGACCAGGCAATCACTGAGGGAGTAGAATAAATCACTAAGCAGAAATCAAAGGAGAAGACTGAAGAAACTCCTCTCCTGAAGGGATTTCTTACACTGGTTCACCAATGGACCTTACTAATGCCTCAGAGATAGCAGACGTTTGGACAAAGTGTGAGGGGTCGCCGAATCAACCCTACGCCTTCTAGCTCCAGCCTTTTCTTCTCCTCTGGATGGATTATGTCATTTATCAGAATGCTTACTGGCCTCCATAATTGCAAGCACCAAAAACACACCGGAGCATCTACCAAGCTTCTCAAATATCCTCTTGCCAGGACATTAAGAGGCCAAACCACAATCAACTAAATGTTGTGAACATAAAATAAGAACTTTCAACATCTACAACTGCCTAGAAGTCAGTGTGAAAGGCCCCAACCTTACCTTGAATGGTTTAAAGGGCACCACAAATAGTAACCATGCAGCTAAATAAAAATGCTTTGATCAGTGAAAATGTTCTTACATCTTACTTGAATTCTTTTATTTCTTGCTTAAAATACAGGAGCATTGAGTAGGCTGCCCTTCTAGTCTTCACTCATAATCAAAGCCTTTATACCTCTTCTTCACCATCTTTTATTTTCTCTTCCCAGGCAGCATCCTTCTCTCATAACCAAAAAGCATCTGTTTGAGAGAAAGATGAAGGTAGTGTAATAATCAACATCTCACCGCTCCCCCTTTTCAATTCACTGAGAGGAGGAGGTGAAGCATCCACAATTAAGCATGTGCTTTGCTGCATGGAAGACTATATCAGGCAGCTGGTGCCAGCGGAGAGGTCCTTGTACAGAGCTCTTGCATAGCCGGCCAATCCAGTGCAGTCAAGGAGGCAATTCAGCCACACATGATTCCTCCCTTCACCCGCTGTAAGCCAGTGGCCAGGTTAAGGCAAAGGCTTCCCATTCCACTGGAGGAGGTCCTCAAATCCAGCCATCCACAGGCTACATATAACTCCATCATACTACAGGTAAATGGAAAACTAGCATGATGCTGATCGTAGGCTGTTCATCGCATTACATCTAAAAACTATCCTAAAAATAAATACCAGTAGCGCAGCTGCCAAGAATTTTTTATATATATATATATATATATATATATATATATATATATATATATATATATATATATATATATATATATATATATATATATATAATATACATATATATATATATATATATATATATACACACACACACATAAAGAAAAATGTATGGTGCTAGATAAAATACTAGGTTTGGCCACAGTCATGCTGTCTGCAGGAAGCAGAGAAAAATACAGACTTCGATTTAGGATAGAGTCCCTTATAGGCCCAACTAAGGCTGTAAACTAAGAGGATGCTGGTGGAGGCGGTTGTGTTGCTATGTCACATGGTGCCTGTGTAGCCGTGGAACACCTCACATATTTGAAGGACTGGGAGAAAGGGGTAAGAAAGTAATGTTATATGGTCTTCTGATGATAGGTAAAGAGAAATCTGCTTCATGTGTAAATGCACGAACAGCTTTTTTCAGCAGCAGCCATCAACAAATGGAATGGAGCGTCAAAGAGTTGTTTTAGGTTTAATGAACAAGTTACTTACCTTCGGTAACAATGTATCTGTAAGAGACAAACATTTGTTATAGATTCCTTACGTTAGAATTACCCCGAGGCGTCAGACTGGATCCGGAGAATTTATCTGTAGCAGTCCCCCTGTGCATCGGTAGGTGGCGTCGGTCGACTCTGCTTTCGTCGTCGGCGTCATGGTTTATCGGGATGACGTCGTGGTGTCTACTTAAAACGCCGCCCCTGCGCACTAACATCAGTTCTGACACGACTTTCCACACCAGTAGCGCAGAGCCATATAAAAACTATGGTGCACAAAACTAGGGCCCTGGAAGGGAGTCCCTATCCTGGAAGTCAGTTCGCAGAACGCGGAGAATGGGTGGGGCGGTAAGGAATCTATAACTAATGTATGTCTCTTACAGATACATCATTACCGAAGGTAAGTAACTTGTTCATCTGAAAGAGACCATTATTTATGAATTCCTTACCTTAGAATAGATACCCCAGCAATGCCAACCCCGGAGGTAGGTCTGCGAACTAAGGTCACAGCAGAAAGTCCTGGAGAACAGAAAGGCCGAAAAAGCCGTAATCCGGACTTGGCTATCCAGGCAGTAATGCTTTGTGAACATGTGCAGGAATGCCCATGGTCATGCCTGGCAGATGTTAATCAGCGGAACGCCACGTCCCAAAGCAGTAGAGGCTGTCGGCGCCCCAGTAGAGTGGGCACGCAGTCCTACTGGAGGTTCCTTTTTCACTAAATAGCAGATTTTGATGCATAGGACAACCCAGCGAGAGATGGTACGTTTTTGCACGGCCCAACCCTTCTTGGAGCCCACATAACCCACGAAGAGTTGATCGTCCACCCGGAAATCTTCAGTGCGGTCAAGATAGAAGGACAGCACATGTTTTGGGTCCAGACGGTGGAGTATCTCCTCTTTGGAAGGATGCGGAGGCGGGAAGAAGTTGGGCAACGTGATGGTCAGACTTATGTGGAAAGAGGCAACCACTTTGGGAAGAAAAGAGGGCCTATTGTGAAGGACCACTTTGTCAGGATGAACTGCAAGAAAAGTAGGCTTGGAGGAAAGAGCCTGAAGCTCACACACCCTGCGAGCAGATTTAATGTCAAGCAGGAAAGCGGTCTTCAAGGTAAGAAGACAAAGAGGACAATTATGTAGTGGCTCGAAGGGAGCACACACAAGGTTAGTAAAAACAAGATTCAAGTCCCACTGGGACATTACGAAAGGATAAGGAGGAAAGAGATGAGTAATGCCCTTTAGAAATCTACTAGCAGCCCGTCCCGACGTTGTTCGGGTATGAATTGCTGCCGGCCAATAGTATATTGTTTTGTAGGATTTCGTTTTGATAGCATTTCTTATCTGTGACAGGACTGTGAAACGCTCCGATTCACAGTGCACTGCTGATGCACTTAAGAGTGCGCGTTCAGTAGTGTGTGAAAGAGTTTCCCTACTTTATTTTTCCTTGCAATATTATATAGCGCGAACTCGACAACATGGCATGAGCACAATTTACATTACAGAAGAACACATTCATTTGTGGTAGGCACGGGGAGACAAAGCGATTTGCCTGGAATCACAGGATGTTGAGCTGATGCAGAGATTCGAACATAGCTCCCCAGCTAAGTTTGCAATTCTAGAACTTGTGGCGGGAGGTGTGTCTAAAAGTGTATGTCGGTGCTGGCCATCAATGAGAGAGACCTGTGCATTTTTCAAATCGGTGGTGAAAAAATATGAGTATGTTGCTGGAGATGTGGGCCGCCGTGCCACCAATGTACTTACCGGGGGAGGGTAAACACCCATTATTCCGCAACTTTCTTTCCGCATACCATCACTCCGCATACTTTCATTACGAAAGTACCATGACTCCGCAATGCCATTATAACGCATGGCATTACATTTTATATGCTTTTACCACGCATACATTTACAACGAAATTCGTTGTAAATGCATGAATGGTAAAAGCATGTTTTTTTTAATGTTTGGATAAGGTAAGTATGGGTATAGGGGTATATGTTTTGGGGTACTGAGGTATATGTTTTGGGGTGTTTGGGTATTTTAAGGGTTCAGATATAGTTTTGGGTTATGGTGTACAGGGGTAGTTTTAGGGTTTAGGGATAGGTATGGGTTTTGGAGTACAGGGGTATTTTTAGGGTTCAGGGCTAGGTTTGGGTTTTGGGGTATAGGGGTATTTTTAGGGTTCAGGGGTAGGTTTGGGTTTTGGGGTACAGGGGTATTTTAAGGGTTCAGGGCTAGGTTTGGGTTTTGGGGTACAGGGGTATTTTTAGGGTTCAGGGCTAGGTTTGGGTTTTGGGGTTGTGAGAAGTTGGCCTGATGTGCAGTGTTCACTATTCTAGTGATCACTATATATCAGTCCAAACAACCCTTATTGATGATTGGTTGTAAGTCAACCTTATAGACCAGCTATCCTAGTAGCATGGATACGAGCAGTCTAAGGCTAAGACTCTAGAGGGCGTGTTAAGCCAGCTGTTTTACCATCACATTACCCCTTGAACACCCAGTGAAAGGACACCACACAAGTGTTATGAAAATAAACAGTGTATTTATTAGAATCACAACAACCCTGTACTCTTTATGAGGACAGGGTGCTAGGCACACAACAAAACTCTTACGAAAATACTTTTAAGTTAGCACGTTACACAAATGCCCGAGGGGCACGAAAAACCATATACGCTAAAAGTGGAATGCGAATTACTAGCAGGTAAGTAACAGTTCTAATAGGCTTTGGAATCGCTAGGACTGGACTAGGGAATCGTTAGATTACTACTAGGAGGCCCAGGGGACTCGGGTGCAGAGTGTGCACTCTCACGCGGGATGCGGGACAAAGTCTATGGAAGCTAGAATTCACAAAGTTAGTGTTCACGGGCGAACCCGACCTGGTAGGGAGAAAACGACAGTGGATCCTGACCCTTGGATAGTGAGGCTATGCTGGGACACCGGAGTGCCGAAGTTACCTAGCCCAGGGGCTGCAGCTGCATAGGTCTGAAAAGACGTCGGGGATCTCGTTGCCGGACCAGGAGCCTGGAAGGACGAAGTTGCTGGCAGGCGACCAGTGAAGGAAAGTTCGACGGATCCAAGCCTGGATCAAGGAAGAAGAAAACCTGAAAGCAGAGGGGACCAAGTTCTTGAATCACTAGCCAGTGATTAAGTGGGCACCAGGATGGCACCGGGCGAAGTCACCGCAGTCAGGTGAGTGGGCGCTGCTGGGCTCTGCAGTCTCTCGGACCAGGAGGCGTTGTCGGCGACCAGGATGGAGGTGCGAGCTGTCCCACGAAGGATGAAGTCGTTGGCGTCGAAGTTACCCAGGATTGGGCAACAAGCCTTGGCTAATTCAAGCCCACGCGGTGGACTCAAAATGGCGTCTTGAGTGGACCAGGAGGGTCCGGGGTGCTCCTCTTCTGGAAGGGAGCAAGGGCCAGTCTGGAGCAACCAGACCAGCAGCAGAAATGTCGTCGGGCGTCGTCGGGAAGGCCACAAGCTAACGGGCTAGTAGCCAAACAACGCGGTGAGCAGCGGAAAGCAGAAGGGCCCCACGCAGATCGTGGAGATGCTGGGGGGCTGAACTTCGGAGCTGGAGCTGCTCAGGGTGGGGGCTTCTCGGACCCCAAAGCACTCACCAGGAAATTACTCGGTGGGCTTGCTGTGCAGAAGTCGTGCAGTCTTGGCGATGGCCGGTCCCTCGAGGTCTCGTCGCACCCACGGTTCTCAGCTGTGCTGTAGAGGTGGGTAGAGGTCAGAGGTGCCAGGGAAGCCGGGTCTCGTCGAGCTGGGCAGTCGGATTCCGGAGGAAGGACGTGCAGCAGACCGCAGTGTTCTTAGATGGTGCCTGCGGATGCAGGGTGACTACTCCTTAGCCACAAGGGAGAATCTTGAGGAAGAAATCGTGAAGTCCTTTCGGGGAAAGTGGTATCTTGATTCCAAAGATGATCTGATTTGGAAGGGGGCCAGTCTCTACCTTTATCCTGTAAAAAGGGGCTGGCACGCGACTAAGTCCTGCCCTATGGGTGGGACTAGGAGGGGGGTGGTTACACCCACTTCCTTGGCGGGCTTTTCCCCAGCACAGGGTCTGGAGTGACCCTGGAACTGGTTCCAGCCAGCCTATGCACAGTGAGCACCGGGGTGCCACGTGCAGTCACCTTCCTCTAAAGCCCTGCCTACCTACAATACACAAAACCCTGTCTGGGACGGTGCTGGCACCGCCCCTGGCAGGAAACCCTTTGTCCTTATCTCCTGCTCTGGGAGGACTCCCAGCAGCAGGAGGGCAGACTTGTGTCTCGGTGGCAGCATCCATTTTGTGGATGCTAAGGCTCTGTCTGACTTTTAACCGGGTTATAGGTTACAGGCATGTCGTGTCCCTCTAGAAGGGTGGAATGCTAACCCCGTCGCCAGAATTGGCGAGGGGTTAGTATTCCAATTCGTATGACACCTTACTCGACATGTTTTGATAAAGCGATACCAGAGTTGGCACATAACCGCGAGGATTATAATGCACTTAAGAGTATATGGTATGCGATATCATGGAAACGGCTAAGGGATGGATCCCGAAAGCCGCAGACAGGCTCAGCTCATGCTAGAGCACCATCTCACACGATTCCAAGCACTCTGCCTTCAGGATTGTTAAGGCCTGCTATAGGAGTGACTGATAGGAGATTTGTGTGTCCATTTTAGGGTTAGATATAGGTATACTATATCTAAAGCAAAGGGTGAGTACACCACCTTGCCCCAGCTGTCGTGCAGCCAGTTGTGTCAGTTTTAGTTAGTCAATCCAGGGGTGGCATAATACATGCTTCAGCCCCTGGGAGACTTCTGGGTGCACCTCAGCCCTGGGTACAGGGACTTGGAGAGGGCCCAGTGCCAATTCAGTACCTGAGTACAATTTGGATAGAGAGAACAGCTAGGCTGTGGGTCTGATTAGCAGGCCCACAGCCAGGGAAAGTCGTAAACCAGTGCAGCAAAAAGCAAAAAATCTGGGTGATCATAGGATTGCAGACCCTACTCTCCTACATGACCCCCCCCCAAACTTTGGGACAATAAGCTAACCTTGACCAGGTGAGTCTTCTTGCTCTAAGTGGAAATACCTGGAGAGCCCATCAGCATTGCTGTGATCAGTCCCAGGTCTATGCTCCACTGTAAAATCCATCCCCTGTAGGGAAATGGACCACCTAAGCAGTTTGGGGTTTTCACCCTTCATCTGATTTAGCCACAAGAGGGGCTTATGGTCTGTCTGAATGGTGAAGTGAGTGCCAAACAAGTAGGCCCTCAGCTTCTTCAGGGCCCAGACCACAGCAAAGGCCTCCCTCTCAATAGCTGACCAATTTTTCTCTCTGGGTGTCAACCTTCTACTAATGAAAGCAATAGGCTGATCATTACCATCAAAATTCAGTTGAGACAGAACAGCTCCCACACCCAACTCAGAAGCATCTGTTTGGACAATGAATGGCTTGGAGTAATCTGGACTCTTGAGGATAGGTGCTGTGCACATGGCCTGCTTTAGGTCATTGAATGCTTTCTGACAGCTTGCTGTCCACTGAACTTTCTTTGGCATCTTCTTGCTTGTCAGGTCATTAAGGGGGGTCACTATGGACCCATAATTTCTGACAAACTTCCTATAGTACCCAGTCAGGCCCAAGAAAGCTCGAACCTGAGTCTGGGTGATTGGAGGAGTCCAGTCCTTGATGGCCTGTATCTTACTCTCCAGTGGCTGAACCTGGCCTCCACCTACAAGGTGGCCCAGGTATACAACCTGTGACTGCCCTATCTGGCACTTGGTGGCCTTGATAGTGAGGCCTGCCTTTTGCAGGGCCTCTAACACTTTCCTCAGGTGGACCAGGTGATCCTCCCAGGTGGAGCTAAAGACAGCAATATCGTCAAGATAAGCTGCACAGAAGTCATCCAGCCCAGTGAGGACTTGATTCACCAACCTTTGGAAGGTGGCAGGTGCATTTTTCAGTCCAAAGGGCATTACCACAAATTGATAATGCCCTCCAGGGGTAGAAAATGCTGTCTTAGGTTTGGCTTCCTCAGCTAACCTGATTTTCCAATACCCAGCTGTCAAATCAAATGTGCTTAAGAAGTTGGCAGAAGCCAATCTATCTATAAGCTCATCTGCTCTTGGTATTGGGTGGGCATCAGTCTTAGTGACTGCATTGAGGCCTCTGTAGTCTACGCAAAACCTCATCTCTCTCTTACCACCCTGGGTGTGAGGCTTTGGCACTAGAACTACTGGGCTAGCCCAAGGGCTATCTGAGGGCTCAATGACTCCCAGTTCCAACATTTTCTGCACTTCAGTTTTGATGCAGTCTCTAACATGATCAGGCTGCCTGTAGATTTTACTCTTGACAGGCAGACTGTCTCCAGTGTCAACATCATGGGTACACCAATCAGTTTGGCTGGGTGTCAGAGAGAACATATGTCGAAAGGATTGCAGAACTTGCCTGCAATCCTGTTGCTGATGTTCAGTGAGGCTGCCACAAAAGACAACACCATCAACTGACCCATCATCAGGATTCTGAGTGAGCAGGTCTGGGAGAGGGTCACTCTCTTCCTCCTGCCCCTCATCTGTGGCCATGAGCAAGCTCATGTCCTTCCTGTCAACATATGCCTTGAGCCTGTTAACATGGAGCACTCTGAGAGGGCTCCTGGGAGTTCCAAGGTCCACCAAGTAGGTAACCTCTCCCTTTTGCTCAATGATGGTGTGGGGCCCAGACCATTTGTCTTTCAGAGCTGCTGGGGCCACTGGCTCCAGCACCCACACCTTCTGTCCTGGCTGGTACACAGTCAGTACAGCCTTTTGGTCATGCCAAGCTTTTTGAAGTTCCTGGCTGGCCTCAAGGTTTTTAGATGCCTTTTCCATATACTCAGCCATCCTGGAGCGGAGACCAAGTACATAGTCCACTATGTTGGTTGCAGGCTTTTTGAGAGGTCTCTCCCATCCTTCCTTCACCAAACACAGGGGTCCCCTTACAGGATGCCCATACAGAAGCTCAAAAGGGCTGTAGCCAACCCCCTTCTGTGGGACCTCTCTGTAAGCAAACAAGAGGCAGGGGATCAGGACATCCCATCTTCTCCTAAGAGGTTCAGGTAGTCCATGAATCATCCCTTTCAGGGTCCTGTTGAATCTCTCAACAAGCCCATTGCATTGTGGATGATAGGGTGTGGTGAACTTGTAGTTCACACCACACTCTTTCCACATGGCAGTCAGATATCCTGACATGAAGTTTGTACCTCTGTCAGAAACGACCTCCTTAGGGAAACCCACTCTGGAGAACACTCCAACTAGGGCTCTTGCCACTACAGGGGCTGTAGTGGTCCTAAGGGGAATAGCCTCAGGATACCTGGTGGCATGGTCCACCACCACCAGTATAAACTTGTGTCCTGATGCTGTCTGGGGTTCCATTGGACCAACAATGTCAATCCCCAATCTTTCAAAGGGAACCCCCACCACAGGTAGTGGTATGAGGGGGGCCTTTGTTGTGCCACCTGACTTACCACTGGCTTGGCAAGTGACACATGAGCGACAAAACTCCTTGGTATTCTCATTCATATGGGGCCAGTGAAAGTGTGAGACAAGCCTGTCCCAAGTCTTTGTCTGACCTAAATGACCTGCAAGGGGAATCTCATGGGCCAAGGTGAGAAGGAAACCTCTCAGAGACAAGGGGATGACCAGCCTCCTGGTTGCACCAGGCTTGGGGTCTCTTGACTCAGAGTACAGGAGTCCATCTTCCCAGTATACCCTGTGGGCACCTGTGGCATTCCCTGCAGCCTCAGCAGCAGCCTGCTGTCTGAGGGGTTCAAGGGAAGGGCAGCTCAACTGTTCCTTCCCCAGGTCTGCTCTGGAGGGTCCCCCTGAGCCCAGAAACTCAACTTGATCAAGTTCAAGCTCTTTAGGCTCAGTTTCCCTCAGTTCTCTCAGATCAGCCTCCTCAGAGACTTGATCCTCAACCTGGGGCAAGGGGGAAGGCAAAGCCTTACCCTTACTGCTCTTCTTCTTGGAAGGTGTCTGGTCCATCATTTCAGGATCCAGCACCTGTTCAGTGGGGCATTTTCTGGCCTGTGACCTAGTCACAGCAAGCACATGTGCTGGCAAGCCTAACATTTCCATGTGAGTCCTCTGCTCCACTTCTGACCATTGTGATGACTCCAAATCATTGCCCAACAAACAATCAACTGGGAGGTCTGAACTGACTACAACTTTCTTTTGTCCCTTCACTCCACCCCAGGAGAAAGCCACAATTGCCACACTATGACTAGTAGTGACATTGCTGGCATTGGTCACCAGGAAATCAGTACCTGGCATGATCTGTCCAGGGTCCGCAAAGTTAGGTGTCACCATGGTGACACTGGCACAAGTGTCCCTATAGGCCTGAGCCATCTTGCCATTAATCAAAGGTGTCTGCCTGTATTTGCCCAAAGTATTGGGACTTATTTCAGGGGACATATCCATATCCCCTGTACAGACAAGGACAGCCTGAGTGAGTGTGCCAACTAAGTTGTCAGACCCCTCAGTACCCAAGGTTAACCCAACTAATGCCTTGGGAGTGACACTACCACTACTGACTGTACTAGGGGGTGCAGTTGCTTTAGGAGCTGTAGTGGCAGGAGTTTGTCCTCCTCTTTTGGTGCACTCACTAAACCAGTGAGATTTACTTTTGCAGTACTGGCACCACCTTTTTGACTGGCCTTCTTGAGTCTTCTTCTTCTGGGAAGCCTGACCCCCACCCTCTTTGGTTTGTTGGGGACCTGGTGAAGACTTCTGGTCATTTTGCTCATTCTTAACATTACCCTTCTGGTCTGCTTTCTTCTGACCACCCTGGTTCTGGTTCTGGTTCTGCTTGATCCTTGTCCTGACCCATTTGTCTGCCTTCTTTCCCAATTCTTGGGGAGAGGTCAGATCTGAATCAACAAGGTGCTGGTGCAGCAACTGGTTCTGACAATTGTTCAAAATTTGTTCTCTCATCATTAGATTATACAATCCTGTGTAATCTGTAACCTTGCTACCCAGCAACCAGCCCTCCAAAGCTTTAGTGGCACAATCCACAAAATCAGACCAGTCCTGAGACTGAGTTTTCTGGGTGTCTCTGAACAGCAACCTGTACTGCTCAGTGGTTAAACCAAACCCATCAACCAGTGTATTCTTCAGGACCTGGTAATTGTTAGCATCCTCCACTCTTGTAGTGAGGAGCTTATCTCTACCTTTACCATCAAAGGAGAGCCACAGTATAGCTGCCCACTGACTCTGGGGAATGCCCTGCACAGTGCAGGCCCTCTCCAGAGCAGCCATCCATTTCTGGATGTCATCCCCTTGCTTAAAGGGGGGCACTATTTTAGTCAGGTGTTTAGTATCTAAACCCTTCTCTCTATCTCTTGGGAGATTGCTGCCACCAGTGGGAGCTAGCCCACTCATCTGCTGCTCTCTTGCCAGGGCAAGCTTCTCTTTGGCCAGGGCAATTTCTTCCCTTTCAATCCTCAGTTCAGCTTGTCTCATCCTAGCTTCATGCTCCTTTCTCTGAGGGGAAGTAAATCTCCTCTGTGGAGGATTCCTTCTCCCCTGAGAAGAGGCATTAGAGTGCAGAGATCTATTGGAGTCCCTAGAAAGAGATCTATCTCTCCTAACTCCAAGGTTAGGCCCACTTCGGGTCAGTACTGGGGGGCCCCCAGATCCTAGCCCAAGTAAGTCTAAGTTGGTCCTAGTTAGCCTTCTGACTACCTCAAGACCTTTGTCTACCTCATCCCCAGAGAGTACCTCCTGATCCTCCTCCTCAACTGCTGAATCAGTGTTGGGGAGGTCTGGATCCCCAGAGGTTCCCTCTAAGGCTGGCATGCTCTCATGTAACTGAGAGAGCTTTCTGGCATCATATGTCTCTAAGAGACCTATCAGAAAGGGAATGGTGGGGTTAGACCCCTGCTTCAGTTTCCTGGAGACACAGAGTTGCCTCATCTCCTGAAAATTGAGAGCTGCATATCTTGAAGTGACCTGTGGAGGGTCAACACTGACCAGGGGAGTCTCAGTAGAGTCCCCCTGAGTCGACATGCTTTTCTAGTGAGGTGTAAGTGGTGCACTTACCTACACTATATGTTTGCCTACTGATCCCTTGCTAGAGTTGTAGTTTAGGGTGTGCTAGGCCCTAGGAGCTACAACAGCTGGTTCAGTAGAACTCAGAGTATTCTAAGCTAAGTTATATGTACCTTTAGTACTTATGTGATCTTTCACAAGATATTCTTAGGGCATGTGTGGTAAAACAACAGCAAGCTCAAATCCCAACCGCTGCTCACCAATGTGAGAAGTTGGCCTGATGTGCAGTGTTCACTATTCTAGTGATCACTATATATCAGTCCAAACAACCCTTATTGATGATTGGTTGTAAGTCAACCTTATAGACCAGCTATCCTAGTAGCATGGATACGAGCAGTCTAAGGCTAAGACTCTAGAGGGCGTGTTAAGCCAGCTGTTTTACCATCACATTACCCCTTGAACACCCAGTGAAAGGACACCACACAAGTGTTATGAAAATAAACAGTGTATTTATTAGAATCACAACAACCCTGTACTCTTTATGAGGACAGGGTGCTAGGCACACAACAAAACTCTTACGAAAATACTTTTAAGTTAGCACGTTACACAAATGCCCGAGGGGCACGAAAAACCATATACGCTAAAAGTGGAATGCGAATTACTAGCAGGTAAGTAACAGTTCTAATAGGCTTTGGAATCGCTAGGACTGGACTAGGGAATCGTTAGATTACTACTAGGAGGCCCAGGGGACTCGGGTGCAGAGTGTGCACTCTCACGCGGGATGCGGGACAAAGTCTATGGAAGCTAGAATTCACAAAGTTAGTGTTCACGGGCGAACCCGACCTGGTAGGGAGAAAACGACAGTGGATCCTGACCCTTGGATAGTGAGGCTATGCTGGGACACCGGAGTGCCGAAGTTACCTAGCCCAGGGGCTGCAGCTGCATAGGTCTGAAAAGACGTCGGGGATCTCGTTGCCGGACCAGGAGCCTGGAAGGACGAAGTTGCTGGCAGGCGACCAGTGAAGGAAAGTTCGACGGATCCAAGCCTGGATCAAGGAAGAAGAAAACCTGAAAGCAGAGGGGACCAAGTTCTTGAATCACTAGCCAGTGATTAAGTGGGCACCAGGATGGCACCGGGCGAAGTCACCGCAGTCAGGTGAGTGGGCGCTGCTGGGCTCTGCAGTCTCTCGGACCAGGAGGCGTTGTCGGCGATCAGGATGGAGGTGCGAGCTGTCCCACGAAGGATGAAGTCGTTGGCGTCGAAGTTACCCAGGATTGGGCAACAAGCCTTGGCTAATTCAAGCCCACGCGGTGGACTCAAAATGGCGTCTTGAGTGGACCAGGAGGGTCCGGGGTGCTCCTCTTCTGGAAGGGAGCAAGGGCCAGTCTGGAGCAACCAGACCAGCAGCAGAAATGTCGTCGGGCGTCGTCGGGAAGGCCACAAGCCAACGGGCTAGTAGCCAAACAACGCGGTGAGCAGCGGAAAGCAGAAGGGCCCCACGCAGATCGTGGAGATGCTGGGGGGCTGAACTTCGGAGCTGGAGCTGCTCAGGGTGGGGGCTTCTCGGACCCCAAAGCACTCACCAGGAAATTACTCGGTGGGCTTGCTGTGCAGAAGTCGTGCAGTCTTGGCGATGGCCGGTCCCTCGAGGTCTCGTCGCACCCACGGTTCTCAGCTGTGCTGTAGAGGTGGGTAGAGGTCAGAGGTGCCAGGGAAGCCGGGTCTCGTCGAGCTGGGCAGTCGGATTCCGGAGGAAGGACGTGCAGCAGACCGCAGTGTTCTTAGATGGTGCCTGCGGATGCAGGGTGACTACTCCTTAGCCACAAGGGAGAATCTTGAGGAAGAAATCGTGAAGTCCTTTCGGGGAAAGTGGTATCTTGATTCCAAAGATGATCTGATTTGGAAGGGGGCCAGTCTCTACCTTTATCCTGTAAAAAGGGGCTGGCACGCGACTAAGTCCTGCCCTATGGGTGGGACTAGGAGGGGGGTGGTTACACCCACTTCCTTGGCGGGCTTTTCCCCAGCACAGGGTCTGGAGTGACCCTGGAACTGGTTCCAGCCAGCCTATGCACAGTGAGCACCGGGGTGCCACGTGCAGTCACCTTCCTCTAAAGCCCTGCCTACCTACAATACACAAAACCCTGTCTGGGACGGTGCTGGCACCGCCCCTGGCAGGAAACCCTTTGTCCTTATCTCCTGCTCTGGGAGGACTCCCAGCAGCAGGAGGGCAGACTTGTGTCTCGGTGGCAGCATCCATTTTGTGGATGCTAAGGCTCTGTCTGACTTTTAACCGGGTTATAGGTTACAGGCATGTCGTGTCCCTCTAGAAGGGTGGAATGCTAACCCCGTCGCCAGAATTGGCGAGGGGTTAGTATTCCAATTCGTATGACACCTTACTCGACATGTTTTGATAAAGCGATACCAGAGTTGGCACATAACCGCGAGGATTATAATGCACTTAAGAGTATATGGTATGCGATATCATGGAAACGGCTAAGGGATGGATCCCGAAAGCCGCAGACAGGCTCAGCTCATGCTAGAGCACCATCTCACACGATTCCAAGCACTCTGCCTTCAGGATTGTTAAGGCCTGCTATAGGAGTGACTGATAGGAGATTTGTGTGTCCATTTTAGGGTTAGATATAGGTATACTATATCTAAAGCAAAGGGTGAGTACACCACCTTGCCCCAGCTGTCGTGCAGCCAGTTGTGTCAGTTTTAGTTAGTCAATCCAGGGGTGGCATAATACATGCTTCAGCCCCTGGGAGACTTCTGGGTGCACCTCAGCCCTGGGTACAGGGACTTGGAGAGGGCCCAGTGCCAATTCAGTACCTGAGTACAATTTGGATAGAGAGAACAGCTAGGCTGTGGGTCTGATTAGCAGGCCCACAGCCAGGGAAAGTCGTAAACCAGTGCAGCAAAAAGCAAAAAATCTGGGTGATCATAGGATTGCAGACCCTACTCTCCTACAGGGGTACAGGGATATTTTAGGGTTCAGGGGTAGGTTTGGGTTTTGAGGTACAGGGTTATTTTTATGGTTCAGGGATAGGTTTGGGTTTTGGGGTACAGGGGTATTTTTAGGGTTCAGGGGTAGGTATGGGTTTTGGGGCACAGGGGTATTTTAAGGGTTCAGGGCTAGGTTTGGGTTTTGGGGTACAGGGGTATTTTAGGGTTATGGGGTAGGTTTAGGTTTTGGGGTACAGGGGTATTTTTAGGGTTTAGGGATAGGTTTGGGTTTTGGGGTACGGGGTATATTTATAGGGTTAAGATGGGTTAGTGTTTAAGGGTGTTGGGGTATTTTAAGGAGTAACTGTGGGTTATGATTATGGGGTGCAGGGGTATTTAAAGGGAGCAGGGTGGACACCCGGAGCTGGAATCTACAGAACCTGGGAAGAAAAAACAATGAAATATTGGGCACAACGCTCGCTTTTTTTTCGTAATCCCGCGCCCCGCACACGCCCACTCCCCCAGCACACGCCCACAGTGCACGATATGAGACATGGCATGAAGGGCTCCCAGCGTTTGTCACACCCCCAGCACACGCCCACAGCACAACGCAGACACGCCCACAAGGGACTACTTTGCTGGCACGGTTCTTTTACCTTTTAAATATATATGGTGGGCATCTGCATAACCTATGTCCTTCCCCTGCAACTGCCCTTTCCAACGCTGTATTGGGTGTTGTGATTGGTGCTGTGGTTCCTGAGTTTACCCTGCCTCAAAGGTTTGAGCTCTCTCTTTATTATATTAGTATAGATTTACAATCGGAGATTTGAAAAGAGAAGGCTGATCAGGAAGGCACAGATGACTGAAAGGTAGTCTTTAAGAATTCCCAGAGGAGAACCCTGCTGGGCCAAACATAGAATGAAGAGGAGAACCTCCGAAAGAGGGGCAGAAAGGGGATTCACAGCCTTTGCTGTGCACCATGCCACAAATTTGTTCCATCTACAGGCGTATACCATTTTAATGGAGGGACACCTGGCTGCCAAGATGACGTTACGGACTTCAGGAGGAAGGTCGAAAGCTGCCCACTGCCGCCACTCAATCTCCACACAAGGAGGTGGAGACCGGACAGGTGCGGGTGGAGGACCGTCCCCTGCTGTTGCAACAGAAGATCCTCCCGAAGAGGCAGTCTGATCGAAGGATCGATGGCCATGCTCAAGAGCTCGGGGTACCAGACTCCTCATGTCCAGTCAGGAGCCACAAGAATGACTGGGCCCGGTCTGCATTGATCTTATTCAGTCCCGACTGCCACCGTAGGAAGCCGCCCTATGCAACACCACTCTGTATGAAGTTTCCTACTCCGTAACCATGGTAGGAGGGGAGAGCATGCCAAGGACTGGGGAGGTATCCAAGTCACTGGCATCACCCAGTTTGGCTCTTCAAGCTGGTCAGCTATAGGGTCTACAGACCCCTCCCAGTCCTCCTCACCGTCCTCTGGCTGCCACTTAGGGTGTTAGGGAACGAAAGGGATGAACAGTGGTACTAAAGTACCCTCCGGCACTGGTACCGACGACAGTCTGGCACGGTGTCGAAGTCGGGTGGGGGGGTCTGGGGTCGCCGCCGTTTGGGGGCACAGCCGACGTCGGGCGTCATCACTGGAATTGGCGCTGGGGAATGAACCATGAGGTCGACTGGCGCAGAATCCGGATCCAGCCTTGGATCCTCGGGGGCAATCTGACACCGGAGCCACCGGCATCGAAGGCCCAGGACCCACAGACTAGTCCGCTGGGCCCAAAGGCGCGCCAGCTGGCCAAAGAGGCTATGAAGCGCTTTGTAAAAAGCTCTAAGCTGGGCTGGGGACGCTCCGGCTCCAGGAATGGGAGGGAAGCACGGAACCGTCCCAGACGCGGGCTCTGAAGATGGAGTTGGAGAGCTACGACACTCCGGGTCCTGCGTCGTGTCGGCCGATGGACGGGGAGAAGGCGAAGAGCTTTCATGACCGCTCCAGCAAAGACTTCGGATTCATCGCCCGGCAGTCGGAGCACGACTTCGGGTCCTGGTCGAGCTTCAGGCACCAGAGGCACACGAGGTGCGGATCCGTGACGGACATCAATTTGTGACAGGAGTCACAAGGCTTGCAACCGGTCTGACGATGGGACATCCCCGTGCTACCATAAGTCGAATACTCAAAAAAGACGTCGACAAAAGTCGAAAAAAGTTTAGTCAAAAAATTACTAAAGGTCAAGCTCTCTCCAGATCTGCACTGGCCGGCGCGGAAAAATAAAGAACTGACGTCAGCACGTAGGTGCAGCGTCTAAGTAGATACCGCAATGTCACCCCAGCGACCACGACACCAGAGTAGACCGATGCGGAGGGGTATTGATACAGAAAAATTCTCTGGATCCAGTCTGATGCCTGGGGGTAATTCTAAGGTAAGGAATCTATAACTAAATGTCTCTTTCAGATATCTCAGTCTACATAATACAGCGCCTGACATAAATACATGCCTTTTCAGTTTATTATTTCAACCCACAACAAACTCGAAATTGTATTTAACAATATGTACCAGGCAAAAAGTGTTATCAACACAAGCGAAAATCCTGGCTCTAGCCTAATCTGTGGGTATTGATGGTGCCGCCCTGGCCTGGATTGCTAGTTTTCTTTCTAATCGTACTTTTCAAGTCTATTCTTCCTCGTCTGTCTCCTCCATCTTTTCCTCCCCTCACGGTGTGCCCCAGGGGTCTATTCTCAGCCCTCTTTTTTTCAATCTCTATGTGAGACCTCTTGCTTTTCTGGCAGAACAAGCAGGCCTCACAATCTATTCTTACGCAGACGATACACAAATCGTCTATTCGCTATCCACCAATAAACATCTCCCTACGTCCTCCTTACAGTCCGGGCTGGAGCAAATTGCCAACTGGATGCACAGCCATAAATTAAAATTGAATGGCGATAAAACTGAGTTACTTCTATTCGGCCCTCTCACTTCGCTTTGGGGCCCTCAACATTGGCCTCATCAGATGGGTCCCACTCCTACCCCTTCAGCCTCAGTTCGCAACCTCGGGGTCATTTTTGACAACCAGCTGTCTTTTAAGCAACACGTGGTAAAAGTCTCTGCCACCTGCACTACCATCTTAAGGTGGCTGAGAAAAATCAGGTGGATGCTTCCAGCTGATACCCTGAGGATAGTAGTCCAGGCCCTTGTCACCTCACGCTTGGACTACGGGAACATTCTGCTTCTGGGTGCTTGTAAAGAGGTAACAAAGAAACTTCAGGTGGTCCAGAATTTGGCAGTCCGCCTTCTTTGTAACTTGCCTGCCAGGTCATCGGCCTCTATCCATCTGCGCGAGCTGCATTGGTTACGCATTGAGAGCCGAGTAAAGTTTAAAGCGCTCTGCATAATGCACCATATTAAAATGGGTAAAGCTCCTAAATATTTATCTTCCTTAGTCCAGCAGTATGTTCCATCCCGTACACTGAGATCCTCTACACAAAACAAGTTTACGACCCCGCGGGTCAACAGAGCTAAAATGGGCGGCCGCTCGTTTGCTCTATTGGCACCCTCTTTATGGAACTCTATGCCCCAGTCCCTGCGATCTGAAACATGTTACCTGATATTCCGCAAGGGAATAAAGACCTGGCTTTTTAACACTTAATTCTGTATCCTACTCCCACTCAACTCACTCATTCTCTGTTTATCTTTAGCGCCGGGAAACCTTCGGGTAGCTGTGCGCTCAATAAATGTAATTATAATAATAATAATAATAATAATCGATTGTAAATGTGGCTTTTTATACACACAAAGTCTCCTCTACAGAGGTAATGTATGGTTGTCTTTTGGCCACCAATGTTCGGAAACCAAATAGGGGCCACACAGGGTAATATGGAGGTACTGGTAGCCTAACTATATTTAAAACTTTCGCTTTTTAAATATATTTTGCAGTTACTGGTGAGGTAGTGTTTGAGTTTCCTTGGCAGACACAGTCTGTGATCTTCACCACTCTCTAGACAGACCCATGTCACAGTAGATGGTCATACAAGCACAGGCATAACTATTTACAAAGCAGGTGCAAGCCTATAACCAGGTCAGGTTAACTGTGATTAGCTACTGAACATATTGTCAATGAGCTAAATGCTAATCCCTGGTGAAAAGCGCGGTCGTTTGGATATTAAACAACTGTAAATGTATGGTTCCTGGGTGACTCCTCTATTTCTGAGAATATTGTACTGTTAGAAAGGCCTTAATACCTCATGACTTGTAGGTCACATCAGATGTCAGTAGCTCGCTGTGCCATCTTACCTACCCATAGTCATAAAATCCAGCTGACTCATTGGGCCTCGTTCACAAGGCTGTTTGTTCATGTAAACATCCTTTCATACACAATTACTCTTCTTCATAGAGGCAAACGAATTTTGTAATTCACAGAAGTCAATTTTGCAATTGCGATAGGGTTTACTCACACTGAGGGTTCCATGAGAGCATTCTCTCCCCTCTTGTGTTTGAGGAGGAAATGACGTGGAAGTATTGAACACCCACATACTCAGCTTTGTGGGTAGTGGCAAACCTTTTTCTTGTCTCACACTAGAAACTGTGTGATATGTACTTCTGTTAAGAGAAGGAGCACATTTCTTATGTGCGTTGAAAGAGGAAGGGAACAAACCCTCCCCCAAAATGGGTGGGTAGTGTGTGTGGCTAAAAAGGAAAACAGTAATGAAGTAAACCTGCACTCAAACGAAAAGCCATACTAGAGGGCACTAAAGAACTCGCTCTCCCAATGATCACAAGGGTAAAGGAGGTGGACAGGTACAAAACTGCAAAACTACATTATTTAACCATCTTAGTCCTACGTACAAAGTTGATGGGGAAACCACACATTGCCAATGTTTCACCCACGGCCATGGGCTTTGCCAAAGTGCGTAATTTTTTATTACATGCGACAAATACATGATTATATTGATTCTCAGAAGCAAACAAGGAATATACGACACTTTTCTAGGATTACTCTTGGAAAACTTGGGACTGGCAGAAATCCTGGTGGGAACATGTAATTGTGACAGTATGCACTGTACAATTTAATTTTTATAGTGCACCTTTTAGCATCATGCAATTGTACATACTTATGAAACACAAATTTACAATTTCGGGTATATGAAAGAAAACACAATGCTATATTGATCAAGTTCTACAGCTGCTTCATGATACAAATCTAGAGTTCATAGGTCAGTAATTCAAGATCTTCACCTCAGATAGATATCTCTGCAGCTGGTACTCAGCCCAGTAACTTTCTAACCACCATGATGTAGAAACAGACATGTTTATATAAACCAATACCTCATCCTTTAAAATACAATCATTTCAAAAGGTACATATACATTTATAGTAAATAAACCCGCCAGACCCATTAATAAAAAAAGAAATAGAAAAAAAATAGCATTTAGTGCGCCTGGAAAATACAGAAAACATCGCTTATGTAATAAAAATAAAAGTTCTTCAAATGATACCTTGAATAATTTACGCCTGTTCGCCGCTCCTCTTCTCTACATAAGGACAATATTTGGGTTCAGAGGAGTGAGCGCAAAGCAGGGTGGGAAGCAGACAGCTGTGTGTTCCATACACAGCAAAAAGTTCAAAGTGCCCGCTTCCTCTTCCAGCGCGCGCACAAGCATCTCTTCCAACATAAATGGAGAGGTTGCTAAACTACAGTGGGAGCAGCAGCTGCGGGGGAGGAGAGATGGTTGAGGGGGAGGCGAGGGAGTCCGTTAACGCATTCATTGCCTCAATAATGCCTACAGCAGTTTGGAGGACTAGGAAGCGGCTTAAACGATGGACTAAAGGCCGATTCATACCAAATGATTGCAAAAAGGCCACCCGGGCAATCTGATCTGGAAATTCCCATACCTGCAACAGAAACTAGGCCCTGCACTTCGGTCTACTACCTTCTCCGGCCAGACCCGTATCTCTTACAGCCTCGAATTCTGAGCTCTTAGATGTTTTCTTTATTGGTGTCAAGTACTTTTGAAAATTATATTTTTCCTTCTGCTTTTTGCAAACAGTGGCCAAATAGTAAACAGCTGCCAGTGGGGCTGAGCCCTAAATTAGTGTGATCAGATGGCACTATGTCACCACTTTTCCATTCCTGGTCTTTGCTTTTACTTATCTGTGCATTCTGGAATTTGTAGTTTTGGTCCACTTTAATTGTGCCAATCAGACAAACACACCTAATAACAATGATCTATAAAAGCAAAGTGGTGGACCAGTGGCTTGGAGCCATTAGGTTACCCAACCTTAATCCTGAGATAGACTAGTGTTATCTAAATGCACCTTATGCGAGATGCCATGAGCAGTAACACACTCGCATCCAATCGATGTCCCTCATGTGACAGATCGACCACCTCCTCTGCCCACTTCCCTTTAAGACCATAACAATCCCACTGATGACCACTCTTAAAGACCATGCCCCACCACCTATACAGCCAATATTTTGAGTCATCATCCGTTTCCAACGACGTAATTTTGGGAATGTCAAATCCGAGGATAATGATGTCTTAAAAGACTTAAAAGCTAACATTACTACATAATTCTGAAGGACGCTCACACGCCCCTATAACAATGATTTGTAGAAGAGCCACATTCCATCACAAAGAAACACTTCAGGAAGGAGGGGGTGGGGGAGGGAAACACCACCGAAAACCACCCCTTTGAGGGAGAGACCAAGCATCACTCAGAAGGCTGCATCTGAAGAGCGGGAGTGCACAGCCACATCGAAGATGTCATTTTGGGGGACCCAACAGCATAACAGACTACAATACTTTGGAGGTAATAACCTAGTCAAAAAGATACCCAGTTTAATATGCCAACCATAAATATGCTTCTACAGTCAGCCTGTGTAAAGAACAATTGTCTTGTGTTGGGGCCTGAGTCACACCAAACAGGAGCACAGAGGGAACTTCAGACTGGTACTCATCCCTTCCCCAAGGTGCTTTCTTTCTCTAGGTGACATTGACCCCATTGCAATGGACATTGTTCAGACATGTTTAACACTAGCCTTCCACTGCTGAAGTCACAGCTTTTCAAGTAACTTGCTCAATCATCATCTATCAATGGGTTTTGAAGTGGTCTTTGATTTAGGCTGTTGATTAGTAATCAATAAACATCTGCCATTACTACCCAGTCTGTTGAGCCATTAACAATTTATCCCACCCTTCACATAACACATTTCTATAGCCATCAATCACTTGGGCTTGCTTAGACATCTGCCTGTCAATCCCTCCTAACAATTATATCAAACATGGACCCGCCCAGAGAGCGCGCGCCGCGGCGAAACAAGATGGCCGCTCCCTGCTGAGCTCCGCGATGTCGGGCAGCGCTCGATGACGAAGGTATTGTCTCAGGTCGGTGTTTTTCCTCCAAACAAGTGGATTCTGCATCCGGAGGCAGCCCCCTCATTTTGGTATGCTTCTGTGACTACACATGTCGTTTTTAACCTATTTCGGAGAGGAAATGCTCCTCACTTGAAAACGGCCACCATTTTGTTTTTTTTCATTCCTATCAAACATCGTTTTTTTTCCTTTGTCTCGCCCTTGTGGCTGCTGCAGTTACCAACGACGAGCACTTTTGCAGCTTTTCTCTATGAAGTCCTCTCCCTTGCCTGATGGTTATATGTTCTCTGGAACTTGGATTCGCTTCAGCACTATCCTTTAATCACCTGTCAGTGGACATTGTGAACTACTCATTTGTCCGCATAGAGGTGCTGTTATTTCATCAAGTTATGCTGCATTTTTGAGTCATCTTTAATGCTCCTCACCTTTCTTCTTTTTTTTTTTCTTTTTGTTCCTCTGCGCTCCAGTGGTCCTTCCATTTCCTTTTGTCTTATAATTTGGTCCTTTTGGTGATTTGTGGACAATAGAGCCTGCACATAACTCCAAGACCCACGGTGCTGCTTCTGTTACACAAAAAGATTCATCTTCCACTGGTAAACTCCTAAAAAAAGACCTTCCGTCTCCTTCTAAATCCCCACTTCCTGTTACGTTGGAGGATATTATGGAGGAGCTACGTCTAATACGCCCTTTCATGACTGATACCACTACTACTCTTCAAAGACTTGATGATAAATGGTCCAGTCTGGATAAGAGGGTTTCTGATGTGGAACAAAAAATTAGCGACGCTCAGGATGTTGTTGTCAAGGTTGCCAGCCTTACCAAGGAGGTCGACTTGCTCAAAAAAACCTCTGAGGATTTGGAAAATTGAAATATGCGCAATAACTTGCGAATTTATGGCATTCCGGAGAACTCGGAGGGTCTGACATCATCCAATTCTTAAAAACTCAAGTCCTACCTATTACTGGCTTTCCTAAGCACCTGGATGTTAATGTACAAAGGGCTCACCGTCTTGGACCAAAAAATTCCTCTTCATCATCTAAACCCAGAGGCATTATTGCTTATTTTCTTCTCTATTCAGACCTAATGTCTATTCCTCACTCTGCTAAGCAGCACAAGCAGTTACTTTAGTCTGGCCACAAAGTTTTTTTCACTCAAGATGTTTCTAAACCAACTGCTGCATGGTGCGACGAATTTCTAGACTTGAGGCCTGCGCTTCGATCTATGAATGCCAGATATGGTCTCATTCATCCTTGTTGTTTCAAAGTGACCTATAAAGAAAGAACTTTAAGTTTCGACGATCCAGCGGACCTTCGGAAGTTTATCAATACCCATAAGTATGAATCCATGGAACTCAGCACAGCATACCTTAATTCCTGTTTTTTTTTTTGCTTGTTGTCTTCTATCTTTTTGACATCTTGTTTTCTATAGTAATGTTGTTCTTGTTCTTCTCATCTTGTTTTCTAGGTTCCCTCTTCATTGTTTCCGCTCTTCATCCCATTTTTGTGCTGCCCCGATGTCTGTTCTGTGCATTTCGTTATGCTGCCTTATCTTCCCAATTGTTTGGTGAGTTCCCTTCATTTGTCTTATTTGGTCGTGTTTGGTCTCTAGACCTTTTTCCCTTTTCTTTGTTCTCTTTGTACATATTGTTTTTGAGATCTCGCATTTGACTTTTTCTCTTGCTCACGCGGCTGTTTCGTTCCTCGCTGCTCCCACTCTCACTCCATTGTCCTTCGTGTCCTAGTCGTCAATGGCTAAAGTCTCTCGGCTTGTTGCCACTCTTTTCTTTTCTCTTTATCTCAGGGGAGTTTTGGTCTCCCACTCCGTTCTTTTTCCCTTTATCTCCTTTCCTCTGCTCTTTATCTCTATTCCTTCTCTCTCTACTTCTTTTTCTCTTCTCTCATGGATTATACTTCCCTTATCATGCTCTTCTCTTTTTTTTAAGGGATTCTGCATTTGTTTCTGCTCCTCTTATTTCCTGTTTTTTAGCTACTCACATCATAACTCTCCTCTGTCTTCTTAACTTTCCCATAATCTGCTTCCTCCTATTTCCTTCTCTGCAGTGGATCTGGGTTCTATTCTCTTACTCGCTATTTTTCCTTCCAGTAGCCTTTCTTTTTTCTTCTCTAATTTTTATCCTTTGCTTCTTCCTACTACGCTACGCTCCTTATTTTCTATTTTCTTGCCTATTTTTCTTTGACTTCCAGAAATGAATAGTCTTCGTGTCATTTCCTGGAATGTTAAAGGTCTTCACAACCCGATCAAGAAACAACGGGTTCTGTCTCACTTAGCAAGACTGAAATGCCAAGTTGCTTTGTTACAAGAAACTCACCTCTCCCACAAAGACCTGTCTCTTCTACGCAAACAGTGGGTGGGAGAAGTATTTTGTTCTCCTTCAGTTAGCAACAAAAATTGAGTTATTATTTTGTTTCACAAATCTTTATCTACTCAGTTAAAAAATGAGTTCTCAGATGCTAATGGTAGATGGTTCTATTTGAATGTTACAGTTAATAATGTAGATTTATCCTTTTTTAATGTTTATGGTCCTAATGGTATTGATTTAACTTTCTGGAATGATTTCTCTATGTTTCTCTCCTCGCATACTACTACTGATTTAATTGCCGGTGGTGATTGTAATCAACCAATGGACCCTTTCCTAGACCGCAAGTCTCAAGCCAGATTTATCCCTAATAAGATGCAAAAGACTTTTACAAGGCTATATCTTCTCGAGGCCTACTTGACTCCTGGAGATTATCCCACCCTGACACCTTAGAATTTTCCTTTTTTCCCCTGTCCATGCATCACACTCCTGTATAGATTACATTTTTCTCACTCAACATACCCTCCAATTCATGACAAATGTTGAAATTGGTTCTATCCTCATTTCAGATCACGCCCCCGTTATTCTTGACATAGACTTACCTTCTCCTACTCCCAGGAGATGGTCCTCTTGTGCACCGCTTTCCCCTTCTTAGCGCCCACGTAACCAACAAAGAGTTGGTCATCCACCCGGAACTGGCGTGTGCGATCCAAATAGAAGTGCGCTGGGGATGCCCAGACGTGGGTCCCAGGCACTCCACACCACTGGAATCAAGCTAGCCGGGCTGAAGAGAGGTGTTACCTCGAAACCGGTCCGGTCCTCGGATGCTTGATTCCGTTCTGGGAAGGACATGGCTTTTGTAGTTCGGACTGGACTGTTCCCATGGGGCAACAGGGTCAGAGCTGATTTGCATATCGCCATTGTCTAACCCAGGGTGGTGTGGAGTGCAAAAAAACGATGGATTTGGGCCCAGATCTTTTGACTGGGGGAGTGTGTGACATTGATCCACATTCAGTCCATCACTTGTTGTTTTTGCAATTGCCGCCCTAAGTGCGCTGGGGATGCCCAGACGTGGGTCCCAGGCACTCCACACCACTGGAATCAAGCTAGCCGGGCTGAAGAGAGGTGTTACCTCGAAACCGGTCCGGTCCTCGGATGCTTGATTCCGTTCTGGGAAGGACATGGCTTTTGTAGTTTGGACTGGACTGTTCCCATGGGGCAACAGGGTCAGAGCTGATTTGCATATCGCCATTGTCTAACCCAGGGTGGTGTGGAGTGCAAAAAAACGATGGATTTGGGCCCAGATCTTTTGACTGGGGGAGTGTGTGACATTGATCCACATTCAGTCCATCACTTGTTGTTTTTGCAATTGCCGCCCTAAGTGCGCTGGGGATGCCCAGACGTGGGTCCCAGGCACTCCACACCACTGGAATCAAGCTAGCCGGGCTGAAGAGAGGTGTTACCTCGAAACCGGTCCGGTCCTCGGATGCTTGATTCCGTTCTGGGAAGGACATGGCTTTTGTAGTTCGGACTGGACTGTTCCCATGGGGCAACAGGGTCAGAGCTGATTTGCATATCGCCATTGTCTAACCCAGGGTGGTGTGGAGTGCAAAAAAACGATGGATTTGGGCCCAGATCTTTTGACTGGGGGAGTGTGTGACATTGATCCACATTCAGTCCATCACTTGTTGTTTTTGCAATTGCCGCCCTAAGTGCGCTGGGGATGCCCAGACGTGGGTCCCAGGCACTCCACACCACTGGAATCAAGCTAGCCGGGCTGAAGAGAGGTGTTACCTCGAAACCGGTCCGGTCCTCGGATGCTTGATTCCGTTCTGGGAAGGACATGGCTTTTGTAGTTCGGACTGGACTGTTCCCATGGGGCAACAGGGTCAGAGCTGATTTGCATATCGCCATTGTCTAACCCAGGGTGGTGTGGAGTGCAAAAAAACGATGGATTTGGGCCCAGATCTTTTGACTGGGGGAGTGTGTGACATTGATCCACATTCAGTCCATCACTTGTTGTTTATGCAATTGCCGCCCTAAGTGCGCTGGGGATGCCCAGACGTGGGTCCCAGGCACTCCACACCACTGGAATCAAGCTAGCCGGGCTGAAGAGAGGTGTTACCTCGAAACCGGTCCGGTCCTCGGATGCTTGATTCCGTTCTGGGAAGGACATGGCTTTTGTAGTTCGGACTGGACTGTTCCCATGGGGCAACAGGGTCAGAGCTGATTTGCATATCGCCATTGTCTAACCCAGGGTGGTGTGGAGTGCAAAAAAACGATGGATTTGGGCCCAGATCTTTTGACTGGGGGAGTGTGTGACATTGATCCACATTCAGTCCATCACTTGTTGTTTTTGCAATTGCCGCCCTAAGTGCGCTGGGGATGCCCAGACGTGGGTCCCAGGCACTCCACACCACTGGAATCAAGCTAGCCGGGCTGAAGAGAGGTGTTACCTCGAAACCGGTCCGGTCCTCGGATGCTTGATTCCGTTCTGGGAAGGACATGGCTTTTGTAGTTCGGACTGGACTGTTCCCATGGGGCAACAGGGTCAGAGCTGATTTGCATATCGCCATTGTCTAACCCAGGGTGGTGTGGAGTGCAAAAAAACGATGGATTTGGGCCCAGATCTTTTGACTGGGGGAGTGTGTGACATTGATCCACATTCAGTCCATCACTTGTTGTTTTTGCAATTGCCGCCCTAAGTGCGCTGGGGATGCCCAGACGTGGGTCCCAGGCACTCCACACCACTGGAATCAAGCTAGCCGGGCTGAAGAGAGGTGTTACCTCGAAACCGGTCCGGTCCTCGGATGCTTGATTCCGTTCTGGGAAGGACATGGCTTTTGTAGTTCGGACTGGACTGTTCCCATGGGGCAACAGGGTCAGAGCTGATTTGCATATCGCCATTGTCTAACCCAGGGTGGTGTGGAGTGCAAAAAAACGATGGATTTGGGCCCAGATCTTTTGACTGGGGGAGTGTGTGACATTGATCCACATTCAGTCCATCACTTGTTGTTTTTGCAATTGCCGCCCTAAGTGCGCTGGGGATGCCCAGACGTGGGTCCCAGGCACTCCACACCACTGGAATCAAGCTAGCCGGGCTGAAGAGAGGTGTTACCTCGAAACCGGTCCGGTCCTCGGATGCTTGATTCCGTTCTGGGAAGGACATGGCTTTTGTAGTTCGGACTGGACTGTTCCCATGGGGCAACAGGGTCAGAGCTGATTTGCATATCGCCATTGTCTAACCCAGGGTGGTGTGGAGTGCAAAAAAACGATGGATTTGGGCCCAGATCTTTTGACTGGGGGAGTGTGTGACATTGATCCACATTCAGTCCATCACTTGTTGTTTTTGCAATTGCCGCCCTAAGTGCGCTGGGGATGCCCAGACGTGGGTCCCAGGCACTCCACACCACTGGAATCAAGCTAGCCGGGCTGAAGAGAGGTGTTACCTCGAAACCGGTCCGGTCCTCGGATGCTTGATTCCGTTCTGGGAAGGACATTGCTTTTGTAGTTCGGACTGGACTGTTCCCATGGGGCAACAGGGTTAGAGCTGATTTGCATATCGCCATTGTCTAACCCAGGGTGGTGTGGAGTGCAAAAAAACGATGGATTTGGGCCCAGATCTTTTGACTGGGGGAGTGTGTGACATTGATCCACATTCAGTCCATCACTTGTTGTTTTTGCAATTGCCGCCCTAAGTGCGCTGGGGATGCCCAGACGTGGGTCCCAGGCACTCCACACCACTGGAATCAAGCTAGCCGGGCTGAAGAGAGGTGTTACCTCGAAACCGGTCCGGTCCTCGGATGCTTGATTCCGTTCTGGGAAGGACATGGCTTTTGTAGTTCGGACTGGACTGTTCCCATGGGGCAACAGGGTCAGAGCTGATTTGCATATCGCCATTGTCTAACCCAGGGTGGTGTGGAGTGCAAAAAAACGATGGATTTGGGCCCAGATCTTTTGACTGGGGGAGTGTGTGACATTGATCCACATTCAGTCCATCACTTGTTGTTTTTGCAATTGCCGCCCTAAGTGCGCTGGGGATGCCCAGACGTGGGTCCCAGGCACTCCACACCACTGGAATCAAGCTAGCCGGGCTGAAGAGAGGTGTTACCTCGAAACCGGTCCGGTCCTCGGATGCTTGATTCCGTTCTGGGAAGGACATGGCTTTTGTAGTTCGGACTGGACTGTTCCCATGGGGCAACAGGGTCAGAGCTGATTTGCATATCGCCATTGTCTAACCCAGGGTGGTGTGGAGTGCAAAAAAACGATGGATTTGGGCCCAGATCTTTTGACTGGGGGAGTGTGTGACATTGATCCACATTCAGTCCATCACTTGTTGTTTTTGCAATTGCCGCCCTAAGTGCGCTGGGGATGCCCAGACGTGGGTCCCAGGCACTCCACACCACTGGAATCAAGCTAGCCGGGCTGAAGAGAGGTGTTACCTCGAAACCGGTCCGGTCCTCGGATGCTTGATTCCGTTCTGGGAAGGACATGGCTTTTGTAGTTCGGACTTTACTGTTCCCATGGGGCAACAGGGTCAGAGCTGATTTGCATATCGCCATTGTCTAACCCAGGGTGGTGTGGAGTGCAAAAAAACGATGGATTTGGGCACAGATCTTTTGACTGGGGGAGTGTGTGACATTGATCCACATTCAGTCCATCACTTGTTGTTTTTGCAATTGCCGCCCTAAGTGCGCTGGGGATGCCCAGACGTGGGTCCCAGGCACTCCACACCACTGGAATCAAGCTAGCCGGGCTGAAGAGAGGTGTTACCTCGAAACCGGTCCGGTCCTCGGATGCTTGATTCCGTTCTGGGAAGGACATGGCTTTTGTAGTTCGGACTGGACTGTTCCCATGGGGCAACAGGGTCAGAGCTGATTTGCATATCGCCATTGTCTAACCCAGGGTGGTGTGGAGTGCAAAAAAACGATGGATTTGGGCCCAGATCTTTTGACTGGGGGAGTGTGTGACATTGATCCACATTCAGTCCATCACTTGTTGTTTATGCAATTGCCGCCCTAAGTGCGCTGGGGATGCCCAGACGTGGGTCCCAGGCACTCCACACCACTGGAATCAAGCTAGCCGGGCTGAAGAGAGGTGTTACCTCGAAACCGGTCCGGTCCTCGGATGCTTGATTCCGTTCTGGGAAGGACATGGCTTTTGTAGTTCGGACTGGACTGTTCCCATGGGGCAACAGGGTCAGAGCTGATTTGCATATCGCCATTGTCTAACCCAGGGTGGTGTGGAGTGCAAAAAAACGATGGATTTGGGCCCAGATCTTTTGACTGGGGGAGTGTGTGACATTGATCCACATTCAGTCCATCACTTGTTGTTTTTCCAAATAGAAGGAGAGCGCACGTTTTGGGTCCAGACGGTGGAGCCGCTCTTCCTCTTTAGAGGGATGCGGGGGCGGGAAGAAGGTTGGCAAGGTGATAGACTGCCCGATGTGGAAGGCTGTGACAACCTTGGGCAGGAAAGATGGCTTAGTACGCAACACAACCTTGTCCGGATGGACAGAAAGGAAAGGAGGAGTACAAGAAAGGGCCTGGAGCTCACTCACTCTCCTGGCAGAGGTGATGGCAACCAGGAAAGCAGTCTTCAAAGTAAGAAGACGGAGAGGACAGTTGTGAAGTGACTCAAAGGGAGCGCACATCAGAAAAGTAAGTACAAGGTTCAAGTCCCACTGAGGCATCACAAACGGAACAGGAGGGAACGTGTGTGTGATGCCTTTAAGAAAATGATTTACAATAGGGGACTTGAACAAGGAAGGTTGATCAGGCAGCCTTAGAAAGGCTGAAAGGGCAGAAAGGTAGCCCTTGATAGTGCCCAGAGCAGAGCCCTGCTGGGCAAGAGAAAGAAGGAAGAGAAGAACCTCTGAGAGAGGGGCAGCAAGAGGATCCACAGCCTTTGCTGTGCACCATGCCACAAATCTGTTCCACCTGCAGGCGTATACCGACTTTGTGGAGGGACGCCTGGCTGCCAGAATGACGTTACAGACTTCAGGAGGCAAGTCAAATGGCCTCAACTGTCGCCGCTCAATCTCCAAGCATGGAGGTGGAGACTGGACAGGTTCGGGTGGAGGACCGTCCCCTGCTGCTGCGACAGAAGGTCCTCCTGAAGAGGCAGACGAACCGGGGGATCGACTGACATACTGAGTAGCTCTGGATACCAGTACCTTCGTGCCCAGTACGGAGCCACAAGGATGACTTGGGCCCGGTCGCGCTTGATCTTCTTCAGCACTCTGGGCAGAAGTGGTATAGGCGGAAAGGCGTACAATAGACCGCAACTCCACTCGCGATGAAAAGCGTCTCCGAGCGAGTGCCGCCTTGGAAATTCCAACGCGCAGAATTGATGACATTGTGCGTTCTTTTTGGTGGCGAATAGATCTAACCAAGGCTCTCCCCATCGCTGAAAGAGGCCTTGCGCCACGTCCGAGTTCAGACGCCATTCGTGATCCATCATGCACCGACGGCTGAGCTCGTCCGCCCTGGCGTTCAGAGAACCTGCCAGGTGTTGAGCCACTAGGGTCACGCCCTGGCGTTCCAGCCACTGCCAAAGGCGCAGAGCCTCTTAGCAAAGGGTCCACGACCCCACCCCGCCCTGTTTGTTGCAGTACCACATGGCGGTGGTGTTGTCCGTAAACACCTGCACTACACTCCCCCGGACAGAGGGGAGGAATACTTTCAGTGCTAGACGAATCGCCCGCAACTCCAAAAGGTTGATGTGGAGCCGGACCTCCGCCGGAGACCAGATGCCTCTGATCTCCGCCTCTCCCATGTGGCCTCCCCAGCCCTGGAGGGACGCATTCGTCACAACTACGTGCTCCGGTTGGGGAAGGGAGAGGGATCTGCCGCTGACTCAATCGCGGTCCGTGAGCCACCACTGCAGCTGTCTCGCAGTGCCCTCCGAGATCAGGACGTGGTCAGACAGGTTGCCCTGATGCTGGGCCCACTGAAACTTCAGGTCCCACTGCAGAGCCCGCATCCGCCACCTGGCGTGATGCACCAGTAGGATGCAGGAGGCCATCAGCCCCAGAATCTGCAGCGTCAACCTGACCGAGACCCGGGATAAAGGCTGAAATAGTGGAATCAGAGCCTGAATATCCCGGACCCGCTGTTCGGGAGGATAAACCCGAAACTGCGCTGAGTCCAGAACCGCTCCGATGAAGAGGAGCTTCTGAGAGGGACACAGGTGTGACTTCGGCACATTGAGGGAGAACCCCAGCTGGTGCAGGAGGTCTGCCGTTGTCTGGAGGTGGCTGACGACTGTTTGGTCGCCCGCCTTCAACAACCAGTCGTCGAGGTAGGGGAAGACTGAACCCCCTAACCTGCGCAGATGAGCTGCGATCACCGCCATCACCTTTGTGAACACCCGTGGGGCGCTCGTAAGGCCGAAGGGGAGCACGGTATACTGAAAGTGCTCGTGGCCAACCGTGAATCGCAGGTAGCGCCGGTGGGCCGGCAGGACGGGGATGTGGAAATAAGCGTCCTGCAAGTCCAACGCTACCATCCAGTCTCCTGGATCCAGGGCAGCTAAGACCTGAACCAGTGTCAGCATTTTGAACTTCTCCTTCCGGAGGAAGCCGTTGACGTTCCTTAGGTCCAAGATAGGGCGTAGGCCCCCTTTGCCCTTCTTGGGTACCAGAAAGTAGTGGGAGTAACAACCACACCCTACTTCTGGCCCAGGAACGCGCTCGATGGCCCCCTTGGCCAAGAGGGCCGTAACTTCCTCCTGCAGAAGCCGCAAATGATCCCCCGATACTCGGTGGTTCTGCGGTGGCATGACTGGAGGGGTCCCCTTGATGGGGAGGGAGTAGCCCCTTCGGACGATTTGCAGCACCCACCTGTCCGACGTGAAAGTGCGCCAGTGGAGGAGGTGATGGCGAACCCTGCCCCCCACTGGCGTCACATGGGCCTGAAAGCACGGACTAGGAGGGTTTTGAGGCGGATGCCGCGGGGGAAGGTGTGGACTGACCTCGCCGTTGTCCCCGACCGCCTCCCCGGCGGTTTCCACGGCCGCCACCGCGCTGGGTATTACCCTGCGGAGCGTGGCTGGCAGCACGTGTGGGTACACCCCTTCCGTGGCCACGAAAGGAGTGAAAGGCAGCCGATTGCTGGTGCGGGGCCCAGAGGCCCAAGGACTTGGCAGTAGCCCTGGAGTCCTTAAAGCGCTCAAGCGCATGGTCTGCCTTGTCGCCAAAAAGGCGACGGCCATCAAACGACATGTCCATCAGTGTGTTTTGGACATCGGCCGAAAAGTTGGCGGACCTCAACCAGGCGTGACGTCTGACCGCCACTGTCGTTGCCATCGCCCTACCTAGTGAGTCGGTGGTATCCAGCCCACACCGGATAGAATATCTGGCTGCATCCCGGCCCTCCACAAGGGCTTGGCCGAGTTTGGCCCGTACCTCCAACGGACACTCTGGCAGCACGTCCGCAACCGTATCCCACAGAGAGTGGGTGTAGCGGCCCAAGAGGCATGCGGTGTTGGAAGACCGCAGTCCCAGACTAAGGGATGAGAAGATCTTTTTACCGTACTGCTCATACCTCTTGGATTCCCTGTCCGGCGGAGCCGACGGGAATGCGTTCTGGGAATTGGAGGCCTGGATGAGCAGGCTCTCGGGGGTGGGGTGGGTGGACAGGAAACATGGGTCACCCGGAGCAGGGCGGTGGCGTCTGGCCACGTTCCTATCTACAGGCGAACCTGGAGCGGGCTTGGACCAAGTGCCCAAAAGAACGTCGGTCAAGGCCTCATTAAACGGCAGCAGAGGCTCAGCTGAGCATGACTGCGGCTTAAGGACCTCAGTGAAGAGGTTAGTCCTCACGGCCGCGACGGGGAGCTCAAGGCCCAAGGCCTTGGCTGCCCTCATCAACACCACACTACAGGTTGCCCCCTCCTCCGTAGCCACGGTAGGAGGTGAGACAAAACCAGTGTCGGGCGAAGTGTCCAGACCACTGGCATCCCCAAGTTCACCTGTCCAGTCCTCCTGGGACTGACCTTCACGTGTCAGAGGGTCCTCAGACCCCTCCCAATACTCCTCATCACCCATCTCCTGGTATTCAGGGTCAGAAAATGATGGGGCCGGTTCATGGAAAGTAAACTCTCCGAACGGCGTCTGAAGCGGCGCCCAGCGGCACCGCTTCGGCACCGGAACCGGGTCGAGGGAGGCATAGGGGACGGCGCCACTCGAGGGCGGTGCCGGGGGTGACACCTGGGGGGTCGGCGCCGGGGAGGTCGTCAAGTCCACCGGCGGCGACCCGGATCCGGAAACGGGCCCGAAGGCGCCGGCGGGCCCGAAGGCGCCGGCGGAGCCGAAGCACCCGACGGCGTCGGGACCGAAGCCCCCAACCCGCTAGGCCCCTCAGATGGGTCCGCTGGGCCCGGAGGCGCAGCGGAGCCCGTCGGAGGAGAGAGGGACCTCATGGCCATGAGGAACCGCTCGATCTCCTCCGGCGTCACGTTATGCCCAGGGACCGGAGGGTATGGGGCCGGACGCGGCGCCTGTGACTCCGACAGAGCCGCGTGGGCGGTGTCACCAGAACCCCCGGCCGGAGTCGGAAGAGCGATGACGTCTCTTTGACTTCTTGTGCTTACCTGACGACTTCGACCCGGAGGAGTGATGTCGACTCCCGGAGCTCCGATGGCTCCTCTCCCGCGACCGGTCCCTCGACCTCCGTGCGGACCGGGACCGTTCTCGGCGCGGGGCCGACTGCCTGAGTTCGAGCCGCTTACGGGACCGCTCCCGCCTAGCTTTCGAAGTCAGGGCCCGACAGTTGGAGCAGGTCTTGTCGTCGTGATCGACGCAGAGGCAGTGGAGACACCGACGATGAGGGTCGGTGACCGACATCAGTCGGTCGCACTACTCACAGGGCTTGAAACCTGGCATCCCTACCGGCACCATTCGGAGTCGAAGACTTCGAAAAGGAAGATCAAAAGATCAAAAAAGAGTTAGTCAAAAAGTGACTACGGTACCACTTTTTCCGGATCTGCGCTGCTGGCGCGGAAAAAAGAAGAACTGACGTCAGCACGCGGAGGCGGCGTCTAAGTACTCTGACCACCTCATCACGGCGCCCACGACGCCGACGACGGACGCGGAGCCGCAGACGACGCTTGCCGACGAGCAAGGGTACTGCTACGCAAAAAATGTCCGGATACAGCCTGACGCCTGGGGATATTCTAAGGTAAGGAATCTATCACTAACGTGTCTCTTTCAGATATTCAATTCAATAAATATTCTTGGGATGCGGCATGTAATAACCTTCTTATATTTAACTAAAAAATGTATGGTGGGCGCAATAAAGCTGGTAAATCGCTTGCTAACTATCTCAAAATAAAGAAACAGAAGTCCAAAATAGCTGTTATTACCGACGTTCAGGGAAACCGTCATTGCACGGATGATAAGATCCTTGATTGCTTTGTTCAGTACTACTCCTCTCTATACACACCTGAATCGACGCCGTCCTCTGATCAAATAGATTCATTTTTCCAAACTATTCCTAAATCTCCAACTGCTGATGTTGATTTCTCCGCTCTTGATGCCCCCATTTCCGAAAAAGAGATTCTCCAGGCCATTACTCTCTTCTCTAAAGATAAATCACCCGGTCCCGACGGCTTTACTGTCCGTTTCTATTTTCATTTTAAGAATTTTTTATTACCACATTTATCCTCATTGATTGCTCATTTCCTCTCCATGGGTGAATCTAAAGGTTCCTTCACCCAAGCTATGTCATGCCTGCTTCCAAAAAAAGATTAAGATCCCTCTCTCTGTAAAAATTATCGGCCTATTTCATTAATCAATACTGATTGCAAAATCTATGCCAAAATGTTAGCTTCCCGATTAAAGTCTGTTATTCCCGACCTCATTAACATCTACCAATCTGGTTTTGTCAAAGGTAGGTCTATCACAGATAATTCTGGAACTTTCCTTAACATTATTCACCTTGGCTCTAAACTGAATTCCCCACTCGCTGCCATTACTCTGGATGCTGAAAAAACTTTTGATAGGGTTAGCTGGGATTTCACGTTTGGTGCTCTCCGTTGGCACGGTTTCAGTCCACATATCATTAAATGTATTCACCTTTAATATTCTGCTCCTTCTACCTCTATCTGGGTTAATGGTGTTCAATCTTCTTATTTCCCTTTACATAATGGCACCAGACAAGGCTGCCCCCTATCTCCTCTTCTCTTTATTTTGGCTCTAGAACCTTTTCTTGAAAAAATACGGCGTTCCGCATCTTATTCTGGTTTTGTTCATAAGAATTTAAATATTAAGTTCACTGCTTACGCTGACGATATTTTACTTTATATTTCTAACCCTAATACTTCAACGCCTGCTCTTTTTCCCTACTATGTGAATACTCCCTAGTCTCTGGTTATAAGTTGAATATCGACAAATCTGAATTATTACCCCTTAATAAAATGTGGCTTACTCATATGTTTCAGGGTTCTGGTTTTGAATGGAACCCTACGAGCAAATAATGTTAAAGATACCATCAAAATTAATCATAAAGACATTCTTTCCAAGCTTTCCGCTCTTATTGATCGTTGGTCTCCATTATTCTTATCTTGGTGGGGAAGATTGTCTACTATTAAAATGATGCTTCTTCCTATTATTAATTTTTATCTCTCAATGCTCCCCATCTCCCTTCCCTCCCTTTTTTACACTCATCAATCGCATTCTTGCTCGGTTCCTCTGGAATAATCGTAAGTCTAGGATTTCTCTATCTCGCCTTCAGCAACCAAAGAATCTGGGGGGGGGGGGTTAATTTTCCCAACCTCGTCCGTTTTCATTCCTCTTTTACTTTAAAACAAATTTGGCCTTTTTTATCCGACTCATCCTCTCTCCCTGTCACTGCCTGGAGTGCATTAGAGTTGGCTCAGCTTTCGTCTTTCTCTTTTCTTACTGCTACCCACTTGTCTCAACCCCCTAAGCGATTTCTCTCCCCCACCTTCAAACTTTCAAGTGCGCTTGCACTATCTTTGTTCCGCTCTTCTTTCTCTCAAGCACATCTTCATTTCCTCACCCCGTTGTGGTATAATCAATCCTTGAAAATCAACAACAAAGCTCTTTTTTGGAAGGAATGGATTGATGAAGGCATTATGTATGTAGACAAACTCTTTGTCGATGATTCCCTGTTGGATTTTTCAGATATATGCACAACCTTTCACCTATCTCACACACACTCTTCAAAGTATTCTGCTCTTAAACCTGCTCTAACCACTTTCATATCTCACCATAGCTCACTATCTGATATTTCTCTGTCAGAATCCCCTCCACCAGATTTCACTACTCCCCACAAAGCTGCTGTTATCTATAAGATTTTTTCCCGCTCTGTCTCTGACCGCCCCAAATCCAAACCCGAGCTTGCATGGGAAAGAGATTTTTCGCAGGACTTTTCATTTCCTGTCTGGGACTCTATTTGGTCTAAAATTCACACTGTTTCTCGCTCAGCTAGTACCACTCAGACTCTCTATTTTTTTTTACAAGAGACTTTTCCTTACCCCCTCTGATTTATTTAAGTTCAAATCTTTAGACTCCAGCAAGTGTTGGTCATGCCCTCATTCTGACAGTGACCTCGTCCACATGTTTTTCCACTGTCCATTGTCAAATCCCTTTGGCATCAAATATGGTACAAGCTGAATGTTTTTTTAGGCTATAATTACACCTTTGACATTGTTCACATTTTTCTAGGTGGTTCCTCCCCCATTTGGAACGTTTCACACAATGTTAGTAAATTTATAGGCTGTTTATAGCTATCTCTTTGCAGATAATCACTACGAACTGGAAAGATACCTCAAAAATTTCTTATAATGCTTGGTGGAATCTGATATGTCATCATCATAGACTTGATCGTGCCTATGCTACCATCACTCCTCTTTTGATTAAAAAAGATTTGTTATGGTTACCTTTAACTGATTTTCTTCTCAGACGGTTGCCTTAATATGCCTTATTTGATGCTTTATTTTAGGTTTTTGTAATTCATGCTTTTATTTTATTTTTTTCCTCCCCTTTCTTTCTTTCTCTCCCCCTTTCTTTCTTTCTTTCTTTCCCTTTTTCCCCTTTTTTCATAAAATCCTTAAAAAGCATTTTCTCTTAGTATGTATATTTATTACTCCCATTTTAGGATTTTGTTTTTTTGATTCACCTGTATATTGTATTTCTCCATTGGTTTAATCTCTCTTATTGATCGTGATTTTGTACTGATGTTCTACTTGGTAGATTTGATTTCAATAAAGCTTTCTAAACTAAAAAAAACATGGACCAGCCTTTAAAAGGATTTTGATTTAGCCTTTTGGACTGTAACTTTAATACTAACATATTTATGGAATATCCAAAAAGCTTTCCAATCTAACCCCACCCTTCCTACTATACCACATCTCCATGGACTTTGGACCTTGTAGCCTTAGAGATCGTACCATCAGAAAAAAAGAGCTGTCCGGCAACATGTTTGGGACAAATGTATGCTGTTACTGCATCTAAAGATCAGTTTTAAAGACCAGGGCCCCAATATTAAGATCTTGGACCTGGGGCAACCCCTGCTGGTCATGCATGACATGGCCCTTTAAAAACCAGGCTTCAGCAAGATTGAAAATGAAATTCCCCAATGCACAATTGACCTATTACCTGTGCTTACACAGGTTAAGAGCCATAGTCCAGAAGCTGACTTATCGAAAATTCAGGTCATGTGTTTGCCTTACATCCTTTAACGTACGAGTTACTTACCTTCGGTAACGATGTATCTGGTAGAGACAATTCTAGCCGCAGATTCCTTCACGTAGAATTATCCCCAGGCGTGAGACTGGATCCGGAAACTTTTTGCCACAGCATCCATGGGCGCCGGGGGCAGGGCGACATCACGCGACTCCGCCCAGGCGTCGTCCACGCATGTGACGTCAGCGAGGTCACATAAGCCCCACCCCGGCGCACCAACATCAGTTTTCTTCGGAGAACTTTTGCACACCACAATGCGGAGCCACCAAACAAAAAACTTGGGGAGCATGGGAACAGTGTGTAAAAGAGTATACAAAAAAGAACCCCATAAAGAACAGTGCAACACCGCAGTGTCCAAGGGCACAGAGAGAGGAAGAACAGAGCAGATCCCTGAGCAGCCACCCCGCCGATACATAGACAGCAACCCCCCACCTCACCCCGGAGACAGGGAACCTGCGTAAAGGCATGACACATGTAGTAGGCCAACAATCACACCCCGAAACAAGGAAGGGGAGACAGTCCCAACAGGCAGGGACAACCAACCTCCAGCCACCACAGGCTAGAGGGAATCCACCCCCCATGAAACAAGGGTAAGGCACGACCAGAGGGCTCCAACTCAGAGGAGGTAGAGGGGCCAGGCCCCTAGCAGTAAGAGGAAGGGAGGTAAGGGAGATATTGGAGGCAAACCTCCCCGACCTGGAGCAGCCAGAGCAGCGGGGCATAGGAACACCAGAACCCTACCTTCCCAGATCCAAAGAGGAGGGAAGAACAGCAACCAGACGGAGCCACCGTCAAGAGCAAAAGAAGGTACTCACAGAAGACATGGCCCCCCACCGGGAGGCGAGAACCAAGGACCAGCCCAGGGGTCCTTGCAGAACAGGGAGGAAGGGCGGACCGTGAAGGAATCTGCGGCTAGAATCGTCTCTACCAGATACATAGTTACCGAAGGTAAGTAACTCATACATCTGATAGAGACTACAAGCCGCAGATTCCTTCACGTAGAATAGACACCCTGGCAATACCCACGGGGAAGGATGGTCTGCTAAAGGACCCCACCAGACTGGACAGAAGAGAAGTCCCACAGGGGACCAGACCTGTGGACCAGGGAGGTAACCTCGTACCTACCAGGCAAGAGATCCCCACAAGTCAAACGCCAGCAGCCCCAGAAGGGATGTAGGAGGAAGAAGGAACAGTGGAGGCCCACAAACTCACAACAGAGGAACCTAGGGCATGGCCAGAGAGGTCGTAGCACCTCACTCCTCCCCCAGGGCAACAGAGCTTCCACCCAACGCCAGGGCAGGCAGAGGAACAAGAAGAAGAAGCTCAGAGGGTCCAAGGAAACCAAGGAAAGAGGCGAGCCCACCCAGAGGGAAGGCAACATGCCAGCCAGAACGGTAGCTATAACCATAAGCCGCCAGAAGCATGAAGGACACTGAAGCATCCCAGCTTTCAGCACAAGAGCAGGATGGAGAGGAAATGGCCGGACCTACTACTACTTGGGCCGCGCACAAAACCGCAATAAGCAATAGCAACGTACAGAAACACCACGGAGAACAGGCACCCGAAGGCAACCAGCACTCCCCAGCAGAGCATAGCTATACAACAGCTACCACTACCCCACATACGGTACGGTAAGTCCCAAAACACGGGAACCCTCTTTGGAACAACTTCCGCAGCAGAGGAGAAAGCAAAGCGTCATGGGAAAAAACAGCCCCGTGGAGGGCTTGACATCAGCCCAAAGAAAACACAGAAGGCCTAATCTCAGGGCCAAGTCTGTGCACTATTCCAGCAAAAACAAAAAAAAAATACACACACACAGGCAACAAGGGCCGTCCAGCAGCCAACAATGCCAAAGTCCCAGCAAGGAGGACTCAATGGCCAGCAAATACCATCTACAGCCAGGGCATCCAAAAAGCCCAAACCCAGCTCAACTCTGCAGTCACTGAGAAGGAGAAGGAGGAGAATAAGGCGGAGGAGTAGGAGGTGGAGGAGGACGGAGCCCCGCCAGGAACCTCTGGATGGCACAATCAGCAGGGGCAACGAACAGAAAGCTGCCATCAAACGGAAGATCAATGAGCCACTCATGAATATTCTCAGGGAACACGCTGTCCTGAAGCCAAGCATGGCGACGGAGGGCGACTGAGGAAGCCATTGCCCGGCCTAACACCTCCGAGATGTCCAGATCGAAGCGAAGAATAAACGCCGCCAGCTCCCGGCCATCCAAAGCATGATGTCGAAAGTCGACCTGAACAGTCTCCTGGGAAGCCATGGATCCCAGAAACTCAGCCGGGTCCCACAAACAAGAGAAGGCCCTCGCCAATACACAGAAGGTGTTAAGGGCCCGCAGGGCAGCACTGGTTGAGGCGAACGTGTTGCGTCCCCAAGAGTGCAGCTAGCGGGCCTCCAGGGACGGCGGAGTCAACAGTGGCAGCAGGGAGGGGAAAGCTGACCTCAAAAGTGGACTGGCAGCAGAGGGGTAGAGGGAGAGGCACGCCGGGTCACGTGGTGCCGGTGCAGAAGGTGTTTAGGCACCGGATCCCCTGAGGCAGGACGCCTCCAAGCTCCAGTCAGGGAAGAAATGAGCGAACCCTCAAAGGGGAGTAAGATTTCCCTCCCACCAGAGCCCTGGTGGAGAACCTCCAAGAGATGGTCCGCCGGAAAATGAGCAATCGGGTCCCCCATGCGCAGAATGGCCACAGCCGTGGACACCGCGTGAGAGAAGGCCGCACCGCATCTGTAGGGCTCCGTGGAGAAGAAAGCAGTTCCTCCGTGGGAGACAGCTGCAGACTAAGGCGGCCGCCCCCGGCGTCAGCTCAGCCTTGGACAAGGCCTTCGCCTGCCCAGAGGGCTGAGTGAGGCTCAGGGATGCGACCCGAGCCCCGGCGACCTCAAAGACACCGCAGGGACTCCGCGGGAGTTTGCGGCAAGGCAGAGAGGCCGTGGCCTGAAGGAGGGACCCCAGAGGGGCAGCACCCCAACAGCACCACATCCTTCAAGCCTGGATCCGAACCAGTCGGCGCCAGGGCCGCAGCTGCCGGCGGCGCCGCGGAGGGCCCTGCACGAGGCAAGGGATCCGTTGACGCCCCAGGAGGGGAAGGAGGAGGAGACGCCAGCGAGGCCTGCTAAGCCGCCGCATATGTCTCCATCTGGACTCTCGACGCCCCCTCACTGGGAAACGGCGGATAGGAGGATGACACGAAGGCGGCATCACCCGCGGAGAGCCCACGCCCACGGAAGGCTGAACTCCAGCCCCCAGGGACAAACTGCTAAATTACCCACCGGGAAGCGACGCTCTCGCGATATCGAGGAAGGACGAAGATGACGTCAACGGCCGTATCTGAAGCCGTCTGCCGAAGCTGATTGCGGGGAGGAGGTCGACCTGGAGAGATGCACCAATAGAATTTTCATTCGGCGCTCCAGCCGCGACTTCAGCTTCAACTGTTGACACGCCTCATAATCAGTGGTGCCGTGATCCTCCACACGACGTGCACGTTTTGAAGCCCGAAGGCATTCGCACACCGAAAAGAAGAGATAGGAAGCAGCCGGGTCATAGGTGACTGCACCACCAAACTAGTCACAATGGTATATCATATTGCCCACCTCAAGTTATCTGCTGCTTGTAGATCACAAAAAATAACTAGACTTAATTTGGCTGGATGAGAGGCAATATATAGAAAGCAAACATTTAGGCACATACGAACATGTAAACACAGGCAATTACAGATGAATTAATTTTAGGATGTCTTTATTCTCTGTTGTGCTTCACAAGATATAATCAGCCAATGCGTTTCGCCCAAATATGAGCTTCTTCAGGGCAGTATGGTATGTAAGGAAAGGTGTGGAGAAGTGTGGCTCAATGGTTAGAGCGGCAGACCCTGATGCAGAGGTCTATCCCAGGGTTCCCCGCCTCGGCGGGTCTTGGGCTCAAAAATTCCACGGACCTGATAATTCTCGCCTCGGTGCCTATTCCAATCATGGAGTCCCACTCTGCAACTCTGGACAATAGCTTGCTTAATCTCCACAACGGCCCCCACAACGCTAAGGATGCCTGGCCTCCACCTTGGGGGTGCCCAGGAGTGGACACCTCACAGGGAAAGCCAGGATGGGTTCCACAGCGGTATTCGTACAAGCGCCTTGAGACCCTTGCGGGTGAGTAGTGTGCTATACAAGTATCAATTTACATATCCGATAGCGCGTTTAACCAAGAAGAACGATTTGAGATGAATCTTCAAAGCGGCATTAACCGCATGTTGAAACCGGAGCCTGGTCCATTTGCGATGTCCTTAGGCCTGGTCGGTAGAAGCTTCATCTGTAATTGCCTGTGTTTACATGTTCGTATGTGCCTAATTGTCTGTTTTCTATATATTGCCTCTCATCCAACCAAATTATGTCGTATTCGCACACTGTTCCACCAGACAAAAGACAATTGGTGAAGAAAAAAGGGCCCAAAACAGGCCCGCAGCAATACCGGATACGCATTGCATGCGGAAAAGGAAAAATCTGATGTGGGCGCGCCGGGGTGGGGCTTATGTGACCTCGCTGATGTCACGTGCGCGGACAACGCCTGGGCGGAGTCACGTGATGTCGCCCCCACCCCCGGCGTGCAGTGATGCTGTGGCAAAAAGTTTCCGGATCCAGTCTCACACCTGGGGATAATTCTACGTGAAGGAATCTGCGGCTAGTAGTCTCTATCAGATAAAGAGGCCAGAATTTGTAATTCTCAAGGACTCTGGTTGATGGTCCTTCATTTCTACCCCTAAAATGTTGAAGATCCAGGGCTCAGTAAACTCTGGCATCCAGACAGTGGTAATGTCCTACTCCATGGCCTTTTAAACTCCACACCGGGACCACTTAGGGGCATCCTACATGCTGCATCCCATCTCATGGAGGGCCTAAAGAAATCTGATAACATCCCTCATCCAGATGGAACTCTATTGACTCCTCTTGTCAGCCTGACTTACCTTAAAAACCAGCTCTTAGCTACCTTTAGGCTAGGTTTGCGCTATAGAAATGCCATATACATACATAGGATGCTCTCCAGGCAGCAGACTGGATCCGGATACTCTGCAACAATACTTCTGCCGGTAGGGGCTCTTCACTTGTGTTCCACTCTGGAAATGGTATACAGAGCCTATGTAGGTACCACCTAGGCGCTATGAAACGGATCGAGTGGAGTACACATTAGAAACATAAGGACCAAGTTAAGGTCCCACTGTGGCATGAAAAAGGGAGAGGGTGGAAACAAATGTTGTAAACCTTTCAAAACGATTATAACAACTGGGGACTTAAACAAAGAGGGCTGATTAAAGATCTGCAAAAAAAGCCAAAAAGTACCCTTTAAATGTGCCCAGAGCAAAGCCTTGCAGATACAGGCACAAAACAAATAAAGGGTCAGACAACTTTGTCTGAAGATATTCTGTCTGCTGAGTACCGCACAAAGCCATAAAGTTGTCCCAATGGCAGGCGTACACAGTTTTTGTCGAGGGAGGCATGACTGCCAAGATGACATCAACCACCTCCAGAGGAACGTCGAAGGTGTTCAGCTGTTGTCACTCAATCTCCAACCATGCAGGTGGAGACTGTTAAAGCCTGAGGCAAAACCTAGTCCGGCTGTTGGGACAGCATATCCTATTGGAGTTGCAGCCTGATCGTAGGACAGATGCTCAAGCCTAGGAGTTCTGTATACCATACTTTCTGTGCCTAATCAGGCACAGAAATAGGATAACTTGGGCCTGGTAGGTCCTGATCGTATTGAGAACTTGGGACAGGAGTGGTATCAGTGGAAAGGCATACAGGAGTATTGAGTTCCCTTGAGGCGGAAGGCGCCTCTCAGCGAGTGACACCATCGAAACTCCAAAGCGCAGAAGTGCTGACTTTGTGTGCTCTCGGCAGTGGCAAACTGAACGAGGCAAGGATCTTCATATTCGTGGAAGAGACCTTGCGCCATCTCTAGGCATAACTGTCACTCGTGATCTGACAAGTGCTAATGGCTGAGCTCGTCCGCCCAAGCATTCAATGTTCCTGCTACGTGGTTCACTATCAAGAATATTCCTGGGTGGTCCAGCCATTTCCAGAGGTGCAAGGCATTCTAGCACAGAGTCCATGACCCCACCCTGCCCTGCTTGTTGTAGAATCACATGGTGGTGTTCTCCGTGAGCACCTGTACCAGCCTCTCCTTAATGGATGGAAGGAAGAAAGGCTTTCAACGCCTAGCAGATGGCCCTCAGCTCCCGAAGGTTGACATGGAGCCAGGACTCCCCTGGACACTAGAGGCCTCTGATCACCAGAAGGGCACTGTTGAGACCAAAGGGGAGCAGAGTAAACTGAAAATGCTCCTGTCCTACCACAACCAATAGGTACGGATTTCGAAGTAAATGGCCTGCAGGCTGAATGCCACCATCCAGTCTACAGTGTTGAGGGCAGACCTGACCTGGGCCAGTGTGCTCAGTTTGAATATTTCTTTCTGGAGGAAGGCGTAGAGAGGCGTAGATCTAAAATAGGACAAAGACCTCAGTCCTTCATGAGCATCAGAAAGTAGCAGGAATAACAACTGCATCCTACTTCTGGCACCCTCATGATAGCTCTTTTGGCTGATAAGGCTTGCACTTCCTGACGCAAAATCAATCGATGATCCTCCATCAGTCGCCGGGGGGGGGGGGGGCAGTGGAATGTGTAGCAGCAAGAGAATGAAAGGTAGGGCATATCCCTACCCTACAACTGGCAGGACCCATCTGGCTGATGTTATGGCCAGCCAACAGAGCAAGACTAGTTGGATTCTGCCTCCCATTGGGTGGCTGTACTCCACTAAGGACACACTAAAGAGGTTTGGCAGGTGGGGTAGTGGACTTGGCGGTCCATTGACCTTGACTGAGGAGTTGCTGTTGGGTACCATGTCCTCACCCATGAAACTGTTGGGCACTGAGATAAAAATGCCTCGTCATCCATTGCAGAGCGAGGGCTTCTTGCAATCTTGTGGTTTACCAGAGCACTAGAGCACGGTTTGCGCCTGACCCTAAAAAAGGGTCTTGTTAAAAGATAAGAGGGGCTCAGTGGATACTGACCCCTGCTGAAGGACTTATGTAAGAACATTGGTCTTGACATCTAAGGTGGAGAGCTAAAGGTCAGGGATTTTAGCACACCTACACATCGCCATGGAGTAGGAGGCACACTCCTAAGTGGCAGGACCATAGGTGAGAAGAAACCAGACTCAGTGTAAAAAGGTCACTAGCCTTTTGTAACTTGTCATGTCAATTCTCTTTATGGTATGGCTGGCCAATTTCATCACCTGGTTCGTAATCGCTGTCCAAATCGTTGGCAAACGGGGAATGCAGAGTATGTGTTCTCACTTGTGAATGCTTACTTGAAGGAAGCCGCGAACCAGCACTATCTCAGAATGAGAACGTAATGTAGGTACGTGTGATCTTGAGCATTGAAATAATGGAGGATAAAGATCTCATTGGTTGTTAGAAATCTGTTTTGATTATTCTTTGCTTTTATTTCCCAGAAATCAGATACCTTTATTTTTCAGTCACTTGAAATTCAGTCTTTGATAATGAAAACAGTGCAATCCTTTAATGTAATGTATTGCTCTTCTTCAGGTTACTACACTTACTGGACCTTCCCATTCAGAGCCCTTGGCAATTCAATATGATAAAACAATTGCACACACAAATGTTCTTATTTTAACTTAAACCACCCTAACTTTACTGTTTTCTCTCCACTTTCTCTATAATTCTCTCTCTCGTCTTGAGGGTGCTATTTTTATTATATCATTTACTCTTCTCTTTGAGGGGAACTAAGTCCCTGTCTTCTCCTTATTCTTTAATTAAAAAGGCACCCAAACTAAAAGGTATTTTTTCTCTCGATCACATTTCTTTAATAACTATTTTCTTTTCAGTACTTAGCTACATTCCTTCTGCTTCTCCAACTAGCAGTGTTTATTTCTCAAATCATGCATTCTTTTTTGTCAATCCAATGAACAAGTTACTTACCTTCGATAACTATGTATCTGCAAGAGCCATAAATTAGTTATAGACTCCTTGCCTTACAATTACCACCAGCCATCAGAAAGGATCCGTAATTTATTTTCTTCAGCAATACCCCTACGCGTCGGTAGAGGGCATCGATTGACTCCGTCGTCGACGTCGTGGTCGCCGATGTGATGTTGCGGTGCCTACTTAGATGCTGCCCCTGGGCGCTGACGTCATTTCTGACACGACTTTCCATGCCAGAAGCGCAGTCATGAAAGACACTGACATCTGGTTCGCCACACTAGGGTCCTACAAGGGAGTCCCTATCCCTAGAAGTCAGTTCGAAGAGCGGGAAGGATGGGTGGGGCGGTAAGGAATCTAGAACTAATATATGTCTCTTACAGATACATTGTTACCGACGGTAAGTAACTTGTTCATCTAAAAGACACTATTAGTTATAGCCATCAAAGAGTTGATCATCCACCCGGAAATGATTTGTGAGGTTAAGGTATAAAGACACCGCACGTTTCGGGTCCAGACGGTGGAAATAGGTGGGTAGAGTAATAGTCTGTCCGATGTGAAAGGGAGTACCAACTTTAGGCAGGAACAAGGGCCTCGTTCGAAGCACCACTTTGTCCGAATGGACCAAGAAGAAAGGGGGCTTAGAAGAAAGAGCCTGAAGCTCACTCACTCTGCGAGCAGAGGTGATGGCAACAAGAAAGGCAGTCTTCAGAGTAAGACCCAGAAGAGGACAGTTGTGAAGAGGCTCGAAGGGAGCGCACATGAGGCAAGTCAAAGCAAGGTTCAAGTCCCACTGAGGCACTATGAAAGGAGATGGAGAAGAGATATGAATAATGCCTTTAAACAACCTACTTACAATAGGGGATTTGAACAAAGAGGACTGATCTGGGAGCTGAAGAAAAGCAGAAATGGCTGCCAGGTAGCCTTCAAGAGTGACCAGGGTAGAGCCCTGCTGGGCGAAATAAAGAAGGAACAAAAGAACCTCAGAAAGAGGGGAAGAAAGGGGAACTACAGCCTTTGCTGTGCACCATACTACAAACTTGTTCCATTGACAGGCATATACCTTCTTAGTGGAGGGACTCCTGGCTGCCAAGATGACATTACAGACTTCGGGCGGAAGGTCAAAAGCTGACAACTGACCCCGCTCAATCTCCACGCAAGGAGGTGGAAGCTGGACAGGTTCGGGTGTATGGGCCGTCCCCTGCTTCAGTGACAGAAGATCCTCCTGAAGAGGCAGTCTGATCAGAGGATTGAGGGCCATGCTCAAGAGCTCAGGGTACCAAACTATTAATGTCCAGTCCAGAGCCACAAGAATGATCTGGGCCCGGTCGCGCTTAATCTTCTTCAGCACTGAGGGCAGAAGTGGTACAGTCAGAAAGGCGTCCAGGAGGCCGCAGCTCCACTCGCGACAAAAAGATTTGCAGAGAGAGTGAAACCTTGGAATCCAACATGCAGAACTGCTGGCATTGCGCATTCTCTTCGGTGGCGAACACATCTAACCAAGGCTCTCCCCACTGCTGAAATAGATCTTGCACCACCTCTGAGTGAAGACACCATTCGTGATCCACCAGGCACCAGCGGCTGAGTTTGTCCGCGCTGGCATTTAGAGAATGTGTTAGGTGTTGAACCACCAAGGTAATGCCCCGATGTTCCAGCTATGTCCAAAGGCGAAGAGCCTCTTGACAAAGGGTCCACGACCTCACCCGCCCTGTTTGTTGCAGTATCAAATGGCACTGGTGTTGTCCGGGAATACCTGCACTGCCTTCGACTTGACAGAGGGAATGAATGCTTTCAGTGCCATGCGAATCGCCCGGAGCTCCAACAGGTTGATTTGGAGCCTGGACTCTGCCGGAGACCAGATTCCTCTGATCTCCGCCTCTCCCAGATGTCGCCCGATTCCAGGAGTGATGCATCGGTCACCACTGTGAGGTCTGGATGGGGAAGGAAGAGGGATCTGCCTCTACCCAATCCTGGTTTGTTAACCACCATTGCAGTTGTTGAGCAGTTCCCTCTGAGATCTGGACGTAGTCGGAAAGATTCCCCTGATGCTGCGCCCACTGCAACTTCAGGCCCCACTGCAGAACCTGCATATGGCATGATCCACCAGAAGGATGCAGGAGGCCATGAGGCCCAGCAGCCTCAGGGTCATTCTCGCAGAAATCCAGGATAGAGGCTGAAACATCGGAATCATAGCCCGAATATCCCGGACTCGGAGCTCTGGAGGATAGGCCAGAAACTGCACTGTGTCCAGAACAGCTCCGATGCAAGGGAGCGACTGAGAGGGAGTCGGGTGTGACTTCGGCACATTGATAGTGAACCCCAGTGAATGCAGGAGGTCTGCCGTAATCTGGATGTGGGAGACAACAGCCTGGGACGAGCCCGCCTTCAAAAGCCAGTAGTCGAGATAGGGGAAGACTGTAACCAAATATCTTCGCAGATGAGCTGCGACCTCCGTCATCACTTTTGTGAACACCCGAAGGGGACTGGTAAGTCTGAAGGGGAGCACGGTGAACTGAAAATGCTTGTGGCCTACTATGCACCGTAGGTAACATATGTGGGCTCGCAGAATAGGGATGTGACAATAGGCGTCCTGCAAGTCCAACGTCACCATCCAGTCTCCAGGGTCGAGGGTAGACCGGAGTCAAGGATAGCATTTTGAACTTCTTCCGAAGGAAGTGGTAGAGGATCCCGAGGTCTAGGATAGGATGCAGGCCTTTATCCTTCTTGGGCACCAGAAAGTGAGGGAATAGCAACCACGACCCTCTTGATAGCTCCCTTGGCCAAGAGAACTAAGACTTCCTGGCAGAGAAGCGCCAAATGATCCTCCGACACGCAATCGAAAGACGGTGGCACGGAGGGAGGGGTTTTTCCGAAGGGATGGGAGTAGCCCCATCGGACTATCTGCAGAACCCAACTGTCTCACATGATGGATTGCCAGTGGGGGAGGTGATGGCGCATCCTGGGGGGGGAGGGAGAGGGAGTGGACTGGCCCGCTCGCTGGTTCCCAGACCCGCGTCGCTGGGTCCCATTCCTGCGGCTACGCAGACTGTGGTGGACGGGAGGATGCACTGAGGCCCTAGGATCTGGCCGTAGCTTGAGAATCCTTTAAGTGCTCCAGCGCCGAGTCTGCCTTGTCACTAAAAAGACAACGGCCATCGAAGGGCATGTCCAGCAAGATTGACTGAACATCCCCCGAAAAACCAGACGTCCTCAACCAGGTGTAGTGCCGAAGGGCTACCGACATGGCAATCGTTCTGCTTCAGTGAGTCGGCGGTATCCAGTCCACAGTGGATTGTGAATTTAGCTGCATCTCTCCCATCCATCACTGCCTGGGATAGAACAGCCTGGGCCTCCTCTGGGCACTGAGGCAGCACTTGAGCAACCATATCCCAGACTGTATGGGTGTAGAACGGCCCAAGAAGCATGCAGTATTTATAGACAGCAGCGCCAAGCTGGAGGAAGAGAACATGTGCTTCCCAAGATGATCCAGGTTCTTAGATTTCCTATCCAGGGGGGCAGAAGGGAATACACCCTTGGAATAAGATGCTTGGACCACCAAGCTTTTGGGGGAAGGGTGTTGGGTTAGGAACATGGTATCGCCTGGAGTCGGGCGGCGGAGGCGGACAGTTGTGCATTCCACAGAAGCCTCTATACTGGGCTTGGACCAGGTGCCCAGAAGGACGTCAGTGAGGGCTTTGTTGAACGGCAAAAAGGGTTTAGAAGAAGTTGCTACTGGCTGAAGCACCTCTGTCAGGAGGTTAGTCCTGACTGCCACTGTAGGTAGCTCCAGGCCCAAAGACTCAGCTGCGCTACGCACCACAACTGCATAGGACGTTCCCTCCTCTGTAGCCTCGGTAGGGGGAGAATGCATGCCACGGTCTGGGGAGGTATCCAAACCACTGGCGTCAACCAATTGCTCTCTCCAGTCCGGTTCTTCCAGTTGGTCTGTCAAAGGGTCCAGCGACCCCTCCCAGTCCTTATCACCACCTTCAGGGCGATAGGGAACCCCTGGGATGAACAAGGGAACAAAAGTACCCTCCGGCGTCGGATTCGATGTCGGTCCGGCTCCATCTTGGGGATGAGGACGCCACCAGCTGCGGGCCCGGATGACACTGGGGGCATCGTTGCTGGGATCGGCACCGGGGAAGGTTCAGTAAGGTTGACCAGCATCGATCCGGATCCAGGCCTGGATCCACGGGGCCGCCGGGGCCAGAGCCCCTGTCATCGAAGGCTCAGGGCCCCTAACTGGCTCCGCGGGGCCCAAAGGAGGAACACAAGGGAGGGCTTCGTAGAACGTACGAAGCTGGGAAAGGAATGCTCCGGCTTCCGGAAACGGGGGTAATGCGGAGTCGTCCCTGAGTCAGGCGCAGGAGACGGAGCCTTAGAACAATGTTGCTCAGGGTCCCGCGTCGCGTCAGCCGACCGACGGGGGGAAGGAGAAGAGTGACTGTGCTTCTTTGCCTTCTTCTTGTGCTTCGACTTACCCGAAGAGTGCGAAGACTTGGAGACGGTATGGTGGCTTCATGACTGGTCTCGAGACCTTGCCCTTGAGCAAGACCGGGAGCAACGCAGAGCTGACTGCTGGGCCTCCAGAAGCTTTCGGGACCACTCTCGCAAAGACTTTGGATTCATGGCCCGACAGTCGGAGCACGACTTCGGGACGTGGTCGCGCTCCAGGCACCAGAGGCACACGAGGTGCAGATCGGTCACGGACATCAGCTTGTGACAGGAGTCACATGGCTTGAATCCGGTCTGACGATGGGACTTCCCTCACGCTACGAGGAGTCGAAGACTTAAAAAAAAGACGTCGACAAGGGATTTCAGGGAAGGCTACATTTTTCTCTCCGGGGGTCCCCTTGTTGACAGTACGTCATCTTCCAGCGAAAATGGAGTCTGCATCGGTGTCAAAATTTTCTTGGCGCCAGAGGCAAAGTCAGAACTGGAGCCGGAGACGACCCTGCGGTGGGGTTGGATGTTCCAACTGGTGGCAAGGGCGAACCCGCTGATAGTATTCGAGATGGAAGGCCATTGGGCCAAACTGACAACCAGCGAGAGTTGGCAAGGATCCGAAGAGTCGGAGCATGGCCTCCCAGAACTCCACAATTTGTTTTGGCATGGCAGATGTCAGGAAACTGTGGTTCTGAAAATTCTGGACTCGAGAATAAAACTTCGTCATAACATGACAAATTTAGTATCAAAAGACTGAAAATGGCTAGTACACTATGTACAAGCATTTTCGTCATATTCCAGTGACGATTTCACCTCGAAATGGTCATTTTCGTCTTGAACCCTTGGCTTCCATTTTGTGTACGGCAGCCATTTTGTGAGTTGCCCTTTACATACTTATGATACAGCTAAATTCAATTCAAAAGAACACGTACACCTTAATTGACTTTTCTCTGACCTGGCAAGGTTGAAACCATTGCCCCAGGCCGAACCTGTTTGGTTAGTTCCTCTGGCCGAATGAGATAGCATCAAGGCACAACAGGCCATAAACCCATTCCATCGCACACACCCTGCCGACTCTTGCTCACACCTGTCCCTGCTCTTTTCTCTCTCACTTGCTTTATGATGGGGAGGTGCCCATTTTTATTGGGGGTCCACCGATATCTGATGAAATGTTGGGCCTTGCCGGGTGATTTGTTGTGGGCTGGACAAAGTGAAATATGGACATGTCATCATGACTCTACTTTTCCTTTGTAACAAAGAATGTGAATAGTGTACTGTAAATTCGAAAAATGTTTGCCTAAAGCACAATATTTTGTATAAAAAGAGAAGCCTGACTTTGTAGGATTGAGCAGTCTCCTGAGAATATACATCCCGTGTGTTGTACTTCTAGGACGCTTGTTACCTTGGTTGCAGCCAATAAAATCGATCCTTGACTTCACCTAGAAGACTCTGAGTTTCTGTGGTCTGAATCAGGAAAGAACCCGAGGTCTTTGGGTGTACCCTGGCACCGCTGGGTTACCGGTTTGGTACCGGTTCTGAAAAACCCAGTACCTCAGTTGGCACCCCAGATGGGACGATACCAGCTGTACCAGTCAGCCAGAGGTTCGTGAGGAGCTTCGTGTGAAAATTCTGGAGGACGGCCAACCACTTCATCGACCTCTGCATGTCGACGTGGTCCGAAGGTCTTTGCTGCGAGGTTCCCCGCTTCCCGACGGCTACAAAGGACTGCTGCCCTGGCTATCGCCCTGATTTGGACCCTTGAAGTTTGGTAGAGCGAAACGATAAGACGAGTCTTCTGGTGACGTCATCGATATCTCAGTTAAGGATAAGTGGAGCGTCTCCCCGTCCTTAGTTGGTTTTAATTTGGAACTTGCAAGTGCCAAAGCCGAAGGACTCATGTATTCACGAGAAATATCGTAATCGATAATCCTTTGAAGTTTGGAGCTAGACTAGAGAGCGAAGATGCCTGGTCTTAGACTTGGAAATTTGTTTTGTCTAGGTTGTAATAATAGGGACTCCCGATTGGAGGACTCGTGTCCGGTTCCTCCGGTTGGAACTCCAACTTACGAGTTATATGTGAAACATGGAGTAGGCCCCATCACATATAATGAGGTGTGGATCAAATACACCAGAAAAGATGGTGTTTTAAAATGGCCCCAATATGGTAGCTTTGATACAGAAATCTTAGATAACCTCGAAGTTAAACTTTTCAAAAAGAAAGCCCGGCCGGCAATGTTTGACTCTTTCCGCCTATGGCGTAAGGAAGCCAAACAGAAGGAAATTAAATTAGCGAAGAAAAATAAGAGAGAAGGGGGAATTTCGATAACGCAAGCTGCTATGCAGTTTAAAGACAATGAAGAAGAACAGATGAGTGAGCAGTTGCACAGGCAACGTAAAATGGTAATAGATAAATGCTATCCAGTTTTGCCACCTCTTCAGCAAGATGCAGCAAAAGAGCGTGAAAAAGATCCGTTAATGTCGCATTTATTAAGTTCGCCACCCCAATATGCGCAAAATGCCACGGCACCTCCACAACCTTTAGTTGTGCAACCTGTGCCTCCTGTTCCTCCACAGCACCCATCAGCTGTTCTTCAGCTGGCTCCTGCTCCTTTGGTGCAGTCTCCTCAAGGCCCACCGATCACATCTGTTTCACCTGTGCTTTCTACGACTTTGCCTAGTGCACCTTCTATTTCTCCTAATGATCCCTCTGCTATTGCTTCTGCCCCTGCCTTATCTCATCCTGTTTTTCCACCCGTTCTTCCTTCAGTTTCTCCTTCCGTTCGGCAGAGAATGGCCAACACTGTTACTAATCTTTTCTCACCTCTTTTCGGGTCGCCTACTACGACCCCTAACATGGAACGAAGACAGTTGCGAAGTCAACTGCCTGACTATCAAGAGAGAGATTCACTGAATCGTTTAGCGCATAAATGGGTTATGGACACTGTAAGGTATGATGTAGAGTCTGTCATGGAAATCTTCCGTCAATGGGAAGCACCGACACAGAGATATGTTTTTGAACAAATGTGTGTTTTCCTCTGTGAGGATTTGGAAGACAATGATCTGGAATACAACCCGCCCAAGTTGTGTCGTGTGCGGTTCGAGTTTGGAGAGGGCATGATCGTAGGTCCCGATGTCGAGAGAGCGGTTGAGACATTGTTGTCATTTCGGAGTAAGGGGGGCACTTCTCAGTCGTCATTTGAGCATGGCACATCCGGTAGGAAAAAGTCGCGACAATACCCCATGAGAGAAGTTCCCCCACAATGGAGAGAGGGTGACGCAAATGCTCACCCACCTATTCTGCCACACTTTCAGCGTGTGTGGGTACATGTCCCATGGAGGCGAGCTGAAGTTTTAGCCCTTAAATAGACATTACCTGATCCCCGTAAAAATCCCGCAGGATATTACAAAGAGTTGTCACAGACTGCAGGGTCATATATCATGAATTTAGCCGATATCGATATGTTATTTGGGAATGTTGTTCCACAGCCTTTATGGGGTAAGATTCGTCATACAGATCATGATCAGGTGCTAAGCCTGAGCCTTTAGTAGCTGAACTTCCTGGTAAAATAATTGATTATATGAAAACGATAATGCCTGCAATACGTGTAAATTGGGATAAGTTGTCTGCATGTAAGCAGAAGAAAGATGAAACAGTGTCAGATTTCTTCACCAGGTTTGAAGAGACTTTTGTCGACCACAGTGGTCAAGATATGAGCACAGAAGGTGGTCAGCGTTTGTTCGTCGATAAATTCGTGCACAATCTGCTTCCAGAGTTGTGTAAAAAGTTAAAAGACTCAGAAAGTTCTTGGGCAGTTTCCTCTTCAGCACAGATATTGGCTACTGCACAATATTACGAAAATAGAGACAAAGACGAGAAAGATAGAGCAGAAAAGAAAACTAAAGAGTTGAAAACAAAGGTTTTGTTACAGCAAGCATATCCGCCACGTGGTGGTGGTGGCCAGAATAGTGGTAGTCAAAATATTAGTGGTCAGAATAATTATCAGCAGCCTCAACAGTATCAGAGGAACTCGCAAAGAGCCGAGTATACTCAGCCACGTGTCCCTGTAGGCCCCAACCAGTGTTCGTATTGCAAGGAAAAGGGTCATTTTAAGTATAGCTGCCCTATTCTGTTACAGCGCGCGAATGGTGTTTCAAACACAAGAGGTAGAGGTGTTCAGCAAGCATCTAGAGGTAGAGGACGTGGAAATTTCCCCCAGAACACACAGTCACTTCCACCTCAAAATTCGATGAATAGGTTTGATCAGCAGAATAACGCATCTGGTAGGACAGCCCAGTACTATGCTGATGATTACTATGCAGAAGATGAGCATTGGGAAGGTAATGATTGCTAGGACAGTCATAGACAAAGAGAGGGAGTTGTTTCAGTTCGAGTAGATCAGAGTGGACCTTAAGTTGAGGTGATTACATCAGGTGTGTCAGAGCCTTTTCTGTTGGATACTGGTGCTACAAAGAGTTCTATTATGCACTCCAAACTCCCTGGCGCACCTTTGTCTGGCGAAATGAATGTATCTGTAGGTTTTTCTGGCGCCCCAGTTAGAAATCCGATTTCTGCCCCTTTGTCTCTTTCTGTTGGTCCTTGTGAATTCAAAGCACCCCTTATTCTGACAACAGGTTGTGGTGAAAACTTGCTAGGATTAGATTTGCTAAAAAGATTGTATGCAACTTTGTACTGTTCTCCTTCTGGAGTACAACTTACGCTGGGTAAGAAAGTGGTTTCTCCAATGTATTCGTCGAGAGATAAACTTCCAACAGAATTGTCATCTCTCCCTAATATTCTTTGGGCTACTGGTCCTAATGATGTAGGTCTTTTGGAAATACCACCATATGTTGTAACTTTGAAAGCCAATGTTAGAATGCCACGAATTCCCCAATACAAAATCTCTAGTGAAGGTGAAAAAGCTTTGCTAGCGATCGTTTACGATCTAATTGAAAAAGATGTGATTGAAGAGACAAGAGGCAACGTTTGCAATTGTCCTGTTCTGCCTGTTTTTAAGCGAACTGACCCTTCCCAGCCACCTGTTTACAGGTTCGTGATTGATCTTAGAGAGGTTAATAAAATAGTTGTACCACAATTTCCAGTTGTCCCCGACATTACTGCCCTATTGACTATGATTCCAGCTTCTGCCACCTGGTTTTCGGTGATTGACTTGAAGAATGCTTTCTTCAGCATCCCGATTGCTGAGGAGAGCAGGGATATTTTTGGTTTCAGTTTAGGAGGTCGCAGCTTACGCTTTAAACGAGCTCCACAGGGCTACTGTGAAAGTCCATCAATATATAGTCAAGCTTTAAAAACACAGCTTGATACAATTGTTTTACCTGAAGGTGCTACCCTTATTCAGTATGTGGATGATTTGCTTATTGCTGCAGATACTGAGGAAATATGTAAGAAAGCCACGTTGTCATTGTTGCGTCATCTGTGTGATTTGCATCACAAAGTGTCACTTTCCAAATTACAATATTGCCGACAAGAAGTGACCTACTTAGGTCACCTCTTATCGAAGGAGGGAAGGAAACTGACCCCAGAAAGAATTCAGGCAATAGCGAAATTGAGTGTGCCAAAAACACAGTGCGTGCTTTCTTGGGTATTACATCATATTGCAGACAGTGGATACCAAATTTTTCGTTATTAGCCAAACCTTTGGTGGCATTAACGTGTAAAGATACACCCAATCCTATTCCTTGGTCTGAAGAGTGTCAGAAAAGTTTTTCTGAATTGCGCACAGCATTATGTTCGGCTCCTGTGTTAGGTACCCCCAACTACAGTAAGCCCTTTACATTGTATGTCCATGAGAAGGAAGGTTGTGCATTGTCAGTGTTGACTCAGTTGTTTGGGGACAAACAGCGTCCATGCGCATATTTTTCATCGACTTTGGATCCAGTAGCTAGAGCGTTGCCAAGTTGTTTAAGAGCCACAGCGGCAGCAGCTGTTTCTATCCGACAGTCTGCTGGTCTAGTAATGAACAATACACTAGTCGTGATGGTCCCACATGCAGTAGACACGTTGTTAAATAGAACCAAGACACAGCACTTAACTAGTGCTCGATTGTCAGGTTACGAATTAACATTGTTAGCTAGTCATGTGCACATAAAAAGGTGCAACACTTTAAACCTAGCCACGTTGTTGCCAATTGTAGAGGAATTAGATGTTTCAGAACAGCATGATTGTTTTCTTAGAACAGAAGAAGAAACGAAAGGGAGAATAGATCTTAGGGACACTCCTCTTGCTGAATGTGATGGTACATTGTGGGTGGATGGTTCATGCTTCAAGCTTCCGAATGGTGACACAACTGCAGCATATGTTGTCACGACTTTGCATACAATTGTTGAAGCTGCACGTATTCCACATAATTCAGCTCAAGCAGCAGAATTGATTGCACTTACCAGAGCATGTGTGTTGTCTAAAGGAATGAAAGTGACTATCTATACCGATAGCCAGTATGCATTTGGTGTGGCTCATAGTTTTGGACGACTGTGGAAAGAACGTGGATTCCTGACTTCGCATGGAGCTAAGATTCAGCATGGTCAGTTGGTGAATGAGCTTCTTGAATCACTGACCATGCCTCTGCAAGTGGCGATTGTGAAATGTAGTGCTCACAAGAAGGTGACTGATGATGTTGGTCGTGGAAATGCATTTGCTGACGAAATCGCGAAAGAAACTGCAAGGAATGTAATGAGCCGAATGTATGTTGCAGGCCCTGCAAGATGGGTTGGTGATGTTGGAATGTGTGAGGACACGATAGAGAGTGTGAAGTCTATTCAAGCTGAGGCTACAGAGAAAGAGTTGAGCATGTGAAGAGAAAGTACGGGTAGAATGGATGCAAATGGTTGTTGGATTGAATTGTCAGAGCATCAGAGATGGTTGTTACCCGATGCATATGTGCTTGCAGTGGTTACAATGGCTCATGGAATGGCTCACATCAGTGTGAAAGGGATTTATAAGTTGTTGGCTCCAGTATGGCAAAATTCAGGAATTCCCAAGTGTGCAGAGAATGTCGTCAAGAATTGCATGGTGTGTCTGAAACACAATCCTGGTAGGGGAACCCCAACTCCAGCTGGTCATTTTGCACCTCCTACGTATCCGTTAGAGGTTTTGCAGCTAGATTTCATTCACATGGAGAGGTGCAACAATTTAAAATACGTACTCGTTGTTGTTTGTGCCTTCTCAAGATGGGTAGAAGCATATCCCCTAAAAGACAACACTGCCTTATCCACAGCTAAAGCCCTTGTGAAAGAGTTCTTCCCCAGGTTTGGAATGCCTAGAATGGTCTGGAGTGATAATGGGAGTGAATTTGTGGGTCGAGTGATGAAGAGTGTGTGTGAAGGGCTAGGCATTCAACAAAGGTTCCACGCTGCAAATCACCCCCAATCAGCTGGATTAGTAGAATGTTATAATGGCACGCTTAATTTAAAACTGGCCAAAATCCAAGCGAGCACAGGTCTTAAATGGCCTGATGCTCTACCCTTAGCACTCCTGTCCACCAGAATGACTGTGCATTCACGAGTGAAACTTAGCCCCTATGAGATAGTTTTCGGCCGCCCGGCCAACATATGGGGAGTGCCAAGGCCCACTAAGTTCAGCGAACTGGAACACCCTGTTTTGCTTGATTATCTGTATGAATTGACGGCTAAATTGTGTGTTTTGCATCAACAGGTTCACGACACCCTGCCTCCGGTCTCAGAGACTCCAGGTCACGCAATCAACCCTGGTTCCTGGGTCCTCGTCAAGAACTTCCAGAGAACCAAAAACGACCAGCCCAGGTGGACCGGACCTCGTCCTTCTTTCCACAAGATCAGCAGTTCGAGTCCATTGCAAACGGATCCCTCTGCCTCTGCCATATGACCAGTGGGTCCAGAAGGGTGTCGCCGACTCAGAAACTGAAACTGTACCACGCTTTCTGCCCTTCAGTGATGCACGAGTAAAAGGAACATTTACTGAACAAGAGAGCGAGAAACTTTTGCAACCAGCTGTATCACCGTCAATTCCATTGAACACTACAGAGCCTGAACTCCTGTTTCAGGATCAGACAGTACCCGGGAAAAAGCGCTATAATTTGAGGCCAAGACCTATGGACAAATAAACAAAACCTTTTTTTTCACCTCCAAGTACTATTTTTGAAAGTGCAGCTCTCCCATCTGAGAAACTTGCTCATTTTTGTTTTTCGAACCGCCATCCGGGTTCCGCTGCTAGGGCCGCGATTGCCCAAAGTCTTTGGGGTGCAGCTGACGACGTTAGGTCGGCAGTTCTGGTTGGTCTAAGGGAGTTGCCCTGGACTGACAGAAGCATTCCTTAGCAGAATCAACCTCCCATCGCGGGCAGCACTTTAGAGAGGATGGAGTTTCTCGAGATGGAGAGACCTGCCAAGGAAATGAACTTTAAACACAAGATTCGTAATATAATGACAAAGAAAAGCTTTTTGATATTGTGCATTTTCATGCTATTCAGTGTGATGATATTTTTAATAAGTTATGTGTTATTCTCTTTTCGAGTAACATTTGCACCCACTACATCGCCTACACCTCCTCCTTCTACTGTTTCCCCACACTCTTTTCAACCCCTTCCTGAACACGAATCAGCTAGGAGATTAGAGTTTATTAACAACTCCTTTGTTCAGTTCTTGCACCAACACCAACTTGTAATGAACACGACTAACTGTTGGGTGTGCGGTCTTATGCCTCACACAACGGATAAAGGTATCCCTTATCTGGTCCTGCCATTTAGCCACAATGGTTCTGTGTGGGCATACAGAACAATGTTCATATATACACATGAAATCTACCCCCTACGTTCTGTAACAGACAATCCTAAAAATAGTGCTCTAGTTAAGGGTATAGTAAACATGATTAAGGAAGGTATTTCTTATGAGACTATCCCGAGAGATGAGACACTAGTATACATAGGATGGAACATAACCGGATATGGAGCTACTCTGAGTGAGAAACAGCAAGCGAAGAGATCTTCCCCGATTTGGATTGTACCCCACCAGGGTCATCTGTGTCTGCAAGGTAATGGCACGAACCCCAGAGCTCAGTTAGGGAAGAGTGTCTGCACTAAAACGTATGTTTTTGCAGCCCCGACTTCCCCTTCGTTTTTAGCAGCCAAGGGCACCTATTTCATCTGCCATGATAGAGCCTATACATGGTTGCCCCCTGACTTCTCGGGCTCATGTTTTGTTTCGTTCCTGTTGCCTCCCACCTACACAGCAGCGGCAGATTACCACAAGACAAGGATAGTTAGAGGTGTCTTGTAGCAAAGAAGACACTGCAGGACAAGAATTTGGGGACTTCGCAAAGGGTTTTCTGCCGTTCTGGGGATCCATGGCTAACAGCAGGAACATAAGGCAATTGACAAGGGTGGTTGAATCCACCGTGATTGAAACTGCTGGTGCCCTTAGTAACTTGACTGCTGAGCTCCAGTCGGATCGACTTATGACCCTTCAGAACAGGGTCGCATTAGATGTCATACTTGCAGACCGAGGTGGGGTATGTAGATTGATCCAATCGAGTTGCTGTGTTTTCATTCCAGATAACGCTCCAACAGTGTACCAGGCCATCTCTAAACTGCGTAAGATTTCCGAATCTATTCATGTGGATAAAGGAGATTGGTCTTTAATGGGATGGTTCTGGGAACTGATATCCGCCTGGGGATGGAAAATTCTGATGGTCATTGGGATGGCCTTAGCCATTCTTTTTCTGTTCTGTCTGTGCGTGCAGTGTGCTCCTGCAATATGTGGCCTCTGTGCTGCATCATGTGTAAGGAAACCTGTATCAAGAGACGAGCTAAGTACTAGAATGATGTTACAGCAACATCTCAATGACTTTAGGAATATAGACCTGGACTCAGATTAGCATGAGATTAGGTTAAATTGCCTATGTAAGGGCAAAAGGAGGGTTTGTGGTTCTGAAAATTCTGGACTCGAGAATAAAACTTCGTCGTAACATGGCGAATTTAGTATCAAAAGACCGAAAATGGCTAGTACACTATGTACAAGCATTTTCATCATATTCCAGTGACAATTTCACCTCGAAATCGTCATTTTCGTCTTGAACCCTTGGCTTCCATTTTGTGTACGGCAGCTATTTTGTGAATTGCCCTTTACATAGGCTTATGATACAGCTAAATTCAATTCAAAAGGACACGTACACCTTAATTGACTTTTCTCTGACCTGGGCAGGTTGAAACCATTGCCCCAGGCCGAACCTGTTTGGTCAGTTCCTCTCCCAGTGGCCGAATGAGATAGCATCAAGGCACAACAGGCCATAAACCCATTCCATCGCACACACCCTGCCGACTCTTGCTCACACCTGTCCCTGCTCTTTTCTCTCTCACTTGCTTTATGATGGGGAGGTGCCCATTTTTATTGGGGGTCCACCGATATCTGATGAAATGTTGGGCCTTCCTGGGTGATTTGTTGTGGGCTGGACGAAGTGAAATATGGACATGTCATCATGACTCTGCTTTTCCTTTGTAACGAAGAATGTGAATAGTGTACTGTAAATTCGAAAAATGTTTGCCTAAAGCACAATATTTTGTATAAAAAGAGAAGCCTGACTTTGTAGGATTGAGCAGTCTCCTGAGAATATAAATCCCGTGTGTTGTACTTCTAGGACGCTTGTTACCTTGGTTGCAGCCAATAAAATCGATCCTTGACTTCACCTAGAAGACTCTGAGTTTCTGTGGTCTGAATCAGGAAAGAACCCGAGGTCTTTGGGTGTACCCTGGCACCGCTGGGTTACCGGTTTGGTACCGGTTCTGAAAAACCCAGTACCTCAGAACTCGGCTTGTGCTGGAACAAGTTGCTGGAAAGGCTCCGATGTCAATCGATTTTTGGAGTGAGAAGTATGGCAGCGCCCCCACGTTGTCCCAGGAGGGTGATAATGTTGGGAAGTGGTCCTTCCTAGATTACTTGTGTTAGATTACTAGTGTTTTAGGTTACTTGTGTTTTTTCCAACTTGCCGGACGATTTTGATCAAGACAAAGACTGACCTCTGGAATGATTCCTGCAACATCTGGATCTGTAATGGGACCATTGTCGAACTTTTGATTTGGAGCAGTCTTGTGTAAGAGTCTCCTGGTGCTGGGTGATGTAGAGTTTCGTCTCACGATTCATCGACTTGCAATTGTTGCAGGCCTTAGAGATGTGACTCGAGCCCAGGGAAACCTGATGAGGATCTATTACAGACATCTGCTTGAGACATTTCCTATAAGGTTTAAAACCTGTTGCTTTGAAAGGTGACATTTCCCTGGCACACCATCATATATTTACACATCTTGCAGCTACATAAAACACCTTTGGAGACATTACTAGAGTCTTGCTTAGACAAACTCCATAAGGATGCAGTATGTCTGACATCATAAAACTGCAGCTGAGTCTGAATCAGTCATTGCCAAATGCCATCAATCATCAAGGAAAATGCTTATCGGCTGTTCATGCAAGCCAGCTATTTAATAGTGTTGTACCACCATGTCACTCCCTTTGAGCGAATAACAATGGGCGCCATGGGAAAATAATAAATGAAAGTGAGGAAAGGGATTGCTTTGCAAATGAGATAACACAAAAAGGCTGGTAACAGCACTATTAAAATGCAACCCGTCTGTTTTTAGAAGTGTAATTCCACATCAAAGGAAAGAGGAACAACTGTACCTGTGTTAAAGAGTGTTTCCTGGCTAAGGAACAATAGAGAATGAGCCTGCCTTTTGAAAATTACTAAATCAAGGTGAGAGTAGGAGATAAAGTGTTGTAACAATGGATTGTGATATATTCAAAACACGTAGATTAAAATAAAACATTCTATATTTAAATTGACTTATAAAAACAACCAACAAACAACAGAAGGGACTAGTACATCCTTGATTAAGATATATGAAGCTAATCGAGGGACAGAACTGTAACTATTAAACTAGTGCCCTTTGCGACGCCTAATGAGAAAGGCGAGACCATATATTGAGTGACAACCATTTTTTTTAGAACAAGAGAGAGAGTTATCAAGTGATAAGGATGACTAAACCATGTCTCTAGGATCCGGAGGGTAGAAAAGAAAAAGAAAAATCGATCTGAAAGAAAGTATTAGGATATGATATAAATATATGTGCCATTTATACAAGGCTTACTACTGACACTTAGAGATGGGAGGAATAGATTAATCAAGTTGCAGTTAAATATTTTCTAAAAAGGTATACCAATCGTAAGGTTGACTCAGTTCATCAAAGGAGCACAGGATGCAACAAGAATATTTCCCTTTGTGTAGAACTATGAGACAGATTATTTTGTAAGAGTCAATACAGGTTACACCCAGATATGTTTTTGCATTGCAATATAGTGATAGTCTAATTATTTGTACACATAGGTATAATGTGACTGTACTGATAAATGATGGTTGAATTAAGGATCAAATTAATATATTCTTTAGAAACAGAGAATCAGGAAAATATTTTATGTACAGTTAGGTTGTGATTTGAGGATGAATTAGAATAGTGCTTAAAGACGAAATTATAGTGGCGAATGACTGAATAATTTTGATTGAGAATGGTTCTGTATAAGAAAGAACAAATTCCTTTCTGTTCTCAATGCACCATGGACTAGTAAACAGACAGACACACACAAACACACACACACACGCATGTAAAATAATGGATTTTAATATTCTTAAATATTCAATATACAGCTAGAATTGTTTCTACCAGATACATTGTTACCGAAGGTAAGTAACTTGTACATCTGATAGAGACTACTAGCCGCAGATTCCTTCACGTAGAATAGATACCCTAGCAATTCCCCCTGGGAAGGAGGGTCTGCGAAAGGACCCCACCAGCCAATACAGAACAGAGGGCCCCACAGGGAACCAGATCTGTGGACCAGGTAGAACCTCGTCCCTGCCAGGCAAGGGTAACCCCCCCAAGCAGACCCCCACCGACCCCAAAAGGATGTAGGAGGGAGAAGAAGGCTGAAGAGGAACCAAGGGCAAGGGTGGAGAGGCCGAAGCATCCCACCACCTTACAAGGCAACACAGCTTCCGCCCAATGTCAAGACAGGAAGGGAGGAAGAGGAAGAAGAAGCCTAGAAAACCCAAGGAAGCAAGGGAAAAGAAGGCAACCCCACTCCAGGTGGAGAACAACCTGCCAGCCAGAGCAGCGCAGGCAGTCAAGCCGCCAGAAGTCCGAGGCCACAGGATGGCCGAGTAGGCGGTGGCTGGCAAGGGGGAACATAGAATCACCCCAGATCTCAGGGTAGGGGCAGGGAGAGGAGGAGATGCCCGGGCACACCACTACGAGCGGCCGCGCACACGACCTCAAGGAGCGAGGCAACCTACACAACGCCATGGAGAACAGGCACCCGAAGGTGACTAGAACCCTCCAGCAGTGCGCAAGCCATATGACAGCTACCACTACCTCACCTAGGGTACGATAAGCCCCAAAGAATGGGAACCCTCTTTGGAAGAACTTCAGCAGCAGAGGAAAAAACAAAGAGCCACGGGAAAAAAAACACCCCGCGAAAGGCTTGATAAGCAGCCCAAGCAAGCAGAAGGCCTAATCTCAGGGCCAAGTCTGCGCAACAATTCCAACACCCATAATCAACAAAAGGGTCATCCAGCAGCCAACAATGCCAAAGTCCCAAGGAAGGACGCAAATCGCCAGAAACACACTCCACAGCCAGAACAACCAGCCTAAGAAGGCCCAGAATCAACCGGACTGAGAAGGGGACAGAGGAGGATAAGGCAGAGGAGGAGGAGGAAGACGGAGCCCCGCCAAGAGCCTTAGGATGGCGGCGGCAGCCGGGGCATGGAACAACAAGCTGCCAACAAATGGAAGGACGATGAGTCGCCCCCAAATATTCTCAGGGAAAACCACGTCCAGAAGCCAAGCGTGGTGACGGAGAGCAACCGAGGAAGCCATGGCCCGGCCCAGCACCTCTGAGATGGCCAGAGCGGAGCGGAGAATAAACGCTGCAAGCTCCCGGCCATCCAACACATGATGCCTTAAGTCCACCTGACCACCCTCCTGGGACGCTGTGTTCAGGGCCCACAGGGCAGCGCTGGTTGAGGCGAACATGTTGCGCCCCCAAGAGTCCAGCAAGCAAGCCTTGCAAGATTACGGAGTCAACAGCGGCGGCAGGGAGGGAAAAGTAGTCCGCAAAAGAGGACTGGAGGCAGAGGGGTGGAGGGAAAGGCACGCCGGATCACGCGGCGCCGGGAGATGCCGGTGCAAAAGGTGTTGAGGCACCGGGTCCCATGAGCAGGTGCCTCAAGCCCCCGTCAAGGCAAAAAGGAGGGAACCCTCAAAGGGAAGCAAGATTTCCCGTCCACCAGAGCCCTGGTGGAGGACCTCCAATAGATAGTCCACCGGGAAGTGAGCCACAGGGTCACCCATATGCAGGATGCCCACTGCCGTGGACACTGCATGAGCGAAGGCCACACCCGCCTCAGTAGGGCCCCGCGGTGGGGAAAGCAGCTCCTCCGTGGGCAACGGCTGCATACTAAGGCGGCCATCCAGAGACTAAGGGGAATGGGCAAGGGCCAGACCTGAAAGTGAGAAGGAGACGAAGAATGAGGGACCTGCCGCTCTTCCGACGAACACCTCTACTTCAGGAAAGGCCGGGAGCCGCCCTTCGATGCCGGTGAAAAAGACATCACACGGCGACCAGCCTCCGGGGAGGACGACACCAAAATACAGGCCACCTCTGGAGAAGGAGCATTCGAAGACGAATCCGCGGTACGACCCCTGCACGGAGCCGTGGAATCCGCAGCCTGAGGCAAGTCAAGTCAAGTCTAAATTTGTATAGCGCACTACTCACCCAGAGGGTCTCAAGTCGCTTGAGGGAGGGGGGAGCTTTACTTATCAAATATCCAAGTTTTTAGTTGTTTTCTGAAGGAGAGGTGGTTCTGTGTGAGGCGGAGGTGGGTGGGGAGGGAATTCCAGGTCTTGGCCGCTAAGTAGGAGAAGGATCTTCCTCCCATGGTGGATCTTTGGATGCGTGGAATTGCGGCGAGGGCTTGATTGGACGATCGAAGTTGGCGGGTGGGGGTGTAGAAGGACAGGCGCGTGTTGAGGTATTCGGGTCCTAGGTCGTAGAGGGCTTTGTGTGCGTGGGTGAGGAGGCGGAACGTTATTCTCTGGAGGTCTTTCAGGTGACCGGAAATGTGAGCTTGGCGGGGGATGTCTAGGATGAGTCTGGCTGAGGCGTTTTGGATGCGTTGGAGTTTTTTCTGTAGTTTGGCTGTGGTTCCGGCGTAGAGGGTGTTTCCGTAGTCCAGTCGGCTTGTAACCAGTGCATGGGTGACCGTCTTTCTTGTTTCGGTGGGGATCCAACGGAAGATTTTTTTGAGCATACGTAGGATGTTGAAGCATGATGATGAGACGGCGTTGACTTGTTTGGTCATCGAGAGGGAGGAGTTCAGGATGAAGCCCAGGTTACGTGCGTGATCCGTTGGTATGGGTGCGGTTCCCAGGGCCGGTGGCCACCATGAGTCGTCCCAGGCGGAGGGGGATGATCCTAAGATGAGGACTTCCGTTTTGTCCGAGTTTAGTTTTAGATGGCTGTTCTTCATCCACTCGGCTACTTCTTTCATCCCTTCGTGTAGGTTGGTTTTGGCGGTGTTTGGGTCTTTGGTGAGGGATAGGATCATCTGAGTGTCGTCTGCGTAGGGGATAATGTTGAGGTTGTGTTGGCGCGCGATGGATGCGAGGGGACTCATGTATACGTTGAAGAGGGTGGGACTGAGTGAAGTTCCTTGGGGTACGCCGCAGATGACTTCGGTGGCCTCTGATCTAAAAGGGGGGAGGCGGACTCTCTGGGTTCTTCCGGCGAGGAACGATATTATCCAGTCCAATGCTTTTCCTCGTATTCCGACGTTGCTGAGGCGTTGTATGAGGGTGCTATGACAGACTGTGTCGAAGGCTGCGGAGAGGTCGAGTAGGATGAGGGCAGCAGTTTCTCCGTTGTCCAGTAGAGTTCGAATGTCGTCTGTTGCTGCGATGAGGGCGGTCTCGGTGCTGTGTTTGGCTCGGAAGTCGGACTGTGAAGGGTCGAGGGATTTGTTGGATTCAAGGAATGCGGCGAGTTGACTGTTGACGGCTTTCTCAATGACTTTGGCAGGGAATGGGAGGAGCGAAATGGGGCGGTAGTTCTTAAGTTCAGTGGGGTCTGCTGTGGGTTTCTTCAAGAGGGCGCTGAGTTCGGCATGTTTCCAGCTATCCGGGAAGGTGGCGGAGTTGAGGGAGCAGTTGATGACGTCTCGGAGATGGGGCGCGATAATGGAATCTGCTTTGTTGAAAATGTTGTGGGGACATGGGTCGGTTGGCGATCCTGAGTGAATGGTGTTCATCAGGCGGATGGTGTCTTCAGTGGTGATTGGGTTCCAGGCGCAAATATTGTTGGGGGGGGGTTTAGTTCGGAGGTGGGTGGGGTGGGCTGGTCTCCAAAGCTGTTATGTATGTCAGCGATTTTGTTGTGGAAGAACGAGGCTAGAGAGTCGCAGAGGACTTGGGAGGGAGTGATGTCGTTGGTGCCGGCGGTGGGGTTGGTAAATTCTTTGACGATGTTGAATAGTTCTTTGCTGTTGTGGGCGTTGTTGTCGAGTCGATCCTTGAATGCTGATTTCTTGGTGGATCGGATCAGTTGGTGGTGTTTGCGGGTGGCGTTCTTGAAGGTGGCCAGGTTGTCAGTGGTTGGGTTTTTTCGTCAGGCTTTCTCGAGGGTGTGACAGATCTTCTTGGATTTCTTAAGGTCATCATTAAACCAGGGGGCTTTTTTGCTGCCTTGCTTGATTTGATGGTGTTTCAAGGGTGCTAATTAGTCAGCGCTGTGGGTGGTCCATTGTGTGAGGTTGGTGGCTGCTTTGTTTGGGTCCGATGATTTTGCAGGAGGGTTTTGGTGAAGCGATGTGAAGAGCTGGTCGGTGGTAATTTTATTCCAGTTTCTCCGAGGAATTGGTTGTGGGTGGTTGTGGGTTGTAGTCTTTTTGTAGTTGAAGTGAACGCAGCTGTGGACCGTCCCATGGAGAGCTGTGGCGTGATTAAAGGAGATGTGCTTGCTGGAAGTGAAGATTGGGTCGAGCGTGTGCCCGGCAAAGTGGGTGGGGGTGTCAACAAGTTGTTTGAGTCCGAGATTGGCGAGGTTGTCCAAGAGGGTGGTGGTGTTGCTGTTGTTGTTCTTTTCCAGGTGGAAGTTGAGGTCTCCCAGTAGAATGTAGTCCTCGGAGGGGAGGGCGTGAGGGCTGATGAAGTCAGTGATGTCTTCGCTGAATTGTGTGCGGGGTCCGGGTGGTCTATAGATGAGGGTGCCTCTGAGTGTGGTCTTAGGGTCGATGTGAATCTGGAAGTGAAGGTGTTCGGCGGTTCTGAGGTTGTCATCGGAACTGGTCGTGATGCGGATGATGTTCTTATGAATGATGGTGATTCCTCCTCCTGTTTGGTTGATGCGGCCCTTTCGGATGATCTTGTAGCCGTCCGGGATGGCTATGGCGACGTCCGGCGATGTGGTGTCGAGTAGGTCCCAAAGTTCAATGGCGTATCTGTGGACCGAGCGGGTGTTGAGCAGAATGCACTTCAGGTGGTTAGTTTCAGAGCTCTGCTTGGAGTTTGTGGAATTGGTGTGGGTCCTGATGCAGTCGAGCTTGCAGGAGTGGCAGGTGAAGGGTCCATGGGTGTGTCGTGGGGTGGCTTGGTAGCAGTTTGGGAGTCGGCCGGGGTTAAGTGCTGAGAGGGTAGCGGCGTCGTACGTTACGCGGGTGGAGTGGATTTTGCGGGGGCCAGGGGGTCTGGCGCTGGGCGCGGTCCAGGCGCGGACGGACGTAGACGGGCTTACCTTTGGGGCGCGACCGCTGCGCGTGAACGCTGCGCGCAAAAGCATCTGTCATAAGTGGATAGTGGAGGGGGGTGGAGCGAGGGAGGTGCAGCTGGGAGGCGGGAGCGGGGTGGAGGGACGGGCTGGGAGGCAAACATACAACAAAATGGCAGCAGAAACAAAAGCGAAACAAGGCGAAGCAAACACTCAGGCAATGCGATATAGCGCTACGATACCAGTGTGGCACAATTGAAAATGCAGGCAATGTAGCAGTCCAGCGCTGCGCTACGACACCAATCTGGCACAATTTAAAAGCAGGCAATGTAGCAGTCCAGAGCTACGATATCAGGTAGCGTGGGGAGCGACCACCTCTGCAGGAGTCAGGATGGTCACAGCGCTAGGGCAGGCAGGACGATTCCTATGCTATCTGTGGGAGGGAGGAGCAGCTGGGAGGGGGGAGTGGGGTGGAGGGACGGGCTGGGAGGCAAACCAACAACAAAATGGCAGCAGAAACAAAAGCGAAACAAGGCGAAGCAAACACTCAGGCAATGCGATATAGCGCTACGATACCAGTGTTGCACAATTGAAAATGCAGGCAATGTAGCAGTCCAGCGCTGCGCTACGATACCAATCTGGCACAATTTAAAAGCAGGCAATGTAGCAGTCCAGCGCTACGATATCAGGGAGCGTGGGGAGCGACCACCTCTGCAGGAGGCAGGTTATCGGCAGGTTATCGGCAGGTTATCGGCACCATCCGGCGTTGCCGGACAAGGTTCCTCCTAGTCACCCCGCCTCGGAGATCGGAGTGCGGACCGGAACGGAGCTGGAGTCGAAACGGCCCTGGACCGGCACCGACCCCCTTCGAGGTAGCCACCTGGGTGGGGGAACGAGATGGGCCTATGGAGTGGCACGAAGCCCTCTGCCAGCCGCGGTCCAGAATGAGGCGTAGATCGCTCGGCAAACCATGAGGTGGTGCCAGGGACGATTCAACCTCCGACTCGCCCTCCGTTGAGGTAGCCACCTGCGGGGAGGGGCGAGAGGGGCCCAGAGAGGGGTGAGGTGTCCGCACCCGACCACGACACAGAGCGGTACGAGGAGGGCGCACCAACCCCTGTGGCTTCGTACGGTCCAGCTGCTACCGTCGCCATAGCAGCGTCACCTCGGCCTTAGACAGGACCACCTTGTCAAAGGACCGAGAGGGGCTCGGGGATGCGACCCGAGCCCTGGCGATCTCCCGCGACACCACAGGGACTCCTGCAGGGGTTTGCGGCGAGGCAAAGACGCCGGGGCCTGAAGGAGGTGCCCCAGAGGAGCCACACACCATCAGCACCACATCCTCCAAGCCTGGATCCGAACCAGTCGGCGCCGGAGCCACCGGCGGCGCCGCGGAGGGCCCTGCGCGAGGCGAGGGTCCGCCAATGCCCTAGGAGGGTAAAGAGGGGGAGACACCAGTGAGGCCTGCAAAGCCGCCGCGTATGTCTCCCTTGGGACTCTCGACGCCCCAGCACCGGGAAACGGTGGAGAGGAGGCCGACACGCGGGGCCACATCACCCGCGGAGAGTCCACGCCGCCGGAAGGCCGAACACCAGCCCCCGGGGACAAACTGCGACACTTACCCACCGGGGAGCGACTCTCACGTGACATCGGAGAAGGGCGAGGACGACGACCACAGCCGTACCTGAAGCCGTCCGCTGAAGCAGATCGAGGAGAGGATGTCAACCTGGAAAGACCCGCAGAGAGAAGTTTTCTTGCGGCGCTCCTACCGCGACTTCGGCTTCAACTATTGACAGGCCTCACAGTCAGTGGCGCCGTGATCCTCCCTTAAACACCTCATACAAATGAGGTGCGGGTCCGTCACCGACATAAGACGCCCACAAAACGTACAAGTTTTGAAGCCCGAATGCATTCGCACACTATTCCACCAAACGATATGGAGAAAAAAGGGCCTGAAACAGGCTCGTAGCAAGGACCGGATCCGCGTTGCATGCTGAAAAGGAAAAAACAGACGTAGGTGAGCCGGGCGGGTCTTATGTGACCTCGCCGACGTCACGTATGCGGACGAAACCTGGGCGGAGTCGCGTGGTGTCGCCCCGCCCCCGGCACGCAGGGATGCTGTGGCAAAAAAGTTTCCGGATCCAGTCTCACGTCTGGGGATAATTCTACGTGAAGGAATCTGCGGCTAGTAGTCTCTATCAGATACAAGATGTACCTCACATATTATAGATGACTCTCTTTCAAACTCTTTTTACATATTAGTATTTAATTATGAGTGTTGAGTTTGCCTGGTTAGGTATATAATGTTTTTAAGTGTAGGATGTATCTAATTTCTAATCAATTTGTGATATTCGTTTTTGATTGTATTGCTTGGTTCATAATAAAGAAGTATACAGAAAGATCTAGTCCTTTAATCCTTCTGAGGACCTTAAATGTGAGTGAAAACTGAGGAAAAAATGTAATTTGGGTTTGTGTATATTAGTGCCTAGACATCAACATTAAGGAAAAGGCCAGCTCTATTATGATGTTGATCACAGAAGGGCCACCACCTAGGCACAGCAGAAAGCAAGGTCACATGAAAACAACCCATGCTCTGTCAATAAGAATTCAGCAAAACGAGCTTTTAGCTCCACTTCAAAATGAGGAGCTATGAAATAAAGACACAAAACCCTGAACAAAACTAGCACCAAAGTCTCTAAGAAGCCAACTAGAAGATGACTACTTATGTTAGGCATACATATAGGTCAAAAGGAGCTGGCTTACCTTTATTTTTGGAATAAGTTATAAAATCATTATACATCTGTAAACAAAATCCTAAGGGACAGTTCACAACCCAAGGGGACCCCCATTTTCTATTAATTATATTATACCTCCAAATCTTTAAGATGAATTAGCAATCACAGTTCCACCTCTACTTTTCTCACTCTTCAAATGTTTCATAAGGCCATCTACATGTCCTAGGGGATACATATCAACATTGCCTGGCATTTCGTTCCAACCACCTTGAGCACCTGGACTCTCTCTCAGCATGTGGCTGTTATAGCATGGCACTCAACACCTTTAGCCCATGCCTACTCTGTCACAGTACTAAGTCACCTAGAGTCACCGGTGCTAGATATCAAAAGTTAAAGAGAAACTTGGGTTTGTTAATTTGATGCTTGAAACAGCACAGTGTGAGGGTGGAAGCACAGCAAACATGATCAGGGATGCCCTTAGCACACCTCAATTTCTCATCCAAAGGAAGACCTACTCATTACCTTCCTTGCTCCTCCACAGCTACGACCGAGAGGGAAAAAGGAGATATGGATGGAGCAACATTCAAGGGTTTACCAACACATAGCCACAATGGTCTCCAGCAAGCCTCATGTTCAGGGCTAAACTGTTTTGTAGTTTACAGCACTGGCACTTTTGCCCATTTCTCGGAGATAAAACAGATCAAATACAAGCACTGTGATGAGTAACATGTACAAAATACCTGTATTCCATAAAGTAGAACTGTTGAAGGAAATGCTGTACTTCCTGCTAGTACGCTATGATTTATTCCAATGTATTAGGGCAGTGCACGTTCTTCTCTTGGTGTTATAGGAAGAGTCTCACATTTAGTTTGTTGATCTATATTAGCTGAAGTGATGGACGACACACGCCGTAGATTTGGTCATAAGGTTTTTTACAGAATTAAGGACTGATGCAATAGTGCCAACATAAAAAGGTTGTGCGTTTTGATTGCAAATTCAAGTAGAAAAGTAGTGTGATAAAAATGTGACACACACACTTGCATACATACTAGTACTCCCCTGCACCACTATTCAAATTTCCATCTGAACAATAAAAGATAATCAACAAGCACTTTTTAAATGCAAGATTTAATTTGCAAAGTCAGTGTTTTTAAGCCTTTTTTTAGTATCTACAAATTAAGAAAAATTGTTATAAAATGTACCCATTTATAAATATATTTTTTACAGCTGTAATTGAAAGTAGCTGGTACCATCAGAGTTGTATGCAATTCTTAAATGAGTATTATTTTTGTGTTAAAAAAAGATTTAAAAAGGCATGGGGTGTTGTAATACATTAAAAAATGATCAACTGCAAAAGGCAGAAATAAATGCAACTTAAAAAAATAAAGTACAGGCAGTGTGTTTTGTTGGTCAATAATTTGAAGACAAGACAAAATAAAATAAAATAAAAAAAGGTGTCCAAATGGGTTATTTTTAACCAACAATCAATAATTATTGCTTTCTATAAATTATAATTATTAAAACATTAAATACAAAACTCATTTAAGGAAGGCACTCCTCACAAAAACATTTAATTGCTTCAATGCACTCATTCTTTTCTTTCAGCTGCCCTTGATGCTCTTGGCTCATGGTCGGATGGCTGATTCTATAAGAAAAGATGTACATATAATGTAAGGTAAATACATTTTAAAGTTTATAAAATCAGGATACACGTTTGCAACCTAAGGTATGTGTTTTCTATGCAGCATAGTTTTATTTTAATTTGCTGAATTTAAAACAGCACTTCAAAATAATTAAAGCATGAGTCATGTTAGTGCCAGAGAACTAAAGATCAGCAGCCTTGAACACTACAGTAGTCAGTGAAGACACTCAGTTCGGTTCAAACAACTTTTTTTCCGGCTCCGTTTGAACCATTAAAGTGCACAGTGCAGAGCACTATGTATAATGAAAGATTAAAAGTAGTCGTCCCAGTTCATAGCAATGAATATATAATCATACAGCAGCAATTGTCAATAAGAAAATCAAAAAGCTCAGATAAAATAAAAGGAACAAAAACAACGAAAGGAGTCCTAAAAGAAAAACTTGTTAGGGGTGCTCCGTGTCCTCCTGGGTTATCTAAGCAGAAATTCAAACATGTTGAGGACAGTCAGAACTACAATCAAGAGCACGATGATCCATCATAAAAATAAAATAAAATCCATAAAAACCACATAAGATTCATAAAACATTATATAAGAACTGTAGCCCTGTACCTAATAGCACGTTCCATGTATGTGGCAGCGGAGAAGCAGATCTTGATCGTGGGTAAAAATTGAAGATATATAAAAGCGGCTCTACAGTAGCGAATGTTGGCCGCCCTAAGGATTGGCAGTCAATAGCGTTTCCTCAACAGCAATTAAAATTTACAAAATAGAATAAAACGTAAGGTGGTCTGTGGGGATATGGGCATAAAGGAAGTTGTGAAAAGTAAGTGCCTTGTGACGTAAAAGCAGTAAGAAAGTGGACAGTGCAAAGCCTAAGCCTTGTCAATAAAAATGTGCTTGTTACGTCTCCTACCCATACTAAGTAAGGTGCAGGACTTTCAACCGGACAAATCCCCATTGAAACCTGGACTGTTGGTTTGTCTGCAGCACACCGCATTCTATCCTCCAGGCATCCCTCCAGAAACGCATACTTTGAAGTCCTAATGGAGGTAGCTGAAGCAGTGCTAGGAGAGGTAAACAAGTCCTTCCGTCTCATGCTGCAACTTAGCTTCGGTATATTCTTCAACCAAGGAATATTCAAACGGTGGTCGAGTGTTAAACAGTCTGCAAGCACAGCCCTATTGAAGGATGTCTGGCTTTTGATCCATCTTCTAAGCCACAAAAGGAGGAGTTGAATTTTAATAAGGTCGTTGGTAAAACCAATCCTACCTCAGGGTGGCAAACAAAGGAACTAGTGCTTTGGGGGACAGCTAGCAATCTCTTGAGAAAACTATTCTCGATTTTTTCCAGAGCACTCTGATCTTCAATACCCCACACCACTGCCCCAAAAGAAGCAATAGCATAGCATATGGCTTTGTAGACTGTCGAGAGTTCCTTAATTGTTTTCTAACCAAGTTTACGGGCAAAAGTACGGACAGCCTCCACTGTTTGGAGAAGGAAGCAGCTCTACTAGTCTTCAGTGGTCCCCATGAGAGTCGAGTATCAAAGGGGATGCCAAGGTAGGTAAAGGTGGGAACAGAGCCAACCTTCTTGCTATTCACTACAAAGGAAACATTTTCCTTCTTCCTTCCCCCAAAACTCATTATGAGGGTCTTGTTTTGGTTGATCATGAGATTTAAACTGGCCATAAACTCACAAAAGCTGTCAAGAAGACGTTGTAGACCATTTGCAGTCCTGGTAATTATGACTTTATGGTCCTTATACATTAGAGTGGGGATACGCACAACACCTACACAAAGCCAACCGACCCTGAGATTTACCAGTTTATCTTCCAGACTGTTTATGTAAATGGAAAACAGAGAAGGAGCCAGGACACAGCCCTGGCGTACGCCCCTAGCCTAAATGAAAGATGGTGTGGTTTCTCTGTCTGGGCCATACCTTACGCTGGCAGTGACATCGTTATGCAGATCTCTGAGAAAGTTAACGCTATAGACATCAACCCCCCATATCAATCATGATGTCCCACAATGTGGATCTGTTTACAGAGCTTATCGCAGAACTCAAGTCCATAAAAGCCAGATACAACTTGCCACACTTCGCCACAGTGTATTTGGCAATTAGCAGATATAGATTTAAGGACTGCTCGACTATGCCAAGGCCAGAGCGGAAGCGGAATTGAAGATCCGAAAATAGGTTACGTTCCTTGGCCCAAAGCTGCAAACGGTCCAACAGAATTCAACCTATGATCTTCGCAGTGGAATTAATCAGAGATACTTTTAGAAGGGGATGGGGTGAAAGATGCCAATCTCTTACTCGCCAATAAATGAGCATGTAATTTTCTCTCGTTCTTGCCCTGGACAGGGGGTGCAACCCCTAACCCCCTAAGGTGAATATGAATCAACAGGTTTATCAGGGCGAGATGCTTTTCATTTATGATTTTTCCAGGAAAAAATTCCAATTGTGCACGCGAGGTGTTTTGAAGTTTATTTGTACTCTGTTTATCAGAGTGGGTGATAAGAAGAAACAGCCAACACGTGTTTCACCGGTTGATGTATGCGGTCCAATATCCTCAGATACTGGACCGCAGACATCAACCGGCATTATGCCTTAATTAAGAATCCAAAGAACCAATATCTCTACGACGTTGACTGACTTAAACCACAAATAAACTTCAAAACACCTCGCATGCACAACTGGAATTTTTTCCGGGACAAATCATAAATGAAAAGCATCTCGCCCTGATAAACCTGTTGAATTAATCCGAGATTTAGGGCAGTGGGGGTCATTTTTCGAGCCCTTTTAAAAATTGGAACAATGGTCACATGGGACCAGTTCTTTGGAGGGCCGGTCACTGCGTAGCGTTAAGGACATTTACCAATAAGGGGGCCCACAGTGAGATATCAGCTTCAAACCAATCTGTACCAGGAGCACGCTCAAACGGACAACTAGCCCCAGCCCACATAACCTCTTCCAGGTCAATGACTGGCCCCGCAGGATGCTCTGCGGAACGCAGGGACACATTTGGGTTACTGGTGACTAAAAGTTTGTCATCAGGGATCTCTTGGGTTCCTGAATAAAGGCCAGCATGAAGCCCGGTAAAATGATCAACCCAGGATGCAGATGGAATAACAGTACCAATGCGTGGTCCTCTTGTTGCCTTAAAAAAAGCTGTGATTAACTGCTTCCCAAAAGGCCTTACAGTCCCTGAGTTTGCTTGCCTAGACCTGTGATGAGAATGCTGCCTTTCTGATAGTGGTCTTTCTGGCTTTGAGGGCGTCTCTATACAGGGATCGACATCTCCGCATTGTGCCCTGATCTCTGAGGGATTGTCTTAAAGCAGCGAGTAGCTGGTTGTGCGCCTGGATGCAATTTGCTTATTATTTCATAACAATAGGGTATACCCAGTATGCAGTTTGACCTGGGACAAAAATGGTATGTACAAGAAGATGTCCAACTGACCTATATGCTTTTCAGAGAAAGAAAAAAACCTAATAAGACACCCATCAATTATTAAATTAAACAATGACCAAATAATATTAGTTTGGAGAAGGAATTATATTTAAGAATGTAATCAAACATTCACAATTTCAAAAGTTTCTCCAAGGTGAAAATGGTGAAGAAAGTGCTCCAGGTAGTGCTTGTGAAGTGGCGGGGCCGTGAAAGTGGGAATATAAAGAATTACAATATTTACAAGAATGAGAAAGACCTGTCTAACAATACGTCAAGGAACTGACTAAAAAGCCCAAGACATGGGATGCCAGGAATGGATATTATGTTCAGCGCTTCTGGGCTGCAGATAAGTACAGGTCAAAATAAAGTGAAAGTCGACGTTTCGAACCCAGAGAATTGAAGATGGAAATTGATCCCTATAAATGGGGTCTTACTCAGGACGATTAGCAGAGCAACCTCAATCTAGGACTGCCGGCTCAGCAAGAATCGTCATCCCTTTGCTCAAATCCTTGCCAAGGCTCCGACCTTCTCTGTATGTGCAGTGGCTTCATTTTTTCTGGACTTGGAGCGTCCAGCCCTATCCTGAACTTCTTCACTGCTGAACCGTCAGTCCTAGATTGAGGTGGCTCACATCCCCACCACTTCATGAGCACTACCTAGAGCACTTAATTCACCATTTTCACCTAATGTTTGATTAAATTCTTAAATATAATGTTATGTTATGCAGTACTAATAGAAGATTGAATGCTGCTCTACAAATTTGATCAACACTACTGAGGAGAGCTGGGTCCCACCCCTTTGGGTAATTGGCTGATAGATAAACCAAGAGTCAGGGTAAGTGAGGACCACTAGCTGTACTAAAAAAAAGGGTCCATCCACCTTAGACCATGCTTTTATTACCCCATGATTCTTAGAAGATGATAAAGGCTTATGGTGATCCACTACAGGGATCCTGGTGATCAGCGAGCCGTGAAAAGACAGGGACAGAAGTCTGTGATCACTAAGGGAAGAGTCGGCCAAACTACAGTCCAACACCCAGTCTCTTAGTGATTTAGAAAAGAGAATAACATCAATTTGACTAGGTGTACCTCACCCCACAAATGTCAGTGTATTGCTGGCTGTGGAGAATAACGTATCAAATGAAAAACTGAGATTAAGTTAGACCAACAGAAAACTCAATTCATCACCAAGAAGACAATGTGCAAAATGGGTGATAGAAACCCCATCCTCATCCTCCAGCCCACAAATATTTTCATGGGAATAGTGACAGATTTTTAAGTTAAAATCCCCTAATAGAACCAAGGCACAATCACCATGTATGTTGTTGTTACAATTCTCAATGTCCTTAAGTAAAGAACATGCTAAGTCAACCTTAGAGTGGTCAAAACAATGTGGTATGCATTTATCATCAGCAATCTAGAGGCAGAACACTGAAACAGAATAATCTGATAATATACTGAGTCGCACTTTGTCCAAAGTACCTTTGAGAAAGAGGAAAGAGAACAAGCGTGATCAGACCACCCTTGGCCCTGCCCATATTACTAGCCACTGCTGGCATCAGGTAGGTGGCAAGCCCATCCACATAAATAGAGTCAATAAGCCGCGTCTCTTGTATACAGATAATAGTATGGCATTCAAAAACCTTAAGCCAGTCTGGCCTATCCCATTTACTAGCTAAACCAGCGATGTTTCAGGAAGCTATGGACAGTATTTGTATAGGATGACTTGAGCTAGCCCTAGTGGGAACGAGATTACATCCTGTGGGCACATAGAGACTAGATTCAATATGAGTACCGACTAACACAGGCAGAACTGGTCGGTCACTTAGGCCCAAGGGAGTAACTGCAGCAGGAAGTCAGTCCTGTAGTTCCAATTGGAACAAAGGAGATAACCTATTTGAGGTCGCCAAGTTTGTCTCAGGAAATATAGAGGTGGCCAGACACCCCAGGGGTCTGTAAAAATAGCCCAACGGAGGAGCCTTAATGGCAGCTGGCATAACACAGGAAACGTTAAGCTGGGAGAGAATGTCATTAGCCGCTCTTTGATCTCTAAAATTAATCACAATATAATCACTGTCATCTGGTTTCGGAGTATTACCCACCCAGGAAACTCTGCTCAAGAGATTTATCTGGTTGCGACCTATCACGAGGCTACCCACTCGAGTATTAACCCAGTGTACGACTTTATTGACCATTTGCTTATGATCTTCATATGAACTCTTGCTTAACGGAGGGACATTCCTTAGATCACAACAAATGGGGTAGCCTGAGGGGGCAATGGCAATGTGTGGCTCTTAGAGGATCCAGAACGCTGAGTGAAGCCTAAAGACATATTACCAGGGCCACCTGGTAATATGTCAATTTGTTTGAGTTGGCAGTAGCAAACAAAACGTTCCCATTTTGCAGCATAACATGATCTAGTTGTGGGTTTGCGTGCTTGCTTAAGAATGTTCATACAATTAAGATACAGGAGCCAAACTTCTAAATGTAAAAGTTACTTACCTTCGGTAACGCTATATCTTGTAGAGACACAGTCTAGCAGTAGATTCCTTAACTTTAAATTCTGCCCAGGTGCCAGGCGGGATCCGAAAATTGTTTCAGCAGTACCTCCGCGCGCCGGGGGGGAGATTCATACGGCTCCGCAATAACGTAATCTCCGGATGTGATGTCAGTGGAGCCATACAAGGCCCCTCAGGCACATGGACGTCAGCTTCTTCTGTGAAACCTTCCACGCCAGAACGCGGAGCCACTATAGAAGCTGGTTGTGGCAACAGTGCGCCAAAATGGATCAAAAATCTTTTAAACATCATTAAAAATTAAATATCAAATGGTATGAAAATACCCGACATGGATTTGAGTGAAAACCCCCCAAAAAATCAACTTAACACAGGGCTAAAGGAAACTCTGCGCCCTGGTGAATAACCCTCAAATGAGGGAAGAGACCATACCCTCTATCAACCATTCATCAAGGGTAATGAATTCATGGCAATAGTTCGACAGGACCTACAATAACAACACTAAGCAGTTTGTTAATTTACACAATCACCTGATATATTATCGGTACCAGTGTCAAGGTATGATGTCACCGAGAAATCTTTAATTGAAAGAACAAATAAATTAATACCGCCCACTGGTGTGTAAACTAGAGAGCAAGAGAAAATACACAAACACCCACTCTACGAACCATACAAATACAGGTGGTATTGCACCCATTAAACATAAGCTAAGTGGCCAGGCCAAGTAATTTGTTTAACCCCAACACAGATTGAGATAGTGATCCCTGGAATATAAACCCAGGTCTGAAAGGGTATAACTCTTACCCCAAGAATCATACGCAGAGCAGGGAGGATGGGCAGGGCGTTAAAGAATCTGTGGCTAGACTGTATCTCTACCAGATAGAGCGTTCCCGAAGTTAAGTAACTTTTACATCTGATAGAGACATCTAGCTGCAGATTCCTTAACTTTGAATTAAATACCACATCTGTACCCCTCTGGAGGTGGGTCTGCGAACCCATCCTATGAAAGTTCTCAAAGAGAACTAACGTACGAGTTACTTACCTTCGGTAACAATGTATCTGGTATAGACGATTCTGGCCGCAGATTCCTTCACGCAGAATTATCTCCAGGCGTAAGACGGGATCCGGAAACTTTTTATGCCACAGCATCCCTGCGCGCCGGGGGCGGGGCGACATCACACGACTCCGCCTAGGCATCGTCCGCGTACGTGACGTCAGCGAGGTCAAATAAGACACGCCCCGGCGCGCCTACATCAGTTTTCTTCTGAGAACCACAACGAGGAACCACCAGATAAAAAAAACTGTGGGAGCATGGGAACAGTGTGCAAACAGTAGAAAAAAATTGGAAAGAAACGGTGACTAACACACCACACAGAGTAGTGACAACACCGTAGAACCCAAAGGCAGGGAAAGAAGAAGAAGAACAAGCAGAGTCCTGTGCAGCCACCCTGCCAGCACAAAGACACACTCCCACCCCTGTGCCCCGGAGACAATGAACATGCGTAAAGGTCATGGCACACGTAGCAATCTACCACCCCCATCCTGAGCAAGGAAGGGGACCAGTCCCAAGACAGACAGGGACAACAACCTCCAAGCCACCCCAACACATAGGCAACACCCACAAGGGACAAGGCATGACATGGCCAGGCGACCCTTAATCAGAGGATAGCAATGGAAGGAAGGGAGGGAAGGGAAGCACAGGGATAGAAAGCAATCATCCCCCCAAACCTGTAGTAGCCAGAGCAGCAGGGCACCGGAGCACTGGAACCCCATCCTCCAAAGGACCAAGGAGGAATGAACCACCCGCAGACGGAGCCACCCGCAGACGGAGCCAAAACAAGGAAGGTACTCACAGGAGACACAGCCCCCCACCGGGAGACGAGTACTGAAAACGAACCTAAGGGTCCTCGCCGAACATGGGAGGAAGGGCAGGCCGTGAAGGAATCTGCGGCCAGAATCGTCTCTACCATATACATCGTTACCGAAGGTAAGTAACTCGAAGATCTGATAGAGACTACTAGCCGCAGATTCCTTCACGTAGAATAGATATCCTAGCAATACCCCCTGGGAAGGAGGGACTGCGAATGGACCCCACCAGACAATACAGACCAGAGGGCCCCACAGGGGACCATAGCTGTGGACCAGGGATATCGTCCCTGCCATGCAATGGGAACCCCCACAAGCAGAACCTGACCGACCTCAAGAGGAGGTAGAAGGGAGAAGAAGAAGCAGAAGCAGGAGGGGGCTGAAGAGGCCCGCACCCTCACAGCAGAGGAACCAAGGGCAAGGCCGGAGAGGCCGAAGCACCCCACTCCCCCACAAGGCAACATGGCTGCCGCCAAATACCAAGACAGGAAGAGGGGAAGAAGAAGCCTAGAGGACACAAGGAAGCGAGGGAAAGGAAGGCAAACTCACTCCAGACGGAGAGCAACCTGTCAGCTAGAAAAGCGTCGGCAGTCAAAGCCACCAGAAACAAGAAGAGCAGCCCCCCGCCGCAGGAAGGCCGAATAGGCAGCGCCTAGAAAGGAAGAACACATGAGCATCACAGACCTCAGGACAGGAGTTGGGAGAGGAGGATATGCCCGGGCACACCACTACGAGTGGCCACGCACACGACCTCAAGCAGCAAAAGCAACCCACACAACGCCATGGAAAATAGGCACCCAAAGACGACCAGAACCCCCTAGCAGAGCGCAAGCCATATGACAGCTACCACTACCCCACATAGGGTACGTTTAGTCCCAAACTATGGGAACCCTCTATGGAAGAACTTCCGCAGCAGAGGGAAAAACAAAAGAGCCACGGGGAAAAAAACACCCCTGTGAAAGGCTTGACAAGCAGCCCAAGCAAAGCAGAAGGCCTAATCTCAGGGCCAAGTCTGCACAACAACTCCGGTAGAGCACACACACATAACCAACAAAAGGGCCGTCCAGCAGCCAACAAAGCCAAAGTCCCAAGAAGGATACAATGGCCAGAAAAACACACTCCACAGCCAGAACAACCGGCCTAAGAAGGCCCAGAATCAGCCCAACTCACGAGTCACTGAAGAGGGGATAGAGGAAGATAAGGCAGAGGAGGAGGACGGAGCCCTGCCAAGAGCCTCTGGATGACGAATTCGACCGGGGCATGGAACAACAGGGTGCCATCAAATGGAAGGTCAATGAGTCGCTCCTGAATATTTTCAGGGAATACTCCATCCCGAAGCCAAGCATGGCGACGGAGAGCGGCTGAGGAAGCCATGGCCTACCCCAGCACATCTGAAATGTCCAGAGCAGAGAATAAACGCCGCAAGCTCCCGGCCATCCGATGCATGATGCCGCAAGTCCACCTGACCAGGCTCCTGGGACACTGCAGATACCAGAGACTCAGCCAAGTCCCACAAACAGGAGGAGGCCCTAGCCAGAACACACAAGGTATTAAGGGCCCGCTGGTCGAGGCAAACATGTTGCGCCCCCAAGAGTCCAGTCAGTGGGCCTCCCGGGACGTCGGAGTCAACAGTGGCGGCAGGGAGGGAAATGCAGTCGGCAAAAGGGGGCTGGCAGCCGAGGGGTGAAGGGAAAGACACTCCGGGTCACGCGGCGCCGGGAGATGCCGGTGCAGAAGATGCTGAGGCACCGCCTCCAAGCCCCCGTCAAGGAATAAAGGAGCGAAACGTCAAAGGGGAGTAAGATTTCCCTCCCAGCAGAGCCCTGGTGGAGGACCTCCAAGAGGTGAGCCACTGGGTCACCCATGCGCAGGATGCCCACAGCCATGGACACCGCGTGAGCGAAGTCCACTCCCGCCTCTGTAGAGCCCCGTGGCGGAGAAAGCAGCTCCTCCGTGGGCGATGGCTGCAAACTAAGGCAGCCATCCCCAAGGCCAAGCGGGACACGCAGGAGCCAGACCTGGAAGCCAGAGGGAGCCGAAGAATGAGGGACTTGCCGTTCTTCTGACGAACACCTCTGCCTCAGGAAGGGCGGGGAGCAGCCCTTCGACGCCAGTGAAAAAGACACCACACGTCGGCCAGTCTCCGAAGAGGACGACACCAAAATACAGCCTGCCTCCGGAGAAGAGGAAGCGTCAGAAGGCGAATCCGTGGAGTCCGCAGCCTGAGGCAGGACGCCGGCACCATCTGGCGTCACCGGACAAGGGTCCACCACATCATCCCGCACCGGAGACCGGAGTGGGGCTGGAGTCGAACTGGCCCCGGGGCAGTGCCGGAACGACACCGACCCGACCCCCCGCCAAAGTAGACACCTAGGTGGGGGAACGAGACGGCCTCGGGGAGTGACACGAAGCCCTCCGCCAGCAGCGGCCCAGAATAAGGCGGAGATCGCTCTGCAACACATGGGGCGGTGCCAGAGACGATTCAGCCACTGACTCGCCCTCCGAGGCAGCCGCCTGTGGGAAGGAACGAGAGGGGCCCAGAGAGGGACGAGGGGTCCTCATCCGGCCTTGACCCGGAGCGGGACGAGAAGGGGCCACTGACCCCTGTGGCTCCGCACGGACCAGCTGCTGCCGGCACCGTATCGGCATCACCTCGGCCTTAGACAGGACCACCTTGTCAAAGGACCGAGAAGGGCTTGGTTATGCGACCCGAACCCCGGCGACCTCCTGCGACACCACAGGGACTCCCGCATGAGTTTGCGGTGAGGCAGAGAAGCTGTGGCCTGAAGGAGGTACCCCCGAGTAGCCACACCCCAACATCACCACATCCTCCAAGCCTGGATCTGAACCAGTCGGGGCCTGAGCCGCCGGCAGCGCCGCGGAGGGCCCCGCGCAAGGCAAGGGATCCGCCAACGACCCACGTGGGGAGGAGGAGACACCAGCGAGGCCTGCAAAGCCGCCGCGTATATCTCCATTTGGACTCTCGACGCCCCAACACCGGGAAACGGTGGATAGGATGGCACGCGGGGCAGCATCACCCTCGTAGAGTCCACGCCCCCGACAGGCCGGAAACCAGCCCCCGTGGACAAACTGCGACACTTACCCAACGGGAAGCGACGCTCACGTGACATCGAAGAAGGGTGAGGACGACGACCACGGGCGTATCTGAAGCCGTCCGCCGAAGTAGACCGAGGGTAGGACACCGACCTGGAGAGACGTGCCGAGAGAAGTTTCATCGGCGCTCCCGCCACGACTTCAACCTTCGATACTCTGCACAATCAGTGGCGCAGTGATCCTCCCCCAAACACCACATACAAATGAGGTGAGGGTCCGTCGCCGACATAAGACGCCCACAAAACGAGCATGTTTTGAAGCCCGAAGGTATTCGCACACTGTTCCACCAAAACGAAATGGGGGAAAAAAGGCGCCAAACAGGCCCGTAGCAAGGACCGGATCCGTGTTGCATGAGGAAAGGGAAAAACCTGATTTAGGCGTGCCGGGGCGGGTTTTACGTGACCTCGCTGACGTCACGTACGCGGGCGACGCCTGGGCGGAGTTGCATGATGTCACCCCACCCCAGTCACCCAGGGATGCTGTGGCAAAAAAAAAGTTTCCGGATCCAGTCTCACGCCTGGGGATAATTCTACGTCAAGGAATCTGCGGCTAGTAGTCTCTATCAGATCGGTCAAACTAACAACCGACCAAGTGTACATAGGAATAGCAGAACAAAGGCTTGGCTCTTAATAGAATCAATGATCACTGTCACAGAATATATTAATTAAAACAACCTTACAGGTCTGAGAGAATTGGCCCATGAAGGAAAAAAGGGTTGAAATCCCCTTAAGAATCATCTGTCAGAGGACAGACATGAACTCATGTCCCCCAAAGGAGAAAGAAAGTTCAATGACTGAAAAGGGTTAAAAGTATAATAAAAGTCCTATAATCTGCATTGTTCATGACAATAAAGAATTATAAAAAGAACTGTCCTGATAAAATCCCAAAACAGGACTTTCAGAACTCATTTCTCCAAGAGAAAGATGAACGACAATCCAAAATGATCCTACGCACAGATTGCATAACATCTTGACACAAGATGCATATATAGACATAAAAATATATACAAACATAAATGCACCAGCAGATACTCCAACTGACCCAGCACTTCACAGAATGTAACTGGTCAATAAATACTGCCAGTAGACAGAACGTATAAAGCTTGCCTCCATACAGCCTTCAGTGCCATAATGCAATAACCTGAATACTATTTCGAGCTCTGAATAAGCTCAAACACCAAGGCAAGAGAGAAAAGGGAATCAACCGCATCTTTGACTAAACATCTTTCTTTTCTCTTTGTTGTTTTTTTTTTTAAAACAAATGTGTCACACACATGATACTGCCATGTATACACTGTATACATAAGAATAAACTAAACTGAGAAACCAGTTCCAAGAAACACTTCTCAATAATATTGAAGAAGGGGACGCACCTAAAAGGGCAGTTCCAAAATATCTCATAAAATAAAATCCTGTCAAGAACAGGCACATACGATACCTAAAATATAAGAAACGCAGCAGCACATTTTATCACGTATATACCATATATCATGATGTATGCAATCTCTGAAAGGAGAGATTCAGTAAAAATACATAACCCTCAAGAGAAACAAGCATTTGCAATGCTATAGTCTCAGTCTCGGACCCCTGGCTCAGGCTCCAGGCTCGTTCCGGGCTCTAGGCACCAGGCGGCGAGCTACAGCAGCAGCAAACTTGGCGCTCGATTCTTGACCATGCCCAGGTCACAGTTCACTACAGACCAGACCAGCCAGCTCAGCCCAGCCGAGAACGGACCCTCTGTGGGGTCAAGGGGACAGCGGCAGGGTAGGCTCCTCCTCCTGCTTGTCATCCTCGACGTTTTTTTTTTTTTGGGTGTCAATCTCAGATCCGATTATGCAATAGAGAAGAGGAGCTCAACTCATTCGCCCCCCTTCTAAAAGCTCCATTGACTCCTGCCACCAGCCCCCTAAAGCCGTTGAAGCTGTATTTTGTAGCCTCCTGTAGCTCCTGCCAGCTCTGGCGCTGCAGTGACACTTGCAGCTTCAGCCGCGTTGGTAACGTGGCTCGCGGCCCCTGCCATGTTGAAGTACCCCTTACAGCTTGGGGGGGCAGCTCGCGGGTGTTGGAGAGCCGGTGCGGGCCCCAATGCAGGGAGTTCGGCGTGTAGGCAGCTGGGGCGGTTAGGGCGTTTTTGGAGCGGTTTCCCAGCGTCTCGCGCTCCTGGCTACGGTTCGTCCGAAAAGCAGGACTGGAAAACAGTGAATTAAGCCTCCGCCACCACACGTGAATCCCTGCCCGACAATGCAATGCTATAGGTCTTGCATTTGCGAGAGTTTGAGCTATTGGCATTGAAAATGACAATGCCTTTTATTTAAGAGTAGCAAGGCTGGCAGTAAAAGAGGCGCAGTTATTGCCAGCCTGCATCTCGTAAGCAAGGACTATAAGTGCAAACTGCACCTTCGGCAGGTTTTCCAAACTCACAAACAAAATGCATTGTCATTTGCAAAGCCAATAGCTCAAACTCTCGCAAATGAGAACCCTATTGCATTGCAAGTGCTTGTTATCTTGTTGTTGTTAAATTAACAAGTTTTATGAGCGGTGCAAGTTGGCGGAGCCCCGCTTTTTAAAAAGTAGACAGGCCTGCGCCATTGCGAGCTGAGCATTTTAAAAGAAGACGGTGTGGTGACGCACAAGTTACTACTTGTGTAACGATATATCTGTAAGAGACATTAGTTAGTATTAGATTCCTTACCTTAGAATATCCCCAGGTGTCAGACTGGATCGGGAAACTTTTGCGTAGCAGTACCCTTGCGCGTCGGTAGGCGTCGTCTGCGGCTCCGCGTCCGTGCCGTGATGACGTCGTCGGAGTACTTAGACGCCGCCTCCGCGTGCTGACGTCAGTTCTTAGACACAGCTTTTCCGCGCCAGAAACGCAAAGCCATGTCAAAAAAACAACACTGGTGCCATTGAAACTAGGGCCCTGAAAGGGGGTAAACCCTAACCCTAGATATCGGTTCGCAGAATGGGTGAGTCGGTAAGGAATCTAATACTAACTAATGTCTCTTACAGATATATCGTTACACAAGTAGTAACTTGTGCATCTGAAAGAGACACGTTAGTATTAGATTCCTTACCTTAGAATAGATACCCCAGCAATACCAACCCCGGTGGTGGGTCTGCGAACGAATAATCCCACCAGAAAGTCCTGGAGGACAGAACGGCCAAAGAAGCCATCCCTCCGGACTTGGCTGTCCAGGCAGTAGTGTCTTGCAAACGTGTGCAGCGATGCCCACGTAGCTGCCTGACAGATGTCTTGTAAGGGCACTCCCGGCCCAGGGCAGTTGTAGTCGCCGTGGCTCGGGTAGAGTGAGCCCGCAATCCAACAGGGGGCTCCTTTTTAGCCAAGGAGTAGCATGCCTGGATACACAAGATGATCCACCGAGAGATGGTCCTCTTGTGCACCGCTTTCCCCTTCTTTGCGCCCACGTAACCAACAAAGAGTTGGTCATCCACCCGGAACTGGCGTGTGCGATCCAAGTAAAATGAGAGCGCACGTTTTGCGTCCAGACGGTGGAGCCGCTCTTCCTCTTTAGAGGGATGCGGTGGCGGGAAGAAGGTTGGCAAGGTGATCGACTGCCCGATGTGGAAGGCCGTGACAACCTTGGGCAGGAAAGATGGCTTAGTACGCAACACCACTTTGTCCGGATGGACAGAAAGGAAAGGTGGAGTACAAGAGAGGGCCTGGAGCTCACTCACTCTCCTGGCAGAGGTGATGGCAACCAGGAAAGCAGTTTTCAGAGTTAGAAGGCGTAGAGGACAGTTGTGAAGTGGCTCAAAGGGAGCGCACATCAGATATGTAAGAACCAGGTTCAAGTCCCACTGAGGCATCACAAACGGAACAGGAGGAAACGTGTGTGTGATGCCCTTAAGAAATCTATTTACAATAGGGGACTTGAACAAAGAAGGTTGATCAGGCAGCCTCAGAAAGGCTGAAAGGGCAGAAAGGTAGCCCTTGATAGTGCCCAGAGCAGAGCCCTGCTGGGCAAGAGAAAGAAGGAAGAGAAGAACCTCAGAAAGAGGGGCAGCAAGAGGATCCACAGCTTTTGCTGTGCACCATGCCACAAATCTGTTCCACCTGCAGGCGTATACCGACTTTGTGGAGGGACGCCTGGCTGCCAGAATGACGTTACAGACTTCAGGAGGCAAGTCAAATGGCCTCAACTGTCGCCGCTCAATCTCCAAGCATGGAGGTGGAGACTGGACAGGTTCGGGTGGAGGACCGTCCCCTGCTGCTGCGACAGAAGGTCCTCCTGAAGAGGCAGACGAATCGGGGGATCGACTGACATACTGAGTAGCTCTGGATACCAGTACCTTCGTGCCCAGTCCGGAGCCACAAGGATGACTTGGGCCCGGTCGCGCTTGATCTTCTTCAGCACTCTGGGCAGAAGTGGTATAGGCGGAAAGGCGTACAGTAGACCGCAGCTCCACTCGCGACGAAAAGCGTCTCCGAGCGAGTGCCGCCTTGGAAATTCGAACGCGCAGAACAGATGACATTGCGCGTTCTCTTCGGTGGCAAATAGATCTAACCAAGGCTCTCCCCATTGCTGAAAGAGGCCTTGCGCCACGTCCGAGTTCAGACGCCATTCGTGATCCATCATGCACCGACGGCTGAGCTCGTCCGCCCTGGCGTTCAGAGAACCTGCCAGGTGTTGAGCCACCAGGGTCACGCCCTGGCGTTCCAGCCATTGCCAGAGGCGCAGAGCCTCCTGGCAAAGGGTCCACGACCCCACCCCGCCCTTTTTGTTGCAGTACCACATGGCGGTGGTGTTGTCCGTGAACACCTGCACTACACTCCCCCGGACAGAGGGGAGGAATGCTTTCAGTGCTAGACGAATCGCCCGTAACTCCAACAGGTTGATGTGGAGTCGGGCTTCCGCCGGAGACCACAGGCCTCTGATCTCCGCCACTCCCATGTGGCCTCCCCAGCCCTGGAGGGACGCATCCGTCACAACTACGTGCTCCGGTTGGGGAAGGGAGAGGGATCTGCCGCTGACTCAATCGCGGTCCGTGAGCCACCACTGCAGCTATCTCGCAGTGCCCTCCGAGATCAGGACGTGGTCGGATAGGTTGCCCTGATGCTGGGCCCACTGAAACTTCAGGTCCCACTGCAGAGCCCGCATCCGCCACCTGGCGTGATGCACCAGCAGGATACAGGAGGCCATCAGCCCCAGAAGCCGCAGCGTCAACCTGACCGAGACCCGGGATAACGGCTGAAAGATGGGAATCAGAGCCTGAATATCCCGGACCCGCTGCTCGGGTGGATAAACCCGAAACTGCGCCGAGTCGAGAACCGCTCCGATGAAAAGGAGCTTCTGAGAGGGGCACAGGTGTGACTTCGGCACATTGATGGAGAATCCCAGCCGATGCAGGAGATCTGCCGTAGTCTGGAGGTGGCTGACGACTGCCTGGGGCGAGCCCGCCTTCAACAACCAGTCGTCGAGGTAGGGGAAGACTGAAACCCCTAACCTGCGCAGATGAGCTGCGACCACCGCCATCACCTTTGTGAACACCCGTGGGGCGCTGGTAAGGCCGAAGGGGAGCACGGTATACTGAAAGTGCTCGTGGCCAACCGTGAACCGCAGGTAGCGCCGGTGGGCCGGCAGGACGGGGATGTGGAAATAAGCGTCCTGCAAGTCCAACGCTACCATCCAGTCTCCTGGGTCCAGGGCAGCTAGGACATGAGCCAGTGTCAGCATCTTGAACTTCTCCTTCCGGAGGAAGCCGTTGACATTCCATAGGTCCAAGATAGGGCGTAGGCCCCCTTTGCCCTTCTTGGGTACCAGAAAGTAGTGGGAGTAGCAACCACACCCTACTTCTGGCCCAGGAGCGCGCTTGATGGCCCCCTTGGCCAAGAGGGCCGTAACGTCCTCCTGCAGAAGTCGCAAATGATCCCCCGATACACGGTGGTTCTGCGATGGCATGGCTGGAGGAGTCGCCTCGAAGGGGAGGGAGTAGCCCCTTTGGACGATCTGCAGCACCCACCTGTCCGAAGTGACGGTGCGCCAGTGGAGGAGGTGATGGCGAACCCTGCCCCCCCACTGGCGTCACAAGGCCTGAAAGCACGGACTAGGAGGGTTTTGAGGCGGATGCTGCGGGGCAAGGTGTGGACTGACCTCGCCGTTGTCCCCGACCGCCGGGACGGCGGTTCCCACGGCCGCCACCGTGTTGGGTATTACCCTGCGGAGCGTGGCTGGCAGCACGTGTGGGTACACCCCTTCCGTGGCCACGAAAGGAATGAAAGGCAGCGGATTGCTGGCGCGGGGCCAAGAAGCCCAAGGACTTGGCCGTAGCCCTGGAGTCCTTAAAGCGCTCGAGCGCATGGTCTGCCTTGTCGCCAAAGAGGCGACGGTCATCGAACGGCATGTCCATCAAGGTGTTCTGGACATCGGCCGAAAAGTTGGCGGACCTCAACCAGGCGTGGCGTCTGACCGCCACCGTCGTTGCCATCGCTCTACCCAGTGAGTCGGTGGTATCCAGCCCACACCGTATGGAATATTTGGCTGCATCCCGGTCCTCCACAAGGGCTTGGCCGAGTTTGGCCCGTACCTCCAACGGACACTCTGGCAGCACTTCTGCAACCGTATCCCACAGAGAGTGGGTGTAGCGGCCCAAGAGGCATGCGGTGTTTGAAGACCGCAGTCCCAGACTTAGGGACGAGAAGATCTTTTTGCCGTACTGCTCGTACCTCTTGGATTCCCTGTCCGGCGGTGCCGACGGGAATGCGGTCTGGGAATTAGAGGCCTGGATGACCAGGCTCTCGGGGGTAGGGTGGGTGGACAGGAAACATGGGTCGCCCGGGGCGGGGCGGTGGCGTCTGACCACGTTCCTATCTACGGGCGAACCCGTAGCGGGCTTGGACCAAGTGCCCAGAAGAACGTCGGTCAAGGCCTCATTAAAGGGCAGCAGAAGCTCGGCCGAGCTTGACTGCGGTTTAAGGACCTCAGTGAGGAGATTAGTCCTCACGGCCGCGACGGGGAGCTCAAGGCCCAAGGCCTTGGCAGCCCTCATCAACACCACACTGTAGGTTGCCCCCTCCTCCGAAGCCACGGTAGGAGGGGAGACAAAACCAGTGTCTGGAGAGGTGTCCAGGCCACTGGCCTCCCCAAGGTCTCCTGTCCAGTCCTCATGAGACTGACACTCTCTGGTCAGAGGGTCCTCAGACCCCTCCCAATCCTCTTCATCACCCATCTCCTGAAACTCAGGGTTCTCAACTAATGGGGCCTGTTCATAGAAGTGAAACTCTCCAAACGACGTCTGGAGCGGCGCCCCTCGGGGCCGTCCCGACGTCGGAACAGGAATGAAGGGGGCATCGGGGACGGCGCCACCCGAGGCGACACCTGATGGTCCGACGCCGGGGAGGTCGTAAGGTCCACCGGCGACGATCAAGATCCCGAAGAAGGTCTAGCGGCGTCCCGCGGCGCCGGGACAACTGGACCCCGCGGCGTCGGGCCCTAAGGCACCGGCGCCGTCGGGAGAGCGGGAACCTGCGGGGCCGAAACCCCCGACCCGCTAGGGGTTCCAGATGGGTCTGCTGGGCCCGAAGGCGCCGCGGAGCCCGTCGGAGAGAGTTTCCTCATGGCCATGAGGAAGCGCTCGATCTCCTCCGGCGTCGCGTTGAGCCCAGGGACCGCAGGGTGTGGGGCTGAACGCCGTGCCCGCGACTCCGACGGAGCCGCGTGGGCGGTGTCACCCGAACCCCCGGCCACATCGCGCGAGCGTCGGGGGGAGTCCGCAGAGCGATGACGCCTCTTGGACTTCTTGTGCTTCTTACCTGACGACCACTTCGACCCGGAGGAGTGCGGCCTACTCTCGGAGCTGTGGTGGCTCCGAGCCCGCGACCTGTCCCTCGACCTCCCGTGGGACCGAGACCTCTCGCGGCGCGGGACCGACTGCTGGAGTTCGAGTCACCTGCGGGACCGCTCCCGCCTGGCTTTCGAAGAGAGGGCCCGGCAGTCGGAGCAGGCCTTGTCGTCGTGATCGACGCCTAGACAAGTTGAACACAGGTGGTGAGGATCCGTCACCGACATCAGGCGGTCGCAATCCTCGCAATGCTTAAAGCCGGGCATCCCTACGGCATCAATCGGAGTCGAAAAGACTTCGAAAAACGATCAAAAATCGATCAAAAAGTTAGTCAAAATTGACTAGGGTTACTGCTTTTTCCAGATCTGCGCTTGCTGGCGCACAAAAAAGAACTGACGTCAGCACGCGGAGGCGTCGTCTAAGTACTCCGACGACGTCATCACGGCGCCCATGACGCCGACGACGGATGCTGAGCCGCAGACGACGCCTACCGATGCGCAAGGGTACTGCTACGCAAAAGTTTCCGGATCCTGTCTGACGCCTGGGGATATTCTAAGGTAAGGAATCTAATATTAACGTTTCTCTTTCAGATATGCAATGTTTAAAAAATTGAGTTGGACAGCCGGGCACAACAAAAGAAAGGCGCACAGCCGCCATTGCTAAAGCGCTTAAAAAAAAAGAAAGTTAGTGTACAAGCCAGCCGTGGAGTGGGATGGAAGGGTAGAGAGGACTTTCAACCGCAACTAGGAGAAAGTCATTAACAAAATGATTCTCACAGACTAGTAATAAAACATACTGTGTAACAAGTAAAAGGGCCAGTCCTCATGGGAGGTCACAAATGTAGAAAAGGAGGTAGGTACCAAGGAGGGACTAACAATAGTATTAACGAATCAGAAGCCAACGTTTACAAAGGATAATAACACAAGTCAACAAAAAATATGGGCGGAGAGTGAGCGGAGCTTCAAGTCCATAAATACAGCACGTCTCAAAGAGACAGCGGAAGCACTGTCTAAGTGAGACCTAAACAAACATCATTTGGCGATGAGCAAATTACCGGCATGGGGGGGCAGGGGGAGTGATGGCATCTAAAGGATGTCTCTGCCCCAATCTTCAAACCCGAGCTTTAGCTCCCCGAGGGGCACCCTTTGCAATGAAAATTAAAAAATGCAGAGACCAGATGAATGGCTGAGGCTCGAGTTCCCTCTTAGTTCCTCCTAGCTATAACACACACATACACAGAAATAAAAAAATATATTTTATAGCAAAGAACTGCGGACAAAAAACGAAACCAAATTTGTCTATAGAAACATCTAGGAGACAAAACAGCCACGCACACTTCACCTAGCACATACAGGTCATTTGCAAAAACATGGAGGAATAAATAAAGTTGGAACTGAGTTAAAGAGTTGCACGGAACCAAGCCTGGACGAAAAGCATTCCACATTTTTCTGTATCTCGTGGGAAATCTATATTATTCTACTTTTAAAACGGTTATCTTTAGTCATGACCCCACGCAACAACGTCACGTTCTCCCCTAGGAGGTCATGTTGAAACGCACAGCCAATCATAAATGTAAAGGAAGTGGTGGAATGTCGAAAAGTAGGCTGGCCTACACGCTAAAGCAAGGTGATACAAGTGTCCCACTGTAGAATTGCCCCTTATGAAGTTGATTGGCTATTGTTTCCTGCAACAAAGGTCGGTGCCCTGAGTGTCTTTTGTGGGAACTGAAGGAGTCATTCAGTGAGAGAAAGTCGGGAGACTGTAGGGGATATTGTTCAGTTGTCTTTTGAGAATGAATGGTTAGCTTCTGTGGTAGCTATTTGGTGATAGTATTGTACAGTGCCCCGCATTCAGTCAACTTCTTTTGACGAGGCAATGAAACAAACAACGGCAGTATGTATTGCTTTAGTGGTCCAATGGGAAGTGTCTTAGACAAGCATTGGCCGCGCTACCGTGAAAGTGTCACGGCGTGCGACCAAGAAAGTGAAAGTGATCACGCGCGTGCTTGTGCGCATAACAGCAAGCTGGTGGCTGCTTTTGGCAGCACTTAAAAAACCCGCTTACCTAAATGTCTCGCCAGGCCAACGCATGCGCTGGCTCTAGCGAGACCTAAAAAGGGGGCAGAGGGAGAATTATTCCATCACTACAACCCTGTAGGTGACGAGCCTTATGAAAAATGCAGTCTGTCAAATGGTTTGAGTTTAAAAATATTTATAAAAGCGCACTTTCACCAGCGGTTTCATGGCGCTGCAACAAACAAATCCCTGAGGGAAAAACAGAAAATAAGTAAAGAAAAACAGAATCAGAACAGGGACCAACCTAGTTAAAAAATTGAGCGAATAAGTGGGCCTTAAGTTTCTTGCGGAATTGAGGGTAATGGGTCAGAGATCTAAGCTCTAGAGGCAGGGAATTCCACATAACTGGGGCAAGGGTCGCGAACTTCGATCCTCCCCATTTCTTCCTCCGAAAGCGGGAGGTTGATAACAAGGATTGTGTGGATGATCGTAAATCCCTGGTAGGAACATAGGGAACGATCTCTGATGTGATAATGGTAGACTGAAAACCACAAGAGAAGCAGTCCTAAATTCTCACTAAATGAGAAATGCTGAAATAAACAAGTACCTTCTCTCCAAAAGATAGGATATGTGGATCAGACAGAACCAAGTATACATAAAAAGAAGAAAAATCTATCAAAACATTGTCTTCAAGACTTTCATGGATAAATTCCAACCAAATTTACATTGGTCTTGAGACAAGTTGGACCAATCACAAACCTTTAGCTGCCCATTTACCGAACAACATTGCAGAGCACGGACAAGTATTGCCTTTATTTCAGGAATCAATCATGTCTACGCTAGGCACTGTTTCTTTACCCATAAAGGAGGAACTCACAAGCAAATAGCATCCAAAAGAATGCAAAGTATAAACTCTGAACTAGAGCAGCGTTCCAACTTGCTCAATCTTCAAAGAACTGAAGCACTCATAATAAATACGTAGTCCACCAAAGAAGAGAAAACAAGCTGCACGGAATTCACTGGTTTAGAAAAAAACATAGATGAGTGAAAATGTAACAGAACCCTCCGAAAGTGCATCACAAAAGGAAAAGAGCACTCTTGGCTCACTAAAATAGTTCTTACGAGAACATAACAAGAAGTCCAATTAGGACTCATCTGTACAACAGACAGATCTATACTAAAGAAATAGATTACCAAAGTAGAATTTCTGAAGAGCTATACAATAGCAAACCAATACTACACATAGAGAAAGTCACATACCCAAAAAGGGGTATTAACCTTGAGACTAGCTCTTTTTCAGCTCTTTGAAAGCATAGACCAGCTACCCAGCTGTAAACACCATCCGGAGATAAAACAAGTCAAAACTTCTCATTATATGCAAAAAGTAGTGCTTTACACCTCAGCACTACAAGACATACCAGAGGCAGGCATTAAACATAAGAACCACAGCTACGGAAACTTAAGAAATGTAACAAAAAACATGATAAGGTCCTATTACTGATGGCCAGCAATGAGGCGCTGCACTGCAGAATCAGCACGGCTGTCAAATAGGCAAGCCTCATCAAAGGACAAGTCTTTCAAACTCTCACAAACATTTTCAGGAAATCTTGAAACTGATCGAGCCGTAGATCTGCCAATAGAATCTGTTGTGTTCATTGCTGATTTAATATTAAACCTCGCCATCACACGGCCATCCGGCACAAGCTGAGAGAGCTCAGCCCTGACCCTTTCAGGAAGGGAAGGACGCAGGTGGTCGAAAGAGTCCCACAAAGCAAAGGAAGCCGTTCCCAGGACACATGATGTGTTAAACGACCTCAAGGCCAAACTAGTTGACACAAAGATATTCCTGCCACACATCTCCACCCACCTAGGTTCTCTACCTGGCGGAATCAAAGGAGAAATCTCCACACTTAGCGAAGCTGTAGCAGTTAGCACAACAAACCCTTTAGCAGTAGGGTATCGAGAAAGGCAAGCAGGGTCGTCCGGAGCAGGACGATGACGATGCGAAATGGCATGCTCAACAGAGATGCCTGACATCGGCCTTGCCCAAGTACCCAGGAGAATATCATGTAGAGACTCTCCGTAAGGTAGCACAGGTTCAACACCAGTGACACCCTGATGAAGTAGATCCAATAATGGATCAGATGACAAAGCCACCGATGGAAGCTGTAATTTTAATATTTCAGCAGCTCTTTAAATAGTCTCAGCAAACGCTGAACTACCTTCTGTCTCCATTCGTAGTGGAGAAAGCAATCATAATTAGTAGATAGTAGCAGACTACTATCTCCACCAAAAATCTAAGAATCTCCTGCCTGAGGTTGACTAAGACCAACCAAGCGGTCGACGTCACAAGTCTTTCAAACTCTCACAAACATTTTCAGGAAATCTTGAAACTGATCGAGCCGTAGTTCTGCCAACAGAATCTGTTGTGTTCATTGCTGATTTAATATTAAACCTCGCTATCACACGGCCATCCGGCACAAGCTGAGAGAGCTCAGCCCTGACCCTTTCAGGAAGGGAAGGACGCAGGTGGTCGAAAGAGTCCCACAAAGCAAAGGAAGCCGTTCCCAGGACACATGATGTGTTAAACGACCTCAAGGCCAAACTAGTTGACACAAAGATATTCCGGCCACACATCTCCACCCACCTAGGTTCTCTACCTGGCGGAATCAAAGGAGAAATCTCCACACTTAGCGAAGCTGTAGCAGTTAGCACAACAAACCCTTTAGCAGTAGGGTATCGAGAAAGGCAAGCAGGGTCGTCCGGAGCAGGACGATGACGATGCGAAATGGCATGCTCGACAGAGATGCCTGACATCGGCCTTGCCCAAGTAACCAGGAGAATATCATGTCGAGACTCTCCGTAAGGTAGCACAGGTTCAACACCAGTGACACCCTGATGAAGTAGATCCAATAATGGATCAGATGACAAAGCCACCGATGGAAGCTGTAATTTTAATATTTCAGCAGCTCTTTAAATAGCCTCAGCAAAAGCTGAACTACCTTCTGTCTCCATTCGTAGTGGAGAAAGCAATCATAATTAGTAGATAGTAGCAGACTACTATCTCCACCAAAAATCTAAGAATCTCCTGCCTGAGGTTGACTAAGACCAACCAAGCGGTCGACGTCACCAGTGTGTGCAGAATCTCACTGCAACGCTGGAGAAATGGCACCATAAGCAGCCTCATCCTCAACTTGAAGAGGGGATGGTGCAGAAACTGCCATGGCTATAGGAGGTGTCTCCGGCACGATCAACGTCAGGGCGGTGTCGTATCGACGTGCACCACTAATGGTGCCTCTGACGTCGACGTCATAGTAATGCCACCGGCGTTACTACAGGAAGCCGCACCCGGCTATGTCCTGACACTGTAATGACTCGCTATACGAGTCGAGGCCCTCGACTAGCACCAAAGGCAAACCCGCCGGCGAACTCCAGATCAGAGACCCATCAACTTCTTTGGGGCTCGAAAGCGCACCAGGGAGAGGTGTCGAGCCAAAGAAGGTTTACAAGAGCCTGAAAATATGCCTGCTTTATCGCCCCAGCTTCAGGATAAGGAGGGACACAAGGTCGACTCCTGCGCATGCACCTCTAATAAGGACCGGGAGGAACCGGCAGCGACGTTACGACTTTGCGTGGCCGTCGACCTCCGAGACTTGGATCCCTTCTGATGGGATTTCCGTGACATGGATGAGCGACACCCATGGGAACAGCTCCTTGACCGGCTCTGCATAGGAACTTCAGAGCAGGAAGGGGATCGACGTAGCTGTTACAGTGTGGAAAAGGAGAAACTGACATCTGCACGACGGACCACTAATGTCATATCCGTAGATGACGTCACCACTGAGCCACACGACGCCGGCGTGCAGAGGTACTGCTGAAACATTTTTGAAAAAATTTCCAGATCCAGACTGGCGCATGGGGAGAATTCAAAGTTAAGGAATCTGCGGCTAGATGTCTCTATCAGATTGGGCATTTTGGGGTCTGGGTGTCCGAATTTTACTGAGTTAGAAGGTCCGGCCTGTTGGGGAGCTTTTCGTGTGGAACTACTGAGAGTAGTTTTGTGAACCAGTGCTGGCGCGCCCAAGTGGAAGTTACTAGGATCGTGGTGAGAGCTGTTTGCCTGAGTCTCTGAACCAGAAATGGACTATGAGGGAGAGGTGGAAAAGCGTAGGCAATATCCCTGACCAGCTCATATATTGTGCATTGCTCTTGGATAGTGGGTGTGGGTACCTGGAGGCTAAGTATGGGTATTTTGTGTTTTCAGCTGTGGTGCAAAGGTTTATTTGTGGAAATCCCAACTTTTGAAAGTAGGGAAGGAGGACTTGAGGGTGGTGTTCCCATGTGTGGGTCTCTTGCTGCATCCTGCTGAGCAGGTCTGCAAAATCGCTGTCTGCTCCTGGCAGACATTCCACCAAGAGATGAATGTGGTGGTGTCAGTTCTATATGAGACAGTTGTGACAGCTGAGAAGATCGTGTCCCTGTTGGCTGTCATAGTGTCCCTCCAGACTTGGACAACCTTGTGAGATGGTGAGGAAGGAAAGCCTCTGGTGGTAGGAAGATCGCCTGAAGATACCAAGTAGTTTATTATAGAGATTGATGTCTGGCATCCCACTGACCTTGTACCGTGAGGTCTTGTAGATGGACACCTCAACCCATCTCAAATGCTTCTGTGGCGAGAGTGAGGTGAGGAAGAGGGTCTAGAAAAGGCCACCCCTCTAGCAGGTTGTGGGGTGTTTTGCCATTGCAGAGAAAGGTGAGTGTGGCGGTCTATCAGCAAAATCTTCGAGGTGATCCTGTGATTGCGACCACTGGTGAGCTAGACATTTCTGCAGGTGATGTATGTGCAACCTCGCGTGGGGAACTATGGCACTGCAAGAGGCCATCATCCCTAGCAGATGCATCATGGTCCGAACTATGAGAGTTTTGTTAGGTTGGAACTATGGTAAAGTTAGCTGAAAGTTTAGGACTGGGATAAGCTAGTCCTAACTGTGTGTTAAGAATGTTTCCTAAGTAAGGTTGACGTTGGAGGGGTTGAAGGTGAGAATTGGGGACATTTATTGTAAACTCTAGTCTGTGAAGTAGATCCACTGTCAATTGAGTGTACTGTTGGCATTGTAGGTGAGTAGTGGCTTTGGTAAGCAGATTGTCAAGGTATGGGAATCTATGAACGTTTTGTCTTCGCAGATGTGCTGCAACTACTGCCAAACACTTTGTGAAAACCTGAGGACTTGTGGCCACCCTAAATGGTAGATCTTTTATTTGCGGTGTGCAGGGTGTATTGATATATGAAAATAGGCGTTATTTAGGCCTGGAGTTGCCATAAAGTCACCCTGTTGTAAAAGTGGAATGCATCCTGTAAAGTAACCATATGGAAATGTTCTGATAGGATGTAGTGGTTGAGGGGTCGGAGATCTAGCATTGGTCTCAGTGATATGTCTTTTTGGGGAATGAGAAAGTTAAGAGAATATACACCTGATCCTTTCTATTGAAGTGAGTCAGGTCCTATAGCCCCTTAGAGAAGAAGGGCTTTGACTTCTTGTTTGAGAAGTGTTAGATGATCCTGTGGTAACCTCTGAGTCCAAGGTGGAATGTTGGATGGTGTGGTAATGAGCTCCACACAATAACCACGTTGGATAATGGCTACAACCCATTGGTCTGTTGTGATGGATTCATAGACTAGGTAAAAAAGACTGTAGTTCACCCCCGGACAGGTGTGGAGTGGCCAGGGAAAGGAATGGTTAGTCACTGCTTTGCAGTGGGTGTTGCTTCGCGTGGGGAGGCACCCCTGCGCCTTCCCTTGTTGGTTCCGCCTCTGAAGGAACCTCTAAAACATCCCTTACTGTAGGCAGACTGGCCTTGTTTTTGTTGGGAAGTGGAGGCGTCTGTGGTGGTGGATTTATATTCACCCTTTTAGTCTGTGAGATTAAAGGACCCCCCTAGGAGCTGACGTCTGTAATGCTCCCATGGCATTAGATGTGTCAGTGTCCTTTTTAGGTCTCGCTCTCGAGACCTATTGTCGCCCAGTTGCCTCTCAAGGGAGACAGAGCGGTGCACGAGCCTACCAGGGTCTGTGGACGCGCTTACGCAGGCCAGCCGAAGGCACGCAGACACACAGGCGCGCAGACACACACACGCAGACACACACACACACACACACACACTCACAGACACACACACGCACACACACACACACACACACACGTGCCAAGCCCCACTTACCGCATCAGCGGCCTCAGCCGCCACTCCTGACTTCTGCTGCCACCGGTCCTCTGGGCCATCCACTCCGTGGGCGCGGGCTTCTCGCAAAGATGGAAGTCCTGCCCCACGACAGCTGTGAGCGTGCACATCCTGAAACTGGAAGTTCGGGAGCGTGCACGCTCACGGCTTGTTCTAATTAATGGATCAGCGTAACGTGTATGGGTGGGTTTCAGCTTTTCCTTGATGTTGGATAGCACACTGGTTTATTTTTCTTTCATTTAATATTTGGTGCGGTTACCGTCTATTTATTTTAGATTGATTCATTGAGATGTTTGCCATAGCAACCCACCCTGCCCCCATTGGTACAAGTTTCGGTGCTGTGGCTAACCCTGTGATGGGATTGGCTTGACGGAAGACTGAGCAGCAGTGGAATTCACTGCACTGAAACCCAGCAGCGCCTGGGGAGTCGGCTGCTCTTTTTATAGGACGTGCTTCCTTGTATAAATTAAGAGCTCAGTGATATATGTACGAACTGAATATAAACGAGCTTTCAGTCCCTCCCACGACTAGTAGCATGTGTGAACTGCACTGTGTACGTGGAATCAAGCTTGAATGCAGAGCTCAGCTCCTAGTCTGCATTGCGACATCTACTCCCGCCTCACTCGAGGCGTTTGTTTCGTCTCAGTCATATTTGTAAGGGGAGATTGCTCAAACCCTGAGATGGTTTGGTTCTCATGCAGCAGTACTTATCTGGTGCAGCATGGTTTGTTACACACAGGGCGTTTGCAGCAGCTGGCGCCACTTTGTCCTCTTCGAGCTCGACGTTAAAGCTGCTTTGAATGCCCCTGCAAGCATGTAATGTATTCTGCCGCAGCACTACAATCTAAGCGACCCCGGCTTTTCTCCGTCTTTGAGTAGTTATACGCGGCTGCTAAGGAGTTGTAGACTGATCTGGCTGTATTTAAATAGGATAGTGGGGAGGACGACTGTAGACTGCACGTTTATATAGTGATATTTCGAGAGAGAGAGAGGACCGCTATGTAATGTTAACATGTCACTGTCATGGTGTTTATTTGCTCTTGAATTTTCTGATACCCTCTCACTACATATTCTTGTTAGCTTATACAAGCATTTCTGAGAGCTAATAGACTGTCAAACTCTACAGTGGGGGGTTATCTGAGCAGA